>NC_138530.1:111309811-111814811 GCF_964234715.1 Podarcis melisellensis | reverse complement strand
TAAACTGACGCAGAAATTGCATTAGCCTAAATAGCGCAAAAATCAAAATTTTCAAAAAATTGTCCTGTGCTCAATTTTGGACCAAAATAAATTCTTCATTTGAGGTTATCTCATAGGTAATAATTTTTATATTACACATAATAATTTTTTAAAAGAAAATCTGAGTTGTGAGAGCACGGTCAAATATTAAAATCAGGTGATTTGGCATGGAATGACCCTGTGTTCCTTTGTAATGTGAAGGAACACTGACCCTGTGAATACTTCTGAGTCCTAGATATCCACAGTCTCATGGGCTGGTGGGAAATGGTGTCAAAGGCATGATCTAGAACACAGAGGATTCAAACACAGAGCCAGCCTTGGCTACGCTAAATTACAGGGCTCTTTCCTACTGAACTGTTGTTTGGGAGAAAGCGAAGAACCATATTTGTTTAGTCCTAAGCATGCAAAAAAACTAATTGGTTATATTACTTCATATCCAGGTATGCCCCGAGTCTTCTTTATTAGGCCAGCCTAACTAAGCTTTAGTAAGATTAAATTTTGTATTGTGTAAGCACTTTATCTTTGGAAAACCAACAGGAACTTTCCACATCATCTAATAGCAGAAATCACTCGTTTCTCCCCTAAATATAAGTAACAATCCTTCATCTCACCCTTCCACTATTGCTGCTTCCCCTCCACAGAACCACAGATCCTCCATTTCCTTTTAAAACATTCTTAAGCAGATTTTGCATTTTGCACCTATTCAGCACCTCCCCTCCAACAGACATCTTATTTCTTTCTTTCCAAGGAGGTCTATTTATGGCCCTAGATTACCTCGATTACTTCACAATCCCATGATAAATGGCTCAAGGAACTGGGGTGTGTTACGGTAAAATCTGGGTGCGAGGCTGCTCTGCCACCCAGCTCGTCGGACTAAGTCCGCGGGTCCCTGCGGAGGAAAATGAGCTCAGCCGGAGACAGGAGCAAGCTGCAGAAGATCCAAGTTTATTGTGCAACAGGTTCAAGGCGAGATTGAACAGCGAGAAAGGGGTGACATGAACTTTTGAAACTTCCCTCCATGTCCCAGAATACAGTGCAAAATACATCCCAGTTACATCATGAATACATTAAAGAGAGGTTGGGTTACACCGGATTAACATATAGAGGAGGGAGGGGGAATATGCAGAGCTGGAGATATGCGCAGATAAGCACTTCCTGAGTACCAGTGATGAGAAGACAATGGTCCAAGTATGTATAGTCTGCCACGTGGCATTGCCCGGAGGAAAGGCTTGGCAGAGTGATTTGACAGGATTAGGGTCTTGACACCTTGCTTGAGGGATTATGGAGGACAGGGAAGGTGTCATGGAGTCCTAAAGAAATTTATCAAATTGGCACGTTGATTTTCTATGAATTTTATAGATTCTAGTCCCTTTTGACATTGACAATTTGAAATAAATGGATATATTGTAGCGAAGAAGAAGGTGAAGAAGACATGCCCCCCCCCTTCCGTATCAGGTGGGTGGGGTTTGCCACAGTTGGGCAAAGATATTACGGTGTGTACTGGCACTGCACATGCAAATTCAGTGTTGTTGTTGTTGTTGTTGTTGTTGTTTTTAAAAAACAAGACAAAACCAAAGCTCCACTAGCAACAAAACAAGGAATCCTGAGTCATACTCTTGAAAGGAGGAAGAAAGCACCTTTTCACTGGGAGTATATATGTTGTGGAGCACATTTGCTTAAGAAAGGCTGTTAAGAGACAACCCAAGCAGATATGAATTGTGAAGAACAGCAAGGGGCAGGTAATTGCAGATGTGCTCCTATCTCTAATGCAATATCCTGGCTTTTAAAAATCCTCAGATTTGAAAAGAACTACCACAGTCAAGCCGATAATATATGCCTTTTTTGATTCACAGCTAGTGGGCGATATCCAACCAAGTCCTATGGAGAGAAGACCCATTGAAATTAGGAAACTTAAGTCACTTTGGTCCAATGATTTCTATGGGCCTTCTCTGAGTTATGCTGGATACCATCCGCTATGTTTATTTTCTATTCTACATCCTATTCTTTCTCTAACAATTATATCATTAATGAAACTGCCTGATCTCATTCATAACCTTAGTGTCTCAGTGCAGACGGAGATTTGGCTGTGGAGATGTAGAAATTAAAGTAATTTACACAGTGTACTACTGGGTTATGTGGTACAATTTGGGGAAGGGGTTGGAAGGGATACTAAAGAAAAATATGACAGAAAACAGTGTGGGCTGGCTTGTTTTCTCGCCGCCTACCCAGCTATTAAAACAATGTTAACGGAGATGTTTTCGTTTCTGTGGTTTCCAACAAAATGTCACGTTTGGATTCTGGCTGTCTGAGTCGAATTTTTGTGCAAAGTCGGTTGTGCAATAACTCCATTCTATTAATATTTAGCCAAGGAACCTGTGAAAACTGACATTCTGGTAGGGATGAGTTTTATCCGTGTAATGTCCTGCTCAATAGGGACTGATGTGTGAGCTTTCAATACCATAAATTTATTTCACAATCAGCAGCCAATAGCTGCGGTTACAGATTGACAGGCAATCTTTGGTATGTTGGCTAAAGTCCTCACAGAGATTATAAATATGCCTGGAGTCAGACTTCCTTTTTCTTTGGTTCTGCATAGGAATGGGAAGCAGCTCCGAAGGCCCGGCTCACTTCAAGGTAAATCGACTGCTTCAAATTAACATATAGACCTGCATGAAATTTATTGCTTGGAAATGTTTAAGTATGGCTTAAGGCCAGGGATAAGGAAATCTGTCAATTTTTGTTTCTCTCTTATCATTTTTTTCTAGTCTTAGGTTTGATTCTCTGCATTTCTACATTGGTTTGCATTTTTTAAAAAAATCCTCATGCAAGTTCACCACCATTTTATTGCAATTTTCTTCCAAATGCACGCTTGTACACAATTCTGCCTAGTACACACTTTTTTTTGCAGCAGCAGCAGTTTCGCCTAAAACAATGTGGTCTTGAATGTTTTTTTCCACCAATGTGCATTTATATGCACACTTTATTGTAGTACATGTGATTTTGTACACATTACTCAGCTGGAGAACTGCGCAGCAAAATTCAGAGAAGTGCAAATTCCAATTGATGGTTTAGGTTTGCGCACTCTTTTTAAAGTGTGAATTACCGTATTTTTTGCTCAATAGGACGCACCTTGTTTTAGAGGGGGGAGAACAAGAAAAAAAAAATTCTCCCCCTCTCTGCTCAGCGCCCCTTCAGCGAAGCGGCAGGAGGCGCTGTGCAGAGAGGGAGAGAATTTTCCCCCTCTTGTTCCCCCCCTCTAAAACAAGGTGCCGTTTAAGGTGCGTTCAGTCGCCTGGAGAGCGAGAGGGGTTGGTGCGCACCTACCCCTCTTGCTCTCCAGGCTCCTTTCGACCTGCTCTTTGGGGCTGGCGGGGGGAAGCCCACCACCAGCCCCAAAGAGCAGGTTGGGGAGCAGCGGAAAGGCTGCTTCTTTAGCCCCACGTGCGCTCTCCCGGCTGGAGAGGTGGTGTGCGGCTAAAGAGGCTCCTGCAATAGGTAGGTAGGTACCGTAGATTTCCCTTTCAACCCAAAATGAACCGACTTTCTCCCCCATCTCTACATGAGGCAAAGGTGATGGAAGTGTATTTTGTAGCTATTATAAGAGGAGAAGGAAACCACGAGACCAGAGAACAAACATTGAAAACTCTTTTTAGCACTGTGGAAGGTAAACAGGGAATCAAAACAGACCACAGATGTTGCATGGAGTTCACAGAACATGGGACATTCACTAAAAATAAAGGAAATCTCTTCAAATAAGAATACAAATCAACCCTGCTTCGCATTGATTCTAATACAGTGGTACCTCGGGTTACATACGCTTCAGGTTACAGACTCCGCTAACCCAGAAATAGTGCTTCAGGTTAAGAACTTTGCTTCAGGATGAGAACAGAAATAGTGCTCTGGCGGCGTGGCGGCAGCAGGAGGTCCCATTAGCTAAAGTGGTGCTTCAGGTTAAGAACAGTTTCAGGTTAAGTACGGACCTCCTGAACGAATTAAGTATTTAACCTGAGGTACCACTGTACATATCCCTATCTCAGAAGTTTTCAGTGACTATCGTTCTGCATATGGTGACAGATGGCCAACTTGACATTCAAGCAATTTCTAACACTACTTTTGGCCAAACTTAGTTAGGTGCCAGTCCGTACATGACCCAACTGGCTGCTTTGCGCCATTCGAAATGTATGGATTATTCCCAGGTTGATAAAAGCGGCTTCCATGGTGTTCATTTACTGTGAAACGAGCCATGGGGCACCTAAACAAAGCATCCCCTCTTGTCTTCCCCAGTTCAGCACCTGTTCCTCCCAGAGCTCGTAATAACAGAATAATTGCAATATTTCCTCATGTGTAGATAAGCCGTGAATGTGTTGCTCTTCCAGCCTCTACAGCTCTCCCTATACAGGATGGTAGTGACCTGAACAGATTGAGTTCTAGACATTTCTTTCTCTATAGACCATCTCTCCCCTCTAGGGACCAACTCTTAACACCATAACAGTTCTCTTTCCAAATAGTACAGTGGTACTCTTAACCTGAAACTGTTCTTAACCTGAAGCACCACTTTAGCTAATGGGGCTTCCTGCTGCCGCCGCGCCGCTGGAACACGATTTCTGTTCTCATCCTGAAGCAAAGTTCTTAACCTGAGGTAATATTTCTGGGTTAGCGGAGTCTGTAACCTGAAGCGTATGTAACCTGAGGTACCACTGTATTACCTTCTACAGTGCTACCTCGGGTTACATACACTTCAGGTTACATACGCTTCAGGTTACATACGCTTCAGGTTACACACTCATTCTGGACTCGCAGCTGTCCATGGAGGTGCAGGTCGATTCTGTGTCCAGGGCAGCTATCTACCAGCTCCATCTGGTACGCAGGCTGAGACCCTACCTGCCCGCGGACTGTCTCACCAGAGTGGTGCATGCTCTGGTTATCTCCCGCTTGGACTACTGCAATGTGCTCTACATGGGGCTACCTTTGAAGGTGACCTGGAAACTACAACTAATCCAGAGTGTGGCAGCTAGACTGGGGACTGGGAGTGGCTGCTGAGACCTCATAACACCAGTCTTGAAAGACCTACATTGGCTCCCAGTATGTTTCCGAGCACAATTCAAAGTGTTGGTGCTGACCTTTACAGCCCCAAACGGCCTCGGTCCTGTATACCTGAAGGAGCGTCTCCACCCCCATCGTTCAGCCCGGACACTGAGGTCCAGCTCTGAGGGACTTTTGGCAATTCCCTCCCTGAGAGAAGTGAGGTTACAGGGACCCAGCAGTGGGCCTTCTTGGTAGTGGCGCCCACCCTATGGAATGCCCTCCCATCAGATGTCAAGGAAATAAACAACTATCTGACTTTTAGAAGACATCTGAAGGCAACCCTGTTTAGGGAAGTTTTTAATGTTTGATGTTTTATCGTGTTTTTAATATTCTGTTGGGAGCCACCCAGAGTGGCTGGAGAAACCCAGTCAGTGTGTTTAATTATTATTATTATTATTATTATTATTATTATTATTATTATTGAGAGAGAGAGCCCAATTAACAACAGGATGTGATTTGGATTCTCAGGGTGTGGAATCAGAGTTGTTATTCCACTTCCATCTTTCAAAAAAGGACAGCAGTGATTTGGATCTGCTAAACTGTGCACATCTCAAAGCACCGCTAGTGATGGCAGGTAAAGAAAGCATTCATTGCTGAACTCTTGCAGTCTCCCCTGAGGTCTGGCTTGCCACATTTACTGTTTTCTGGCCTTCACCTTCTTACACTGAACCCAGGACTCCTGGGCACATTGCCCAGTACTGAAAGAAGTACTGGGCTGTAGCTCTGTGGAACAACATGTGCTACTTGAGTACTTTTCCATTTTGTTTGTCTCAAGTCAAGCTCCTAGCTCTTTGAATAGTTCCTCTGATGCTGCTAACAGCAGCAAAAGGGAAAAAGAAAAAAACAGCATAAAACAGTTAGATGCATGAAACTGCATCTAAAAAGAAGTAGATGTAGAAAGGACAGTATAGTAGGTGCCTGGCAAACTACTTTGGGAAAAGCAATCCACAACTGGGGCGCCACCACTGAAAAGGCACTCCCTCTCCGATAGATACAATCCTAACTTGAGGACACCCATGGGAAGTTGAGGGCACCCATAGGAGGCACCCCCTTGACAATTGTTATGTGTAAGGAGGTACCTGTATTGGTTTGCCCCCAAAATATTGCAAAAAGCGCTCCCCCCATCACTATCCATATCCTCCAATAACCACATATGTGCAATACTGCTTATATAATGTGTTATGTACTGAGTTGAATAGGATCCAAAATGCAGCAGTCTGATTGGTCCTAGAACAATAGGATTCAGAATGCAGCAGTCTGATTTGTCCGAGAACAATAGGATCCAGAATGCAGCAGTCTGATTGGTCCTAGAACAATAGGATCCAGAATGCAGCAGTCTGATTGGTCCACAGGAGCCACCCAATCCAGCTCCAGGTGGAAATGAATCCGCAACCTGATTGGCCTACAGGAGAATCCCGGAAATAGCCAATCACGTGGGGCTCATTGTGTAAATAATTTATATAAAGCAGACATTCTGGGGGAAGTTACAGATAGGTAGCCGTGTTGGTCTGCCATAGTCAAAAAAAAAAAAAAAATTCTTCCAGTAGCACCTTAAAGACCAACTAAGTTAGTTCTTGGTATGAGCTTTCGTGTATCTGAAGAAGTGTGCATGCACACGAAAGCTCATACCAAGAACTATCTTAGTTGGTCTTTAAGGTGCTACTGGAAGAATTTTTGTTTGTTTGTTTTGATTCTGGGGGAACTTCCATTCCTCCTCACCACTATGAGCTGAATAAAGAGCATGAAATCCACTCTCGACTCAGAGTATATTTCATAATGGATTCCAACAGTTCATCCAAAGCTGGGTTGATGTGGCTGTCATTCCATGGCTCTCCACTATTTGGGGATTCTCAACAGAACTATGAATTCCTTTAGGAATGTTACAGCTAGTATTGTTTGATCAGCAAAGCCTACACCTGTTTGCAAGATTTTTCTGGCAGCCTCTCCTCACCTGGAAGTGAATGCCTGTTTCCCCTCGTCCGGCTTCAATTTCAGCCAGGCGGGAGATTTCTTGGAAGAGGAATGAAATGACAAACCAACACAGACACCCCGTTCCCATCCTACTGCAAAGTCCTGTTCCCCCTCCCACAGGTACATCTAGAATGTGGCTTGGAATGTGCCCACCTGCCTTGATCACACCCAGCGCATTAGCATAGCAGCACCAGGTTCAAGCCAGAACACAAACTCTTCCTGCATTCCACTCTCTGATTCCCTCCAGGTGTGATGGCCTACAACTTCCCTCACCATGGTCAGCACTAAGGTATGATGGGAGCTGTAGTCCACAGCTGGAGGACCTATCCCTGGTTAGCTATCTGAAATATACTCAGAGTCGCAAGGTGATTTCATGCTCTTTATTCAGCTCATAGTGGTGAGGAGGAATGAATGAAAGTCCCCTCAAAGTATCTGCTTTATATACATTATTTACACAACGGGCTGCACATGATTGGCTAATTCCAGAATTCTACTGTAAGCCAATCAGGTTGTGGATTCACTTCTATCTGGAGCATGATTGGGTGGTTCCTGCCAACCAATCATACTGCTGCATTGTTCTAGGACCAATCAGACTGCTGCCTTTTGGATCCTATTGTTCTAGGACCAATCAGACTGCTGCAGTTTGGATCCTATTCAATTCAGTACATAACACTATCCCTGGTTCAGTCTCTTAACAATCCTCTTCTTTCATTTCCAGCAAAAGGCAGATGGGAACCATGCCGGACCTCCTATATATCCTGAGCCGAAGGATTTTGATATGATCTATAGAATTGAAGATGCACCACCTTGGTATCTCTGCATCCTGCTGGGATTTCAGGTAAAGGTGTAATCAAGCTCCACTTGTGACGTGCTTTGAGGTGTGGAGCCAAAGAAATTCAACTGTTCCTCATGACTTTTGTGCATTTCCCCATTCTCACGCTGCTTTTCACCTGAAACCGCTTTATCAAGGTCTCTAGCTGTTAAGTATTCAGATTTTGTTATACGATATAGTAGCCTCATTAGCAATACTATTGTTGTAAAAGTACAGGGAGTAAAAGTTACTAGGGGCACACATCAGGTGCCTATAACTTTCCATTCATTGTTTACATTGATTAAATAATTGGCCTTGTTGATTTACAGTGTTGATTTCTATGGAATTGTTTGCCTTGATCTTCCCTTTTGACTCTCCCTCTGTACTTTATTTAAAATGCATTTTAATCACATAAATTCTGTGCAGAGTTAGCTAAGACGCTGTGCCACCCCCCACCCATGTAAATTCTAAATAGGTAAAGGTAAAGGGACCCCTGACCATTAGGTCCAGTCGTGACTGACTCTGGGGTTGCGGCGCTCATCTCGCTTTATTGGCCAAGGGAGCCGGCGTGCAGCTTCTGGGTCATGTGGCCAGCATGACTAAGCCGCTTCTGGCGAACCAGAGCAGCACACGGAAACGCTGTTTACCTTCCTGCCGGAGCGGTACCTACCGGTATTTATCTACTTGCACTTTGATGTGCTTTTGAACTGCTAGGTTGGCAGGAGCTGGGACCGAGCAATGGGAGTTCACCCCGTCACGGGGATTCGAACCGCCGACCTTCTGATCGGCAAGTCCTAGGCTCTGTGGTTTAACCCACAGCGCCACCCGCGTCCCAAATTCTAAATAGTGTCCTATAATTCCAGCTGCTGGTTTAGTGATAAATTAGGTGCATACTCACACTTCAGCTGTAAACTCAAACAAGGTGGCAAGTTGGATCTCCATACGGGACAGTTGAATATTCCTACATTGCTGGGGGTTGGACTAGATGATCATCGGGTCTCTTTGAACACTCCAGTTCTATGCATCTATGATTCTAGGTTTATACGGAGTAGGTTTATACAGAAGTATTGCGGCCCTGAGCTGCGGTTTAAATTTTGGGAACGTGTCTAATCAGGTGCTCTTTTGACCTAGCCTCCTTCCCATTCCCCCCCTCCAGCATTACTTGACATGTTTCAGTGGCACCATCGCAGTTCCTTTCCTACTGGCAGAATCCCTGTGCGTAGGGAAGGACCAATACACCATCAGCCAGCTCATTGGTACCATCTTCAGCTGCGTTGGGATCACGACTCTTATCCAAAGCACTGTGGGAATTAGGTAAGTTTTGCTCAGCTCCCCACCTCCCCACCCTTCGGCGAACTTAAGGAAGTTGTGGAAGGCTGATGGTGGCAAGTCACGCTCTCTTTCTCTTTGGCAATCCAGGTTGCCTCTCTTTCAAGCCAGCGCCTTAGCGTTCCTGGTTCCCGCCAAATCTATTCTGGCCTTGGAGAAATGGAAATGTCCTCCAGAAGGTAATTCAAACTCGTTTCATCCTGAAGGTTGTGAGGAGATAGAACAGGAATAATAAAAGTCAATCCTTTATTAGGCATAGCAAGCCGCACATTATCAAACAAAATACCGTATACAAATTGTGCAAAATACAAATTCAGCATAACAAGGTTTGTCCCAGTCAGATCTTTAACTCCACAGAAAATCAATTTGCATAAATAATATAATATAACGCTACCGCATCACCAATCAATTAAGAACCTCTAAATCTCTTTATAATGGCCTAGTCTTTCTACATGGACAGCACTCAAAAATTCAGCCACTATTAAAGTAATTTGATCGTTCCTGTCCGAGAGCAGGTCCTGAACCGTTGGTGGCATAGAATTGAGCCTGTTGAGTTGTAAGGCCTCTAATAATTGTCTTCTGACATAATTGCCAAAATCACAATAAAATAAAATATGCTCCAAAGTATCAGGTTCCTGTTTACTACATTTGCAGACGCTCTGATTCTGGGAGAGCTAAATATCTTCCTCTTATTGAGGGAAACATATTAAATCTGGCTAACATAAATTGCCTGCACAATTCATGATTCTTCAGATTTGTCATGTATCCCTTTTGAAAACCTCTACACAAAGGGAGATTTAAATAGAGAGGAGAGCAAGTGAGCAGGAATAATTTGAGGGCCTCTCCATGCTTCCAATATGGTAACATAATGCGTAGTCAATCTGTGAATCTGTCAATTTCGATTTCTCTCGGTTATGCCTATTCTGATTGTTATATTTAGTTTTTAATATTTGTACTATGTTGTTAGCTGCTTTGGGTTAGTTTTTGTTTTTAAAAAGTGACTAAAATGCAATAAATACTAAAAATCCTCACTTTTCCAAGCTTAAATTCAGTGTCCACATCAGTTTGTAACTCTTTTTAAAAGAGCTGAAAATTCACCAGCATGTCACTCCACATTTCTGCTAATAGAGAGAGAGCTTGCAACCATATCTCATGCGGCAATTATTATAGCAGTGAATGTGCATGGATAGTGTGGGAGGATGGGTAAGAATTCCAGTGCTCCGTTTAAAAAAAAGATTATGTGTCTGGCGCTGGGAAGCAACAAGAAGTGCAAACTTGGAAGGGGGAATGCTTGGGTTGCGTGCAACAAACGTTTAACAACTGTGCACTTGTTGTGTTAATTGCTGACTGTGTGGAAAGTGCCTCACTCAGAAAGGTTGAGTAACACAGCGTAAGGCTTTGCTGCAATTGCCTGACAAGCTTCATTTGCAGATAGGTAGCCGTGTTGGTCTGCCATAGTCAAAACAAAAAAATTCCTTCCAGTAGCACCTTAAAGACCAACTAAGTCAGTTCTTGGTATGAGCTTTCGTGTGCATGCACACTTCTTCAGATACACTGAAACAGAAGTCACCAGACCCTTCTATATAGTGAGAAAGTGGGGAGGGGTATTACTCAGAAGGGTTGTAGGAATGGGTGATTGGCAGATAGCTGTGATGAGCCTGTTGACGACTCTTAACGACTGCAATAGGTCTTACAGGAAAAAGCAAGGGGTGAGAAGGTGAAAAATGGCTTTGTCATGTATAATGAGATAAGAGTCCAATGTCTTTGTTCAGACCAGGTCTCTCCATGGTTTTAAGTTTGGTAATAAGTTGCAATTCAGCAGCTTCTCTTTCCAGTCTATTTCTGAAATTCCCTTGTAGTAAAACAGCTACTTTGAGATATTGTATAGAATGTCCTGGGAGATTGAAGTGTTCTCCTACTGGTTTCTCTGTCTTGTGGTTCCTGATGTCAGATTTATGTCCGTTTATTCATTTGCTTCATTTGCTAACTGATTCTCTCTCGGTCTCTATTAAACAGGTTGCTTACTGGCCTTGTGCATATATTTATCTGTTGACCTTTCTTGCCTCATTATGCAGGGGAGATCTATGGCAACTGGACGTTACCTTTAAACACGTCCCACATTTGGCAGCCGAGGATGAGAGAGGTAAATTGAACAGCAGCCTTTTCCAGGAAGGGGCCTCATCTCTAAAGTAACACAGGCTTTCATAGCCAAGGAACTATTTGGAAGTAATGCATATTAATTAAACAAAAACGGAAGCATATGAATCGATAAGGTTAATTTGACCCATCAACCCCCCTCTCCCTCAAATGCACAAACAAAACTCACCGCAATCAGTTGAATGCAAGCCACCAGCCACGCTCTGGGCTCGCCAACGTGTCACACCGCCAACGAAAACACATAAATGAATAGGTGAAGAACCCAGTGCTGTGGTGCTGACACAACGTCCTTCCCGCACATACACTATGCAAAAGAATGAAAGATCATTACCCCCTCATTCTTCCCCCTCCCCCCAACCTCACAATGCCTAACCCAGGCTTTCTCAACCTCAGCCCTCCAGATGTTTTTGGCCTATGATCCCATGATCCCTAGCTAGCAGGACCAATGGGCAGGGATGCTGGGAATTGTAGTCTCAAAACTCAAAACATCTGGAGGGCTGAGGTTGAGAAAGCCTGGCCTAACCAGTAGAGAGGACTCTCTGAATTGAAAACGGAGACGTTACATTGACCTTTGTTGTTGCTGTTTTCAAATTGTTTTATTAATTTTTCAAATTTATAACAAACATAAACAACATAAAAGAAAAAAACACATTACAATATAAACAAACAAACAAACAAACATTTATCCTACCTCTTATAATCATATTTTTATAACTGTTATTAAATGACTTCCTGAAATCCCTCAAGCTGTATTTCTATGTAGCTCATTGTAGCAGTTTTCCAATACTAATTTCCAATAAAATTAACTTAATCAATTAACATCTTTCTTACATGGACCTTTGTTATCCATGGAAATCTTTCAGTAAAAACAAATTGAACCAAAATGGGCAGGGATATATTTTTGCAGGAAAGCTAAGTTATTATTAACGGAGTCCTGTTTGCCTTTGCAAGCTTAATTTTCATAATTGAAAGGAGTCAAGAAAAAGTGATTTTTGGTATCTGCCCCCTGCTGCACCATCCCCTTTGTCTTATTCATGATCTGAATCAGGGGTAGCCAAGATGTAGCCATGAGCCCTAGCCAGCATGAACAATGATATTGTATAGTAAGAGGCTTATCCAGCAATGTCTGGAGGTCGCCATTCAGCCTACTCCTGTTCTAGATGTTTTAAGTGGTATAAAACATTCTGAAATGTTTTGTACAGTGGAACCTTGGGTTGCGAACGTGATCTGTGCGGGAGGCATGTTCACAACCTACAGCGCCGCGTCTGCACACACACGGGTTGCGATTCGGCACTTCTGCGCATGTGCAAAGTGTGATTCAGTGCATTTGCGCATGTGTGAGTGCCGAAACCCGGAAGTAACCCGTTCCGATACTTCCGGGTTTGGCGTGGTGCGCAACCCAAAATCACGTAACCTGAAGTGTCTATAACCCAAGGTGCTTCTGTTGGAAGCTGCCCAGAGTGGCTGGGGTAACCCAGACAGATGGGCGGGGTATAAATAATAAACAAACTATTATTTTTACGATTACTATTATTATTATTGAAATACAATTAATAAGGTAAAGGTAAAGGGACCCCTGACCAGTAGGTCCAGTCGTGGCCGACTCTGGGGTTGCGGCGCTCACTTCGCTTTAGTGGCCGAAGGAGCCGGCGTAAAGTTTCTGGGTCATGTGGCCAGCATGACTAAGCTGCTTCTGGCAAACCAGAGCAGCGCACGGAAACGCTGTTTACCTTCCCGCTGGAGCGGTACCTATTTATCTACTTGCACTTTTGAACTGCTAGGTTGGCAGGAGCAGGGACCAAACAACAGGGGCTCACCCTGTTGAGGGGATTCGAACCGCCAACCTTCTGATCGGCAAGTCCTAGGCTCTGTGGTTTAGACCACAGCGCCACCCGTGTCTAAATGGGCTCATTCACCACATGGGATTAACCCACACTCTCTTCTGTAACTACAAGCTAAAGCCTGCTTTCAGGATCATACTGTGAACTGAATACATGTAAACTTCTAACTACTTTTAAGAGAGGAGTGTTGCGTCCTTATTCTTTTAAGAGGGAATAAAGGGGAATTTACCAGGAACAATCCAATCTGGACAAGCCAGACTGGATTGCTTAACTCAAGAGATTCAAACGAATCTACCAACTAGCTTTCTGCAATATACAGGGAAATGTACTCTGCCGATCAGAAGGTCGGCGGTTCGAATCCCCGCGACGGGGTGAGCTCCTGTTGTTTGGTCCCAGCTCCTGCTAACCTAGCAGTTCAAAAGCATGACAAAGTGCAAGTAGATAAATAGGTACCACTACGGCGGAAAGGTAAACGGCATTTCCGTGCGCTGCTCTGGTTCACCAGAAGCGGCTTAGTCATGCTGGCCATATGACCCGGAAAAACTGTCTGCGGACAAACACTGGCTCCCTCGGCCACTACAGCGAGATGAGCGCCGCAACCCCAGAGTCGTCCGTGACTGGACTTAACTGTCAGGGGTCCCTTTACCTTTCTGTTATGTACTGAAATTCTCACCCTGGGCCAGCAGGGGGATACTGTAGATAGTTATGCAAATGAAGGATCGGAAGTGACGTTCAGTGATTGGATAGTTTTAGAAAGTTGCTACAGTAACGTTGTACTGGAGCTCTATATTAGCAGGCTGACTGAGCCCTTCAGTTCAGTTCTGTTCTGGCCTCAGAATAAACAAGAGCTGTTTGAAGAATCGCTGTGTCGTCTGATATGTTCACCCACAACTTAACACTTTCCCTTTACTAGCTCACTAGCGTGAGTGAGGAAGGATAATATTTAATCAAGATATATTCTCTTTTCTCCCATAGATCCAAGGAGCAATAATTGTTTCCAGCCTGGTTGAGGTGGTCATTGGTCTGGTGGGCCTCCCTGGGGCCATGCTAAACTACATTGGGCCCCTCACCGTCACTCCCACCGTCTCCTTAATTGGGCTGTCCGTGTTCCAAGCTGCCGGCGACAGAGCGGGATCGCACTGGGGCATTGCAGCACTGTAGGCACCACTTTTTCAGTACTGCAGAATTTCAAATTGACGCAAGAGTAGAGTTGCAGAACTACAGTGCTACCTTCGTTTATGAACGTAATCCATTCCGGAAGTCCTTTCTTAAACCAAAGTGTTCTTACACCAAGGCGTCCTTTCCCATAGTAGTGAGAGACTCAATTTACAAATGGAACACACTCAATGGGAAGCAGAACATGTTCTGCTTCCAAGGCAAAGTTCACAAACCAAAACACCTACTTCCGGGTTTGCAGCGTTCTTAATCCAAGTTGTTCATAAACTAAGCTGTTCTTAAACCAAGGTACCACTGTACTGCATAATCTCAAAAGCAACAAACTGCAGATGCACAAACTAGCCAGTTGCCTAAAGACTTCCTCATCAAGTTGTTCGACTGCCGGGCCAATTCCCTTGTGTGTGATTATGCGTCTAATTTTGGAGCATTTCCTACTTGATCCTCAGTTTTAGATGAAATGTGTAAAGTGCTCACTTATATGTTAGTTGTAATGATGTTGTTCGAAAGGGAGAGATAAAGGAAAAGGTCACAGAATGGTATAGGATTTTCTATCAAGTGCTTTGACAATTATCAAGATTCAGGTTTAAATTCCAAAATGTGTTTCTCTGGTACGTCAGTTTTGACTCGATAATATCTCAATTAAATCCTGATATACCACTGTGACATAAAATCTTCGTAAAATCAGAAAATAAAAACAGATCTTAAATATACTGGGTATAATCCAGAGCAAACTAGGTACAGTGGTACCGCAGGTTAACTACTTAATTCGTTCCGGAGGTCCGTTCTTAACCTGAAACTGTTCTTAACCTGAAGCACCACTTTAGCTAATGGGGCCTCCTGCTGCCGCCGCACCGCTGAAGCACATTTCTGTTCTCATCCTGAAGCAATGTACTTAACCTGAAGCACTATTTCTGGGTTAGCGAGTCTGTAACCTGAAGCGTATGTAACCTGAAGTGTATGTAACCCGAGGTACCACTGTACTCTGAGATTATTAGACATGAATTATTACTGCCATGTGGGCTCAAGTATCTCAGGGTTGTGGGTCTAGATTCAGCTAGGTAGCTGTGTTGGTCTGACGCAGTTGAAATATGTAAAAAAAATTGTCCCGTAGCACCTTAAAGACCAACTAAGTTTGTTCTTGGTATAAGCTTTTGTGTGCATGCACACTTCTTCAGACACACTGAAACAGAAGGTTTGTGGGTGTTAGTGTCAGATTAAAATCAGAGGGACATTAGGGACTCTACCGCACTAATTTTTCAACTTGTGGAGAAAGAACGAATCAAATCCGCGAAGGAACAGAACAGCAGCAGAGCTGTAATTCCTAAGCACAAATCACTCTATAAGGCCAAATCCTGCTCCAGTGCTGTTAAATTTTTCCATCCAGAACAGATTCGAGGCCAGTTCATGTGACTTGCCGCTGCCAGCAATGCCGATTTTTGTTTTTGAAAATGTAGAAGTCAAAACTGCACAGATAACATTGCGTTCTTGACGAGTGAATCCTCAACTGTAGCAAAAGATGTGCAATTTGAAGTTGCATCAGTTGGTTCTAATGTTTCTGTTCCCTGATTGCTCTTGATCTCCGCTTTTCACGATGCCTTTTTCTCTTTTGAACAGGTCAATTTTCTTAATCATTTTGTTTGCTCAGTACCTGCGAAATGTGTCTTTTCTCCTCCCCGGCTACAAATGGGGACACGGGTGCACTGTGTTCCGAATTCAGATCTTCAAGATGTTCCCGGTAAGAAACGTCCCCGTCGTTCAATGGTCACAGTCTGGTCAGATTTTGATGATTTCACTCCATTATCCAAGGGCTTGTTTTATTTATTTATTACATTTTAATTCCAAAAACAACCTCAGGGTAGTATATAAGGTTCACTTACTTGAATTCTGGGTGGGAGGCCGTTGCGCCCTGGCTTAGCCCCCCCACCCCCCGAACATGGAGGAATTATTTCCCGGCTTGTGGGACTTCCCGCCAAAATTCTTTATTTGAATCGGCTAATCATGGCCTTGATGGGCAGACTGGATTGAGCAAGTCTTCACTCTGGTCCATCGCTGGAAGGTTTAAGCTGACTGCGCCTTTTAATTCCAAAAACAACATACCAAATATTCTCTATTTTCCAGGACACGTCCTCATTTTCATAGGCATGTAAAATGAGAGTCGTCATAGCTAAAAGCAGAAGTCTACAAATGTGCCCCCCCTTTTTTTTGCTCTTCAAAATATGGCTTCCCTACCACCCGCCCTGTGGGATAGTTTTAAGCTCAGAGTAAATGACTGGTTCAAGGGAACTCAACAGAGTATAATAATAAAAATTATTTATTATTTCTACCCCACCCATCTGGCTAGGTTTCCCCAGCCACTCTGGGCGGCTCCCAACAGAACATGAAAAACACAATAAAGGCTCAAACATTAAAAACTTCCCTAAAAAGGGCTGCCTTCAGATGTCTTCTAAAAGTCAGATAGTTGTTTATTTCCTTGACATCTGATGGGAGGGTGTTTCACAGGGTGGGTGCCACTACCAAAAAGGCCCTCTGCCTGGTTCCCTGTAATTTCACTTCTCACAGTGAGGGAACCGCCAGAAGGCCCTCGGAGCTGGACCTCAGTGTCCGGGCAGAATGATGGGGGTGGAGACGCTCCAGGTATTCTGGGCTGAGTATCAATGAAAATCACCTGGCGAGAATGAAATATCCCTTCCCTAGCAAAGATGGAGAGAGAAAGAGTGGCAGAAAGAGAGAAGGGTGGGGAAAGAGGGGACGGTTTGGTTCTCCTCAGTCCCTCACTGGCTTAAGCTGTCCACTGTCAACATCCCTCCAAGGAAATCTGCTATATACCACCCCTACCATATCCTAGATCACAGATGTGGGGAATCTCCTGTCTGCAGGCCAGATTTGGCCTGACACAGATTTCAGTTTGTCCCAAGAGGCTGTTTCTGTCGGAACCTGCGTTCAACCGAGCTCCTCCGAAATCGTCCTCCGACGATAATTAATGATCTGAGCCTCTAATAAGGCTCCAAACATGTTCCCATTCCGCAAAGTTTCAAAGCAGCAGAAGTGGTGAGAAATATGAGCTACATGCTAAGAGTTTTATTACTAAGCTACACAGACAGAAAAGAAATACACCCTCTCTCTGTGAGAGCAGAGAGCAACTGAAAAACAAAGGAAAAGGAAACCAGTAAACATCACATCCGTCTCCTGTCTTCCGTGAGACTTCCAACAGTATGGAATCTCTGGAATGTAAACAGAGTCCTGTGACTCCAAGCACTGCACACTGGCAACACACAGAAACCAACAGTTTCCACTCCACACCTAACACCAGAAGGCCAAATTGTCCATTTGGAGCTGGAAAAAAGGACAGGATTTAACTCTTCCATTTCCTGCCACTTTCCCCATCTGTTTCCCCACTCATGGGGGTCCCGGGTGCATGTTTAACTTGCAATTGCGTAGAACATGTAGCTAAACCCTTAGCAAGACACAGATGTGAAACTAGGAAGGGAACTTCTCTCTCTGTTTCTATTGAGAGCTTGCTTTGGCTCGAAGGCAAAGAAAAAACAGAGCGTTTCCATTTTCATGCAATAAAAAGAAATGAAAGGGTTGACATGCGGCGAATGCTGTGAGTGAGGAATTAATTGTGTTGATGGTCACAAAAGTGTCGCTCGGAATGACTTGCACAACCCCGTTCCTCACAGCAATCGCAGTGGTGCTGAAAAAGCTGTCTCAGGGAAGAATCTAATATTCCCAGTGACAAAACATAGCAGGATGGATGCTAGGAAAATGCAATTTGAAGAGAAGCAATGTTTGGATTCCGTGCTATGGATGAGGGTAAAAATTGAAGCACACACGTCATATTGAAAGGACCCTAACCTGTGGGTTGTATAATGCAACAGCCTCTCTGGAGTCTTGTCATCTTGGATATCAGAAATAATTTCAAAATGGAATGAGCAAAGACTTTTATTTAATTTACGGATTGCCTCCCCTGAGGTACCCCAGCATGATTTACAACAGTTACATGCATAAAAATAGTTTAAACCATGGGTCAGCAAACTTTTTCAGCAGGGGGCCGGTCCACTGTCCCTCAGACCTTGTGGGGAGCTGGACTATATTTTGGAAAAAAAATAATAATGAATGAATTCCTATGCCCCACAAATAACCCACAGATGCATTTTAAATAAAAGCACACATCCTACTCATGTAAAAACACGCTGATTCCCGGACTGTCCGTGGGCCGGATTGAGAAGGCGATTGAGTCGGATCTGGCCCCCGGGCCTTAGTTTGCTTACCTATGGTTTAAACAATCACATATGAGAGAGAGAGAGTTTAAAACAACCACCGCACATAAATAAAATTATATAAATTCAGTACAGCTACTAACTGGGAAAGGCATATGTAGTGACTATAGCAAAGCAGAAAGGTTATGCTCCTGTTTCCCTTCCCCCTTTGAATTACTCAGGCTGCAATCCTGTCCAGTTTCCCAGAAGTAAGTCTCATTGAAATTGGCAAGATTTATGTCTGAGTAAATGTTCACAGGATTTGCTCTAAGGCTGTAGGTGTGTGGCAAGTTAGGGCAGTGAAAGCAGTGGGTACCATTGCCATATCTGTTTCCTCTTCAGATCATTCTGGCCATCTTGGTGGTCTGGCTGCTGTGTTACATTCTGACAGTGACAGATGTATTTCCTCGTGATGTAGATGCCTATGGATTCAAGGCCAGAACAGACGCTAGAGGAGAAATAATATCCATTGCACCGTGGTTCCGTCTCCCTTACCCTTGTAAGTAACAATGGATATTCCCTTCTGACTCTTGCTTCTCGATCTCTCCATCTTCACAACAAGGTTGAGCCGTGGGCTCAAAATCACCCAGTAAGCTTCAGAGCTGAGTAGGGATTTACTGGCAAATGTAAAGGTAAAAGGCAAAGGACCCCTGGATGGTTAAAAGGTAAAGGTAAAGGTACCCCTGACTGTTAGGTCCAGTCGTGGACGACTCTGGAGTAGTGCATTCATCTTGCTCTATAGGCCGAGGGAGCCAGTGTTTGTCCACAGACAGCTTCCGGGTGGTGTGGCCAGCATGACTAAGCCGCTTCTGGCGAACCAGAGCAGTGCACGGAAACACCGTCTACCTTTCCGCCGCAGCAGTACCTATTTATCTACTCACACTGGTGTGCTTTCGAACTGCTAGGTTGGCAGGAGCAGGGACCGAGCAACGGGAGCTCACTCCATTGCGGGGATTCGAACTGCCAACCTTCTGATTGGCAAGCCCAAGAGGCTCAGTGGTTTAGACCACAGCGCCACCTGCATGCCAAATGTATGATGTGCAGGACCTCGTTAGAACACCCCCCATAGCCACAGCCCTCAGGATAGTCCATAGCTGCATCTATGGGGGAAGAGTCCAAAATTTCATGAATCTCTGTCTTCACACATACTCACTAAGTGCTAGCCATTATTGTTGTTGCCACTATTATTATTATTTATTAATAATAATTGATTGAGTTTATATACCACCATATACCTGGAGGTCTCAGGGTGGTCCACAGAAAAGATCACAACATATATAATCAGAATAAAAACAATAACCCAATATCAGCCCCCCAGGAAAGAGCCACATTTTAAAAGGGTATAGGATATGTCCCTAGCTAGGTTTTGGGAATGGGGCAGGAGAATTCTAGGACCCTGTCAGAGCCCTCACACGTCATTCCCAAAGCTTGGTAAACAGCAGGGGGAAGGTTGCAAGGGTGGGGTGAGTCAAATGTTGTTGAAGGCCGTCAAAAATGCCCTCAAGGGCCGCATGTTGGACTGGCCTGGTGTAAAGGATTGTGTGGGTTAATCTGTGAGAGAGTTGATGTGGTATGGATGAAGAATAAAGTGTTCAGGCTATACCAAGGTCCTTCTCGGTAGTGGCACCTACCCTGTGGAACGCCCTCCCATCAGATGTCAAGGAGATAAAGAACTATGCAACTTTTAGAAGACACTTGAAGGTATGGGGAAGTTTTGAATATTTGGTGTTTTATTATGCTCTTATATTTGTTGGAAGCCGCCCGGAGTGGCTGGGGCAAATAATAAAATTTATTGTGATGATTGCTGCTGTTATTATTCAGTTTTAAAGTGAAGGCAATGTTCTTCTCCAGCTAACAGCCGCTCCCCTTTGCTTGCTCTAGGCCAGTGGGGCATCCCCACAGTGACAGCCGCCGCCGTGCTGGGCATGTTCAGCGCTACCTTGTGTGGGATCGTTGAGTCTATTGGCGATTATTATGCTTGTGCTAGGCTTGCAGGTGCTCCACCTCCACCTGTGCATGCCATTAACAGGTAGGAGAGATGCAGCTTCCTTGCATTGCATGAATATTTGACGCATTGCCTCAGGGAATGGTAGTTCAGTAGCCGGGGCACTAGGTCAGAGATGGGGAGCCTGTGGTCTTCTTGGGATCCCACCTTTCATGGATTAAAATAATCTAAACTGCAGGGGTCCTTCCTGCATTGTCTCTGTGTGGGAAGCTGGCCTATCCTACTAAATATACCATATATCTGCTCTATAAGACTCACTTTTTCCCCTCCTAAAAAGTAAGGGGAAATGTGTGTGCGTCTTATGGAGCGAATGCAGGCTGCGCAGCTATCCCAGAAGCCAGAACAGCGAGAGGGATTGCTGCTTTCACTGCACAGTGATCCCTCTTGCTGTTCTGGCTTCTGAGATTCAGAATATATATTTTTCTTGTTTTCCTCCTCCAAAAACTAGGTGCTTCTTGTGGTCTGGGGCGTCTTATAGAGCTCCCTCCTGCAAAAAAGTAATAAAATAAAATAAAATAAACTGTTGGGGGTAGGCATGTGGAAAACCTAATGCAATAACTGGAGTTCTTTTCTCTTTCTCTCTCTTCCCTCTCAGGGGCATTTTTACAGAGGGAATCTCTTGTATCATTGCTGGTTTGCTGGGCACTGGCAATGGTTCTACTTCCTCGAGCCCCAACATTGGCGTCTTGGGCATCACCAAGGTACCACCCTGCAATGTTTGATGGCGCCTTCTGTTTCTTGCTGGATTTCTGCCAGTCATGGTTCCTGGGGCTATGCTGGGAGGAGAGTCGGGAACATCTGCCGGAGCTGAACGCAGCAGCTGCTTGCTTCTCTCCTCCGCTCCAGAAGCAGAACACAGCTCCCAGTTTCTGGAACCTGGGCAAGATCAGCAGCAGGTTTTGATCTTCCAGCCCCATCCTAGTTTGGGCTTCTGGTTACTTTGATTTCATGTACTTGACAGCCTCCCATGGAATCCTGGGATTATTCCAGTGGGTGCAGAGCTAGGAAGACAAGGAAGCTCCCATTGACTAGGTCAGACTGTTGGTCCATCTAAGGTTGGCAGAGGTCCTTAACATCTTTATAAACTGTATAAACTAAGTCAGGGGGCAGAGAAGCTGTGGCTTTTCAGAGGCCACTGAACCATAGCTCCATCTCTGGCCAAGTTACCCTTGGGGTAAGGACAGAACATCAGGAAGCATGCATCAGAACTTTTATATGTGAATGAATGGGCTCTCCTACAGAGACTGTTTTTTACACCAGTGGTTCTACAGGTGTGGCTCTGGTGCCAAGATTGTCCATTGAAAGTGAAATATATTCAGAGTCGAGAGTGGATTTCATGCTCTTTATTCAGCTCTTAGTGGTGAGGAGGAATAGAAGTTCCCCCAGAATGTCTGCCTTATATACATTATTTACACAATGGGCCCCGCGTGATTGGCTAATTCTGGGATTCTCCTGTAGGCCAATCAGGTTGCGGATTCACTTCCACCTGGAGCTGGATTGGGTGGCTCCTGTGGACCAATCAGACTGCTGCATTCTGAAGCCTATTGTTCTAGGACCAATCAGACTGCTGCATTTTGGATCCTATTCAACATAACAGAAAGATTCGCCCATCTGTATTGCTTGTCATGCAGAATGCCCCACCTGTACAATCCCTGGCGTCTCCAGAGTCAGTTGCAGGAGATGAAAGGAGAGGCGAGACTCCCATTTTCTTCCTGAGACCTGGAAGTGCTGCTATTTGCTGGAGAAGAGAGTGCTGGGCTAGAGGCCTGGCTGAGAGGTAGCCTTTAGATGCTGTTGGGTTCCAGCTGCCATCATCGGCAGCCACCATGGTCGATTTTCAGGGATGATGGGAGCTGAAGTCCAGCAATATCTGGAGGGCACCATGTCAAGTATCCTCCGTATAACCTGTTATAAGTCAGCTTCACATGCAGAATTTAAAGGTATATAGCTTAGATGGCTGAATTCAAGAGGCGTTACTTCCAGATAAGGAAGTAAGGAACGTGGGTGGCGCTGTGGGTTAAACCACAGAGCCTAGGGCTTGCCGATCAGAAGGTCGGCGGTTCGAATCCCCATGACGGGGTGAGCTGCTGTTGCTCAGTCCCTGCTCCTGCCAACCTAGCAGTTCAAAAGCACATCAAAGTGCAAGTAGATAAATAGGTACCACTCCGGCGGGAAGGTAAACGGCGTTTCCATGCGCTGCTCTGGTTCGCCAGAAGCGGCTTAGTCATGCTGGCCACATGACCCAGATGCTGTACGCAGGCTCCCTCAGCCAGTATAGCAAGATGAGGACCGCAACCCCAGAGTCGTCCGCGACTGGACTTAATGGTCAGGGGACCCTTTACCTTTACCTTGACTTCCAGGTAACTGTGCACAGGATTGTAGCTTAAAATCTCACTTTGCTCATGAAAACATGGGACTAATGATCTCTTATGACAGTTAGAAACCCGACTGAAAGGGCAAAGCCTATAGTCATCAGGTACTATAAAAAGAAATGCAAATTCTCCCGTCCTGGAGATGTTAATAGTCTAGCTAACAGTACACCACCAATAAATAGATGCAACAGAACCCCCTTCTCCCTGCAGCAATATGGAAAGCAGACATGGAGATGAATACAGTGGTGCCCCGCAAGACGAATGCCTCGCAAGACGGAAAACCCGCTAGACGAAAGGGTTTTCCGTTTTGGAGGTGCTTCGCAAAACGAATTTCCTATGGGCTTGCTTCACAAGACGAAAATGTCTTGCAAGTTCCTGCGGGGTTTTTTTCTCCCCCCCCCCTTTTCCCCAAGCCGCTAAACCGCTTATCAGCTGATCCGCTAAGCCGCTTATCAGCTGATCCACTAAGCCGCTAATAGCGCTAATCCGCTAAGCCGCTAATGGGCTTGCTTCACAAGACGAAAAAACCGCAAGACGTAGAGACTCGCGGAATGGATTCTTTTCGTCTTGCGAGGCACCACAGTATTGTGAAGGACGAACATATGATTAACTGGCTGTTACGCGCGTTTTTGCTCTTCCTATACAGGTAGGCAGCAGGAGAGTGGTACAGTACGGTGCTGGAATCATGCTCATTTTGGGAACCATTGGCAAATTTACAGCTTTGTTTGCCTCCCTCCCTGACCCCATCCTTGGAGGGATGTTCTGCACGTTGTTTGGTAAGTTACCTTTATTCTGCTGTGCAAAATACAGTAAGCAGGATATTATTATTTCTTATAAATATAGCAATGTGCAAGAAAACCTGTAGAATATAGTCACTTACTTGTAGTAGTGTGGTAGTGATTCTTCAATTTCAACTTCGTTGGACTGGTCATATTGTTTATCATGCCTGACTATCATCTTCCAAAGCAACTACTTTATTCCCAATTTAAGAATGGAAAGTGAAATACCGGTGGACAACAAAAGAGGTTTAAAGACACTCTCAAGGCAAATCTTAAAAAAAAAAGTAGTACAGTGGTATTGCGGGTTACAGACGCTTCAGGTTACAGACGCTTCAGGTTACAAACTCCACTAACCCAGAAATAGTACCTTGGGTTAAGAACTTTGCTTCAGGATGAGAACAGAAATTACGCAGCAGCGGCAGCGGGAGGCCCCATTAACGAAAGTGGTGCTTTAGGTTAAGAACAGTTTCAAGTTAGGAACGGACCTCCAGAACGAATTAAGTTCTTAACCTGAGGTACCACTGTATAAGCATAACTGGGAAACACTGGCCTGTGAGCGCTCCAGTTGGAGAACAGCCTTTACCAAAGGTGTCATGGGCTTTGAAGACACTCAAACTCAGGACGCAAGGGAGAAACGTGCTAAGAGGAAGGCACGCTTGGCAAATCCGCACTGTGATCAACTCCCGCCTGGAAACCAATGTCCCCACTGTGGAAGGATCCAGAATTGGCCTCCATAATCACTTATGGACTCACTGTTAAGGCCATATTCATGGAAGACAACCTCACTCACCTACAAGTGTTTGCTGAGGAAGAAGAATAAGTCATGTGGAAATAGCTATTTTTTTTTAGTCATGACCAGGATCTTAATGACAGTTGTTGTTTGTTGTTTAGTCATTTAGTCATGTCTGACTCTTCGTGACCCCATGGACCAGAGCACGCCAGGCACTCCTGTCTTCCACTGCCTCCCGCAGTTTGGTCAGACTCATGTTTGTAGCTTCGAAGACACTATCCAACCATCTCGTCCTCTATCGTCCCCTTCTCCTTGTGCCCTCCATCTTTCCCAACATCAGGGTCTTTTCCAGGGAGTTTTCTCTTTTCATGAGGTGGCCAAAGTATTGGAGCCTCAGCTTCAGGATCTGTCCTTCCAGTGAGCACTCAGGGCTGATTTCCTTCAGAATGGAGAGGTTTGATCTTCTTGCAGTCCGTGGGACACTCAAGAGTCTCCTCCAGCACCAGAATTCAAAAGCATCAATTCTTCTGCGATCAGCCTTCTTTATGGTCCAGCTCTTACTTCCATACATCCCTACTGGGAAAACCATAGCTTTAACTTTACGAGCCTTTGTTGGCCAGGTGATGTCTCTGCTTTTTAAGATGCTATAGTTTCCCCCAACTTGGTCCTGTCCAGATGTTTTCAGCTACAACTCCCTCCAGCCCTTATCATAGAATCATTAATTGTAGAGGTGGAAGGTGTCCTGAGTGTCATCTAGTACAAGCCCCTGAAATAAGGGGAGGAATGTCTGGCAGCTCAGTTGTCAATAACAAACTTAGTTCACCTATGCCAAAGCAGTTAAGGAGCCTTTGTTTCACTGAAGCAGAGCCAAAAGCACAATTTAAACCACAGCTGAACCTGAACAAAGTAAAAGCTTGCAACGGTTTGATTCCCTGCCAGCCTTTCAGATATTAGGTCTGAGGTTGCCCTATTATTCCTCCTCTTTTTCCAGAATACACATTTATCTGAATGAAAGTTTTAGAGGTGGCCACATGAGGACTATTAAATTAAAGTGAAGAGTGAAGTGTGTTTTGCAAAGTTTTGACAAAGAGCAAAGCTGTAGCAGTTTAAAAACAACTCAGAGACTTCCCAAGCTAAAAACACAAAAGCAAAAGTATCAGGAAAGCATCTATATATTAAAGGAGATTTGTCAATATTATTTCTCCCGCTTTAATATTATCTCTCAGAACAGACACACACACACAAATGTTTCCAAATCTGACATAGCTGTATTTTATTTTGCCAGCTACCCAGAGGCAGAGCAACAGTCTCCTTAAGGAAAGCAAAACTGTCCGCTCCGTTTAAGTAAAGCAGTACTAAAAATTTAAGGATGTCCATAAAACACTTATTTGGGGCCATCTCATCCCACATTACTCTTTCCTGGTGTGTTTATTTTCTGCAAAATGCCAGGCACACCTTAGCCCCTTAAAGTGTCCATATTGCGGGAATTTCTCAGTTAACTTTGCATGATTTGCTGATGCTTCTAGGATTAAAAGAGGCTTTAATATATCTTAGGGTGTTTCCAGACAACCTGTTTATTGAGCATTCAACCTGATATGCTTGCAGATGGATTAGACAACACTGGCTATTTAATGAACGTTCATCTTGATATGTTGCAGGGAGGTTAGGTGACTGTTGCATCAAAACAGTGTTTCGCTACATTTTCCAGTGTATTTTCCTGTCATTTCCCTTACAGCAAAAAACTGGGTTTGTTGTGCAAGACTCGCCCCTCCCCAATCAAATATAAATGTGTACATTTGATTTACTAGTATGTGACTGAATCCAGCTCAGAACTAGCAACAGACTTTGGAAGCACCCTTATAGAGGACTTGAAGAAGTGATACGAATGTTCTGTGATGCATAAAAATATCCGAAGTTGAAAGGTTGAATTGTAGGGTGACCTGCATCAAGTGTGAGAACTAAGGAAATCTGAACACACAGTTAAAGCTACACACACACACACACACACACACACACACACACACACACACACACTCTAAACTGTTAAAAGCACAAAACACATTCCTCCCCTCAAAGAATTCTGAGTGCTGTAGTTCGTAAGTGACAATTCTCAGCAACCTTTAACGAACTACAGTGCCCAGAATCGTTTGGGGTGGGTGGGGAGGGGGCTGTACTTTAAAAGTATAGTGCAGGGGTAGGCAATGGGGGTGGCGCTGTGGGTTAAACCAGTGTTTCCCAACCTTGTGCCTCCAGCTGTTTTTGAACTACAATTCCCATCATCCCTGACCACTGGTCTTGCTAGCTAGGGATGATGGGAGTTGTAGGCCAAAAACATCTGGAGGCACAAGGTTGGGAAAACCACAGAGCCTAGGACTTGCTGATCAGAAGGTTGATGGTTTGAATCCCCGCGACGGGGTGAGCTCCTGTTGCTCGGTCCCTGCTCCTGCCAACCTAGCAGTTCGAAAGCATGTCAAAGTGCAAGTAGATAAATAGGTATCACTCCAGCAGGAAGGTAAACAGTGTTTCCGTGCGCTGCTCTGGTTGGCCAGAAGCGCTCAGTCATGCTGGCCACATGATCCGGAAGCTGTACGCGGACGCCCTCGGCCAGTAAAGCGAGATGAGCGCCGCAACCCCAGAGTCATCCACGACTGGACCTAATGGTCAGGGGTCCCTTTACCTTTACCTTACCCTTTAGAGTTAGAAGATTCACTTGGGGCTGCTGCAATGTGTGCGATCCCAGAAAAACAGTTTACAGACAAGGATTGTTCTGAAGCAGCACTGACTGGGGAAGTCGGTCCCTTGCATTGGCTTTTCCTGCAACCTTATCTTTAAGAAGTCCACCGCGCATGTATAATAAAGTTCTTCCTCTTTCCCATTTGCAGGCATGATCACAGCCGTGGGTCTCTCCAACCTGCAGTTTGTCGACATGAACTCCTCCCGCAACCTTTTCGTCCTGGGCTTCGCAATGTTTTTTGGGCTCACCGTCCCAAACTACTTAGATTCGCGCCCAAATGCTATCAACACAGGTACAGTCATACTTTGGATTGAAGTAACTTCAGGTTAAGCATTTTCGGGTTGCGCTCCGCAGTGACCTGGAAGTAATGGAGCGTGTTACTTCCGGGTTTTGCTGCTCACGCATGCGCAGACGCTCAAAATAACGTCACGTGCATGCGCCGAATCACCACATGGTTTGTGTTTCCTTCAGGATGTGAACAGGGCTGCGGAACGGATCCCGTTCGCATCCAGAGGTACCATGGTATTGAAAAGTCGCTGGAAAGTCTTTGCCTAATCAGAGGCATACAGAACCTCAGGACTGGGCTGGTCCTACAATTAAGAGAGAGAGAGAGAGAGAGAGAGAGAGAGAGAGAGAGAGAGAGAGAGAGCGCGCTAGCAGACGCCCTTCCTCAGCTCCAACCCCTTTGTTCCTTCCTCCTGAGCTGGAGCAGGAACAGCAGCAAAGCTTGCTTGTCAGTCTTGTGTCTCCTGCCAGTCTGGTCAACTTCTGTATGGGCCGGCCTGGCTTCTAACGAAAGACACACATAGATCTTTCAGGCATCTTGTGGTTCCGCATTGTGATTACAATTGTTTGTGGCAGTTCTAGGATTCTGTGATGTGCATGGTACATCATCATCATCATCATCATATTTTATTTATATCCCACCCTCCCCAGCCAAAGCCGGGCTCAGAGCAGCTACCTACAGTAAAGTAATACAGCAGTCTAAAATCAATTCATTATAAAATCAGTTCAAATCAGATTAATGGCAACCATTGGGCTAGAGTTCTGTGAGGATTGCCAAAGGAGGGGGTCAGGCTGTGCCCTGGCCAAAGGCCTGGTGGAACAGCTCTGTCTTGCAGGCCCTGCGGAAAGATGTCAAGTCCCACAGGGCCCTAGTCTCTTGTGATAGAGCGTTCCACCAGATCGGAGCCATAGCTGAAAAAGCCCTGGCTCTGGTTGAGGCCAGCCTAACCTCCCTGTGGCTCAGGACCTCCAAGATGTTTTTGTTTGAAGACCGTAAGGTCCTCTGTGGGACATACCAGGAGAAGCAGTCCCATAGGTATGAGGGTCTTAGGCCGTATAGGGCTTTAAAGGTTAAAACCAGCACATTAAACCTGATCCTGTATTCCACTGGGAGCCAGTGCAGCTGGTGTAGCACTGGGTGAATGTGATCCCGCAGCGAGGACCCCTTAAGGAGTCTTGCCGCGGCATTCTGCACCCGCTGGAGTTTCTGGGTCAGTCTCAAGGGCAGCCCCATGTAGAGCGAGTTACAATAATCCAGTCTGGAGGTGACCGTCGCATGGATCACAGTGGCTAGGTCAGGGCGAGAGAGGTAAGGAGCCAACTGCTTAGCTTGGCGGAGATGAAAAAATGCCGCCTTTGTTATAGCTGCAATCTGCACCTCCATGGAAAGGGAGGTGTCGAAGATTACACCCAAACTCTTGAGGGTGCTGGCACTAATTGCACCCCCGCAAGAGATGGGAGTTGCCCCCCCAATCCCATATCGTTCTGACCCAGGTTGTTCAGCCTTTGTCCCGATGACAGACACACACACCCAGTGTCTGCTAGCCAGGGGAAAGGACCACAGTTCCCTTAAGTTCAGAAGGTCCCAGCTTCAATTCTCAGCATCCCCAAGTAGGCTGGGAAATGCTTCATTTCCAAAACCTTGGAGAGCAGCTGCTAATCAGGGTGGACAATGCTGAGCTCGATACACCAATGGTCTGGCTCCACATCAGGCAGCTTCTGACACATGTTCTTAAATCGATGGGCATTATTTTTTGAAATAGGAATGGCTTTTGAAACTGAATTCTGTGCTGATGACATAGAACAGGCTTCCTCAACCTTGGCCCTCCAGATGTTTCGAGACTACAGTTCCCATCATCCCTGACCGCTGGTCCTGCTAGCTAGGGATCATGGGAGTTGTAGGCCAAAAACATCTGGAGGGCTGAGTTTGAGGAAGCCGGACCTAGAAGAATGGAGTGGCGACGTATTATGTACTGATGGAACCAGCTTTACTTTTTCTGTCCTAGCCTGATGGCTAAAAAGAAACGAATGAGGTATCAAAAGCTAGTCACCAGGCCATGATTTCTTAGTCATCAAGGATGTTTGGGGGCAAAGGGCAGGTCAGAAAGGAAAGGAGACTGAGTAACGAGATAACTACCGTATTTTGTGCTCCATAAGACTCACTTTTTTCCCTCCTAAAAAGGGGAAATGTGCGTACGTCTTATGGAGCGAATGCAGGCTGCGCAGCTATCCCAGAAGCCAGAACAGCAAGAGGGATTGCTGTTTTCACTGCGCAGCGATCCCTCTTGCTTGTTCTGGCTTCTGAGATTCAGAATATTTTTTTCCTTGTTTTCCTCCTCCAAAAACTAGGGGCGTCTTGTGGTCTGGTGCGTCTTATAGAGCGAAAAATACGGTGTGCAGTACACTGCATGTGTGAATGGAGCGATGGGTGGATTGGGTGGGAAAGAGAGGCAGAAAGACTCCATTTCTTTAGATTGCCTAAACCTACCAAACAAAAAACATGTGCTTTCTGGGACCTTTATCTTTGGCTAATGGGGGCAAAGAACTTGGGGTCTGGGTATGTGTTGATGGTGAGGGCAAAGGATGGTTGAAAAGGCCTCTTGCTTCAACTGGTTTGATTGATGTGCCACCTTCGTTTGTAGGAAAATGAGTTAGTATAAGAAAATAGGGTTCTGAACTCCATGGAAAGGCTGAGTTGGGGAAGGAGAAAATGACATACAAACGTATATATACCACCGTTTCAACTGTAAACGGGTTGTTTTTAATTAACTAAATTTAACATTTTCATGCTCAATCCATCTGCAAGTTTCAGTTCAACCTTCAAAAGCAGTTTTGAATTTGTGATACGACAGGCATGTTGTCAATCTTATTTCTAGGTATTGCTGAAGTGGACCAAATATTAACAGTGCTCTTAACCACAGAAATGTTTGTTGGAGGTGGCATTGCATTCATACTGGACAATACCATCCCAGGTACAGCAGTTTCATTTCCTTGCAGTATTTTCAGAGTGTTTGTTGTGGGGGAGGAAGGGAAAGGAGAATGTTAGCTGCTTTGAGACTCCTGTGGGTAGTGATAAAGCGGAATATCAACTCCAAACTCTGTCCGAAACCCAAGGCGAGCATTGCTTGTCAGAGGTGACAATTTTTTTAGCTCTCCTACCCCACTAACGGGATGCGGGTGGCGCTGTGGGTTAAACTACAGAGCCTAGGACTTGCCGATCAGAAAGTCAGCGGTTCGAATCCCCATGACAGGGTGAGCTCCCGTTGCTTGGTCCCTGCTCCTGCTAACCTAGCAGTTTGAAAGCACGTCCAAGTGCAAGTAAATAAATAGGTACCGCTCCGGCAGGAAGGTAAACGGCGTTTTCGTGCGCTGCTCTGGTTCACCAGAAGCGGCTTAGTCATGCTGGCCACATGACCCGGAAGCTGTACACTGGCTCCCTCGGCCAATAAAGCGAGATGAGCGCCGCAACCTCAGAGTCGGCCACGACCGGACCTAATGGTCAGGGGTCCCTTTACCCTTCACCCCACTAACAGTGGTGGAGTGTGGAAACGTTGACATTGACTCATCAACTGCTGTGGGCTTGAGAGCATGCACTTGCATATGCGGTGATTGTGGAGGGGTCGGGCACACACATATGTGTCTACACTTAAACGCAGCAAGAATTTCTTTAGTAGAATCCTGATCACACACACTGACCATTTTCTGAATTTGGAGTCTTACGCATTTGCTGGAGGGTTGTTTGGATGAACGATCCATATTGCAGATGGTAAGAATTGTGTGCTTTCTACCAAGTTTGAATTAACCATTTGCAAAATGGAGCGTCTAGCGATTGAACCATTATAAGGGACTGGCCAGAGGCTGCAGTTTCTTTTAACTACTGTCTGTCGCCGTTTGGCCAAGACTGCTGCAGCTGCCATTGAGGAAAAATAGTTTTTAAGGTGAGAAATCTCAGTTTAATCTGCGGTTGCAAACTTGCTTTATTTTGTTAAGAGATTATATGGTTCTCCTCTTTGTTTTGAACACGCCCCCTCAATCTATACTCCTTCCCAGGGACTCTAGAGGAACGTGGTCTAGTACAATGGAAGGCTGGAGCACATGCAAACAGCGCCACGTCTGCAAAACTGAAGAGTTACGATTTTCCATTTGGAATGGGTGTGGTTAGAAGGATCCAGTGGTTAAAATATGTGCCAATTTGTCCAGTCTTCATGGGTTTTCACTGCGGAACAAAGAGGGATTCCAGCACACCAGAACAGACAGCAAACACGGCAGAGATTACAGTCATATGTACAAAAGTTTGAAGAGACTCCCATAAGGTATGGAAGTTTGGACAATCTCAGATACTAGGGTATTTAAATCATACCCCATGCCTCCAGCAAATCACACCAGCAGAGGAGATTTTCCTCTGCCAACGTGTTGAGTTAAAGAGAAAGCAGTTAACATTCAGCCTGGTGAACGGTTTAGCTGTAAATCTGTAAATCTGCAAGACACCTTTGTTCATAGGCAGAATTCTGCCCCCCCTTCAGTTCTGGCTATCCGGTATGTGCTTGGAAGAAAAAGATGTATTGGTGCTATGTTATGTTTTTGGGAGGCCATAGCAGAATTGTGTGTATCCTCCTGTCGAAATAAGTAAATCCCACAGTCAAAATGATTCAGTCAAGTATGATTGCTTTAAAGGTACTTTGATTTTTACAGATGGCCTAGTGTTGTGATTCAAATTAAGGAATTTGGGACCTTTTTTTGGCAAGAAATGATGCAACAGGTGGAAGGTATTGTTTACATACACAAATATGAGGACTGGTTGGATTCCTCAAGGAACTGGTTCTGTTTCCAGTACACTTCTAAGTAAAGTGTTGTGGACACTTAAAAGTAAACAATTATTATAATGACCTTGCTGTAAAAAATATGCTAGCTAATAACACCAAACCGTGACGCACATTACTATGAAAGGTATTAAGTCATTATTAAGCATTTTTCTGAAATCCCCTCCACTGAAACCTCCTCACTGTTGCCCAGCTCAGTTTATGATGGCTCTGAAACTGTAATATAAATAATAATAATAATAATAATAATAATAATAATAATAATAATAATACCTTTATTGTCAATGTACAACCTGTGTACAATGAAATACAGGGCATAAGTAGCACTCTCTACAATTTATCTCTGACAGTTAAAAATCGCTGTTACCCTGCATCTGGTAATGTATGGTGCCAAAGACTTAAGATATCTTTGATTTGCATGTAACCAGGTGCAAGACTAAAGTTACTGTCAGTACCTAGGAAGTAAAGAAAGCTAATTCCACAGCAACAGGCTTAAAGTTGTTGGCACTTAGTGAAATTACATGCCAAGGAGTAATCTTAAAAAAGGGCAACATTAATTCAGGCCCATGTCTCCCCTAATTTGCTTCACTTTACAAATAACAGCACACATCCTTTACATCTTTTCCTTATGTCAAGTCTATTACCCTCTCTCTCTCTCCACCAAGGCCTGCACACAGGTTCTGAAAAAGATGAACACTCAGGAAATAAAAAAACCAAGAAGTCGTTTCTACTATTATTTATTTTTTTAAATATTTTTGAAAAAATATAATTTTTTTACAATATTTTCAACTTAAACACTATTCACACTGAACACGTATGGCAGCTTAAGCTACCCAAATATGAAGTTTAAGAAGCCAAAACTGTTCTAGTTGTATTAAAAAAAATTGTGCTGCAGACTACTGTGTAGTGGATGATTAAACAAAGCAAGGGAAAAGCACCACTCAAATCACTAATGCTATAAAGTTTTACAGGTAAAACCAACTCTTTTGAGGTTGTAAAATTTTATACAGGCAGTGCCATGTTTCTGGACTTCTGGAAGAAACTGTGACGCACAACCTCGCATCACTTTAAATATAAATGTATTAGTGGGACAAACATTCCAACATGATAACTTGCTGTAATACAATCTCATCTGCCAGTCATTTTTGTTTCTCCTCCACCAGATCTGGTAGCCAAGATAAAGGACTTTGTACAGGTCTGTAAAAGCAGTTCGTGTATAATACATTATCCACGCTCTTCTCAAAAAAGAAGAGCAGGATGTGAAATTTTGCTTCATCATGGGAAGAGTTAGTAGCAGTTCTGAAATAATCCAGCTAATCTGCATAATCAGATAAACCTTGCTTTTATTTTCATGTTAAGGCATTATCAGGTGCATATCGACACCAACTCTTGCTTTAGCTAAAACAGACCACTCTTTGTCACGAATCCTTCTAAAAGTAGAATTCCAAGAGTTTCTCAGAAACTTGGTACATTTCTCAACTTGACTGGTGCTTCCAACCTTACTGTCTCATTCACAAAAAGAGCCTGGGTCCAATTGTAAGTGTTATTATTATTTTTTCTTCTCCATTCCATTAACCTCTGACAGCAGTTGACTTAATAACAGTCTCAGCACTTTTATTAAGCATGCAAGACTAACAAAACTTTGGCAATGCGTAAGTGTAACACAGTGACAAGAAGAGAGAGCGTTTTAACAATTAAATCTTCTAATACTGGCTTCACAGTGTGGAAATTGTGCTACATCCACCAAAGAGGGCCCAGTCTACTCATATATTTAGTACTTCACCCCAGGAACAAACTCCTTTGCATTTGGATTCAGATTACTCTTGACCTGGAGGGGGAAAAAAAGACATTATAGATTGAGTTTATGGAGCGAAAGGCGTCTATGACGCATTTGCACAAGGTTCAAGTTCTTAACAGCCAAGAGCTGCAAGATGCAATCACAGAAAAATATTCTAAAGAACAAGGTAGTCTTATCATAGAAACAAAAGAAGTTGCCTTATACGGGGGTCAGACTAGTTGATCATATAGCTCAGTACTGTCTGCTCTGAGGACCAGTGACTCTCCAGTAGTGGTGTCCCAACTTTTTTCAAAGAGGGCCAGATTTGATGAAGTGAACATGCATGAGATGAGGGCCAACCAAAGCTGTTAAGCTTTTCTTAGGATTTTACCCCAGGAAATAAACTGCCACAGAGGCTGGATTAAACCAAACAGCAGGCTGAATTAGGCCCCCGAAACAGACTATGGACATGCCTGCTTCTCCAGGGTCTCTGGCCAGGAGTCTCTGCCATCATGGACTAATCCTTTTAGCTGGAGATGACAGTGTCTTGTTGGCATCAAGAGACACTGGAGTGTGCCTCCGGGGCTGAAGTCAAACCAGTGTGTTAGCAACACCCAAGTGACCGCTTCGCGGTGCAAACCTGGGCAGCGTGTATGGAGGTCCTGCACTGCCCAGATGAGAAGCCTCACTAATGTGGTCCAAAGGAAAGCAGCTTAGCAGCAGGAATTGCAGGAAGGAGGCGTACAAGGCTCCATCCAACTGTCCTAGGGACTCCACTCTGGATTTGTGTCTCGTTTACTCCTTAGCCCTTTCTTCTCCAGAAAACATCCTGCGAGGCAGCTGGAGGTTGAGCACCCGAGTTTTCCTTCTCCTGGATGAGCTACCTTTCCAGGTTGTCAAGCTCCACCTGCCCCTCACTTCCCTCCACAGCTCGTGCAGAAACCGCCTTATTGACTGTTGGACCCACTCTTCGTCTCATCCACTCAATCTGCCGGACCCTGTCTTCACATGCAGAGGAAGTCCCGAACTCACCAAGACTGAGTTAGCATGTTCTCTGCTACTGAGCTAAAGCCCCTGGGCACAAACATTAATTTTTTAATGTTTAAGAGTAAGAACCTGTTGTAAAAACCGTAGAGGAAACCCCACTGTTTGCCAAGGACACAATTATCTGAATGTTGAATGTAGGGCTTGAAGGATCCTTGGATGTTTACCAATTATTTTTATTGATTTTCCAGAGTTTTGAACAAATTGCCACCAAATTAACAGAGATCCGTGGATGTTTAGCCCCCTCCATGATATATAAAGAGTATTTAGGAAATTCCATTCTTAAGAGTATACACCAATACATTTGGTACAAGCCTATTAGCGTCTATCAAAAACCCATGCCTATGGATCCACAGCCATGTCACAAAAGAAGTCAAAGAGCCTAACTCACAGGCTCACCTAATTAGATAATGGATTAAAACAGAGCAGCCTAGATGTCTTAGCCACTGTTCCCAATTCTAAACTTAACAGTGAATCCTTAACCACCAACAGCAAAAATATTAATGTGGCAATTTAGATGTTATTTTGTGGTTACTTTTAAGTAGTTCTGGTTTTAACGTAACACACCAGAGTTCCTGAATACTACGTTCTTGTTTATTATTGTACCTGAGGCTTCACTATGACTTTTTTTGTCACTGCACTTTTAACACGGGGTTCCTATCAATGAAAAAAATAGTAAAGATTCACATGTTTCTGCAAGTTTATCCGTCCAAAAACAACTGCTTTGATAACTTCTGCTGAATTTGGGTGCAGAGTATGTACTGAGGTAGGAAACTCCCAAACTGTGTGCCAGCTTGTGCTTTATTAAGTAAGGACTCCGGTGAGGTTGTCAAAATTACCTGCCTCTCAGAGAAGGTTGATAGGCAAGGGGAAAAAATATACAGGGCAGCAATTCACACAAATATTGCAGGTGTGGGAAGGCAATTTTTCAGTCTAGGCATTGTGGTTCATGTGCACACAAGAAGGAAACTTCAATGGGACTGACTTCAATGGAACTGCTCAGGCAGATATTTTTAGGTGCCCACAAGTAGTTGAACTTTGGTCCCAATGAAATCAATGGTGCCAAAATGCAACTAACTTTGGTCTACTCCAATATTCAGCCAATTTCCCTCATTTTAGTCATTATCTAGGCTCAAGGTGTTTTTGGAACAGACTTGGAAAGTGCGAGGAAAGGAAAATACATTACATTGGCTAGTTCTATGCTTTTAGTCTACTAAAATTGGAGGCACACTTCGTTCATCGATCCCAAAGTATTGCCTTTTTAAATTCAGAAGATTGCACCGAGCCTCCCAGCATTTGGGATATGTGTTATTACAATTTGCGCGCTACCAACGGACTTGATCATATGGCAGGTGCTAGACAGACATGGAGGCCACCTCCAGCTTCAGCCACCAGACATGCAAGCCACATTGTCACAGAATCCAAAAGCCAAAATGAGAGCTGCTCTGTAGGTCTGCAAGCACACATTCCCTCTCTTAAGCACCTAGCCCCAGACTATTTCTCCTAGACTCTTAACTCTCACACATGCTTTCCTTATTTCTCTCCATTCTTTTCACTGCAAAGACATTAAGCGGGAGGGAGAGAAGGAGAACAAGACAGAAGAGGAGGTTCTGATATGAATATGTTATGAAGTGGCTTGATTTCCTTCATTTACTTTTTTAGCTCCTCTTTGAAATAAATACCTGACAAGGATTGTAGGCAGTCTTGGTACAAATAAACTCAGCGTTTAAAACCAGGCACTTACCACCAGATCTTCCAGTGACGAACTGTCACTGATAACAAGATCATTGAGCTGGTCCTGAATTTGATCCATCGTTTGCGGGAGATCTCTGGCTGGAATAAACCACTCATGTTCTTCCTCCTCTTCCAGCATTTCTTGGAAGCAACGTTCTATAAATTCTTCTTCCCACAACTCCTCTTCGATCTGTATTTAAAGCATAGGAGAGAAACTTTACCATTACCGCAGCCACCAATCTTAAGGCTTCTTCACAGAGGTCACGCACAGAAAATGCTACAGCACTGCTCAACCAACTACTTCACAGTATTTTCATCTTGGGAAATAAAGGTGATTCTAGCAAGAGTCATATTTTCCACTAAGTAGCCTTAACGTGGCAAGTTTGTGCAACAATTTAGTTGCACAATAGTTTATTTCCCTTAGTTCCCATCCCACATGAGCTGACAACACATCCTATGTAAAACGAGGCAGGCTAACTTAAAGACAGCTACTAAGAGCATGGGAAGTAAGACACAAATATGGCTGGGGGGGGGGGGGAGGGAGTCTGAGAGGCCATCAGAACACACCTCACTTCTTTCCTAACACTAATATGAGTTTGTTTGAAATTGCTTTTCACTTTACTTCTTATTCTTGTAATATAGCAACTCACAGCATTTAACCCGATAATAATAATAAAAAAATAAATAATAAAAAAATAGAAATTTATTATTTATACCCCGCCCATCTGATTGGGTTTCCCCAGCAGCTTCCAACAGAACACTAAAACACAATAACCTATTAAACATTAAAAGCTTCCCTAAACAGGGCTGCCTTCAGATGTCTTCTAAAAGTTTGGTAGTTATTTTTCTCTTTGACATCTGGTGGGAGGGCGTTCCACAGGGCGGGTGCCACTACTGAGAAGGCCCTCTGCCTGGTTCCCTGTAACTTGGCTTCTCATAGCGAGGGAACCGCCAGAAGGCCCTCGGCGCTGGACCTCAGTGTCCGGGCAGAATGATGGGGGTGGAGACGCTCCTTCAGGTCTACGGGGCCGAGGCCGTTTAGGGCTTTAAAGGTCAGCACCAACACTTTGAATTGTGCTTGGAAAATTACTGGGAGCCAGTGTAGGTCTTTCAAGACCGGTGTTATATGGTCTCGGCAGCTGCTCCCAGTCACCAATCTAACTGCCACATTCTGGATTAGTTGTAGTTTCTGGGTCACCTTCAAAGGTAGCCCCACATAGATAATCACTGATACTATTTGACAGTGGAATAAGAGGCTAGAAATGGCTAGTAAGTTAAAAATTACACATGGCAAGGAATTCTTCAATCTCAGAAGGCCTTGCTAACTTGTGTATTTATTTAGCATCCAGGGGCAAAACTAGGCTTTATTTCATCTGGGTCAAAGACTCCTTTGCCCCCGCCATGTGCATTTGTGTACATGTACACACACACACACACACACACACACACAGAGGCTGGGAGCCTCAATGGCACTCCTCTGGAAATTTCACCCAGTGCAAAAAACCTAGCAAGCCCTCCACCCCCAATAGCTACAGCATTGAGCATTCCTCTATATTTAAGTATCCAATTTAAGCAGAGAGCAGTGATTAAGCAACTGGAGTACCAAGCTGTGTTTCAGAATGAGAGACAAGACTATCAAGGAAAGAACTGGAAGAAAATATAGGCAAATGAGATACATGTTGAGAGATGGTGGAAGAAGATTGGGAAAGTTTAAAGTTTATATACAGAAATATTGTAAAATTAATGAGTGTTAGAAAATTGTTGGAATGAAACTTCATGGCTTTAGTAGAAATGTTATAAGGAGTTAATTATAAATAAGTACTTTAGTATTAATGGAAAATAAGGTTAAAACTATGTTAAGATATTCATAATGATAAAAATAGAGAAAGATGGAAAGGAATTGCTGAAACAAGTAACAGAAGTGGAATACAAAAAGGGAGGTGAGAGGAGGTCGCTGAAATAAGGGAATGAAAGATAGAGTAATGAAATGATATGGTATATGTTTTTAAATTGTTGCTGTTTTGCTTTGTTTAGTTTAGTGTGTTAAGGTTGTGTTTTGCATTGTTTATATATTGTATTGTATTGTTTTTCCTTATTTCTCTTCTGCTCTATTTTGTCTTTTTCTCTCACCTTTTTTCTTTTCTTGTAAGTCTTAAAAGTAATAAAGATTATTTTTTTTAAAAAAGAGAACAACAATTCTTTGCAAAGGCTTTATCTGCAGAAAAGAGGCAAGAGTCCTTTTGAAAATTCCAATAAATTATGATACCAAATAACCCCCCCCCAAAAAAACACACTTCTTCTTTACACGTATGGAAGGGGTCACATTATCTGCTCACCCACCTGTCTGTTGAACTCCTCCTCGTTTTCCATCCACATGTACTCAGCAAATGGATTATCATCTTCATGAGAGTGACCATTCATGATCACATCTTCATTGATAATGCTTGGACTAGTACTCCTGCGACTTGGGTCTTTCATGGTTGTGCCTTTGAGCTTAAGCCTGAAAGGGGGGGGGGAAAACACCACGGTCTTAAAGACGCTCAGCCCAATCCATTAATTGCACTTACTTGAAAGCTCCCTGTTGATTTCAGTGAAACATGATCCAGTGTCTGCAATGCTGGAAGAGATACAGTTTGGGAAGACTTGCTCCTGCATTTTCCTCCTCAAGCAGTGGAGATGGAATATCTATGGACAAGTATCTAACACTTTATGTGACTATGCATGTTATCAAAATTCTCCTATTGGCCCTTTTAGGGTGGAAACAAACACAAAGATTAAAACCTGTATTTTGCACGGACTGTGAAAAATAATGCAATTATGGTCCAAGTGAGACAATATGCAAGGCAAAACTGACTTGTTTGACAATCTGAGAAATAGTGGACAGCAGTTCTGATAATTTCTGGCAGGAAGATTAACGGATAGCAAAGGGTCCTTCATCTTCCTCAAAGCCTTCCCTGCAAGGTTGTATTTTGTCATCTCTACACACTCCTTTCTCCCTCTCTCTCTCTGTGTGTGTCCAATAGTCAATATTCAATCAGGTTTGAACAAGATGCTATTTAAGTACCCTTTGGGTGCAAGGAAGCTGACTGGTAATTGAAATATAAGAGCAAGGCAGTAATATCTAGCATATTTTCTGACTGGGGGAGGGATGAGAAGATGCTGACAACTTTAATTGGTGGTGTTTAGCCTTGCCAGTCTCCGCTTTTTATAGATGCAGATTACAATGTTAAGCTATTGTATCTTTCATCAGCTCCCATATTGAAAGATGTCTCACATCTTTTCCATCTAATGAATACCTTGCTGTCTTCATTCACATGTTGGAACCCTGAGGTGAAACAGCTCTTTATGGGGTTTCCCTTGAGAATTATATTCAGAAGTTTAATTTGGTGCAAAACATGATAGGACTTGATCTCTCAACAGTGTTACATTCATGGCTGTGGGGTGCTAGAAATGTTTGAACCTGAGATTTTCTGATGTTCCACGTTGAATGCTTTACCTTTATTTACCAAGCAAAACTAAACAGCTGTGCCATGTTAAGTTTTCACACGCTGCACAACACTCAAACCAACAGCCAGAAAAACCCCCTGAATATATGACTGGCAAAAAGATTCACTTAAAGTGTACTTAAAAGTGGCTTTAAATGTTACATTGCCTCAAATGCAAAGCATTACTGGGGGGGTGGGGGTAATAAAATAGTACAGATATGTTAATATGTGTAAAATCAGTAGCACACATCCCCTTCCGCCATTTAAATTTGTAGGGAAAAGTTAAGGCACTGGGTATTTTTAGAACACTAATTTTAGTATGCCTAAAGCACTGTGTGTATGGTATGCCACTCTTGTCCACTTGCTCCTCCCCAGTCTTTCTGCTGTTGCACTAAGTCATGCTTTGGCTTAGCATGTCGTCCAAACCCAGGCTAATGCTTTAGCTCCTTCCTGACTAACCGTGACCTCTAACCAAGGTTTGTCATATGCTTGATGGGCTGCGGTTTGTCCAGGAGTGCTAAACCATGATCTCATGAACAGGAAGCAGCAAAGCTACTGCAATCTCTTCTCCTAGAGACGACGCACTTGTGAGAAGTCATGGTTTGACGCAGCATGCCATATAAACCTGGCCAAAGTCTGTATAGTGGTACCTCGGGTTAAGCACTTAATTCGTTCCGGAGGTCTGTTCCTAACCTGAAACTGTTCTTAACCTGAAGCACCACTTTAGCTAATGGGGACTCCTGCTGCTGCTGCGCTGCTGGAACACGATTTCTGTTCTCATACTGAAGCAAAGTTCTTAACCTGAAGCACTATTTCTGGGTTAGCGGAGTGTGTAACCTGAAGCGGATGTAACCTGAAGCGGATGTAACCCGAGGTACCACTGCAAAACCACTTTCACTATGTATTAGTTCCAGCTGAGATGGAGATAAATCTTATGGTTCTACCTGCAAAAACTTGGCAGGCAACCTAATTGTACTTTGTCCTTCTCACTACGACCGATGCAACTTTGAAAGCTGTTCAGTTTGGGAGGGGGGTACTGTTTCTTGTTATCTTAACCAAGTAAAGATATAAAATATATTTTAATATTTTTTAACATAGTTAAAAATAGTCTAAGGTAAAGGGACCCCTGACCATTAGGTCCAGTCGTGGCCGACTCTGGGGTTGTGGCGCTCATCTCGCTTTATTGGCCGAGGGAGCCGGCGTACAGCTTCTGGGTCATGTGGCCAGCATGACTAAGCCGCTTCTGGCAAAACAGAGCAGCGCACGGAAATGCCGTTTACCTTACCTATTTATCTACTTGCACTTTGACGTGCTTTCGAACTGCTAGGTTGGCAGGAGCAGGGACTGAGCAACGGGAGCTCACTCCATCACGGGGATTCGAACCGCCGACCTTCTGATCAGCAAGTCCTAGGCTCTGTGGTCACACACCAATAGTCCACTAATGTGTGCCCTGGAATGTCACTACTTTCTGCACCCAAAGCAAGATGCCTGGGCTTTGAACCACAAAAGCCCTCAACCATGTGGACCTAACAAATCTCTCAGAAGTATCTTCGTTCCTTTACTCCTTCTTTAACACCAAAGTGTGCCTTCTTGGCTGGACCATCATGTAACTAGATTGATCAATAAGGGGCAGGCAAGAGGGATATTCAGTGTGTTTATCATAGTCGCTGAATGTCCTTCACCCTAGCAGTCTATCAAATTCTGACTCTGAACACCTTCTCAAAGCATTGCAAGGTTTTCCTGTTTGGGGTGGCTTCAAGGGCTAGCAATCAGCAGAATTAGAAACAGAGATATGAAAGCTAGGAGCTAAATGGCACCTTAAACCTAGGTTATGGTTGCAACTTTTTATAACAAGAATATGAAGCTGGAAATGAATGAACTGCAGCAAAAATCTTCTGTTCATTTTTCACATGGTCTAGTCCTCATCTGAAGACTGCAAAAAACAAAGCCACGCTTTCCCTGCCCGCCACCCTAATATTCTTAAGAGGGTCCCTTCTACAGTCTTCAGAGTGGCTGGAAGTGGGGAGGCAGAAAAAGTCCTCCTTTCCTTCCACTCTGCAGGAAAGCCCTACACCCCCTTTCCTTCACATAAATATATATTTTTGGCACCACAGTTAACACATATTAAAGGCCTATACAGCTGATGGCAGAGACACCCATCTTGAATATCCAGTCCTTCAATGATCCCACTCCATAATTTGTATTGGTTTTAAGCAACACTGTGAGAGTCCGAGGTAGATAACACTTTAACATACACCACTTAAACCACCATAACTAACTGGCTAGTATATTACAAATTAAAAGCACATCATACATTAAAAGTACATTAACAAGGAAACTAAAGCCTAAGCAAAACATGTTGGGTTTAAAAAGAAAAAATAAAGTTTTCAGGTCCCCTATCCATGCACATTCTACTTGGGAGGAAGCCCCATTTAACTTGGTTGATAATAATGATAATGATAATTATTATTATTTATACCCCACCCATCTGGCTGGGTTTCCCCAGCCATTCTGGGTGGCTTCCAACAAAACACTAAACTACAATAACCTATTAAACATTAAAAGCTTCCCTAAACAGGGCTGCCTTCAGATGTCTTCTAAAAGTTTGGTAGCTGTTTTTCTCTTTGACATCTGGTGGGAGGGCGTTCAACAGGGCGGGCGCCACTACCGAGAAGGCCCTCTGCCTGGTTCCCTGTAACTTGGCTTCTCGCAGGGAGGGAACCGCCAGAAGGCCCTCGGCGCTGGACCTCAGTGTCCAGGCAGAATGATGGAGGTGGAGACACTCCTTCAGGTATACTGGACCGAGGCTGCTTAGGGCTTTAAAGGTTAGCACCAACACTTTGAATTGTGCTCGGAAACGTACTGGGAGACAGTTTAGATCTTTCAAGACTGGCTGACATTTACTTCTGAGTAACAGTGGCAATTTTAATCTGAAATCTTAGGCCAGGGGTCGGCAAAGTTTTTGTGGCTTGGGCTGGTTCACAGTCTCACAAACGCAGCGGTGGGCCGGTGTGTGTGTGGGTGCACAAGTGCAATTTCTGGCGCTCCTTCCGGTGCGGATGAGGTGTGTGCAGCTTCCCACTGGCTGCAGGAACTTCCTGCAGCCAATGGGAAACTGGCCAGCGTTGCAGAAGGCAGTCCCTGCTCTGCTCCGCGCCAGTTTAGTGTGGCGCACGGGAGCAGACTGAGTGGGGGGGGAGGGGTCCATGGGCCGGTTAAACGACCAGTTTAGTGTGGTGCACGGGAGCAGACTGAGTGGGGGGAGGGGTCCATGGGCCGGTTAAACGACCCCCATGGCCCACATGTGGCCCATGGGCCTTAGGTTGCCGACCCATCTTAGGCACAGCACTGTGCCCAGAACTCAGAAACTGCTTGCACTTATTAAATTCCCTGTCGCAAAACGCACCTAGAACAATGGCAGTCCTGAACGCTGGTAAGCAGACCTTGGAAAGTTTTGATTCCTATATATTTTTTTTCTCTGTCTATCCCTCTTTTGTATTATTTCCAGCCTTAACACACTGGAAGCGACGAAAATGTTTTTCAACCACCACTCAGAACACAGGGAGGAGTAAGTTCTTATTGGAAACACCCATTGTATATTGTTCTGCCAATCTAGTAAGGAAAGTCCACTTGTTGAAGCGATGAATTCTGCATTTAAAAATAAACCACTATTTAATATAGGGAATCTAACAATCTCTGACGGGTACAAGTTCTCCATCCCTGATTTAACTGACGTTTAGCCATCTGATAACGGAATAGTTCTTTCTGTACACTGAAGGCTTTTTGATGCTGACTTCCTCTGTCTGACAATCCTTCCTTCCAGAGTCCCAACCATCCAGAGCAGATTTTTAGAGACTACAAGGGTCTACATATTAAAGGGGGAGCTGGCAGAAGTGCTCCCCCCACTCATCTCCCACCAGCAGGCGCATCTTCTGAGCAGAACGCTGTAACAAGGGATGCTCATGCTAGAGGATGGGCATGGAGTCAAAGTTACTTAAGTACCAACGCTGCGAGAAATACCAGTTATTTTTCTTTCTCTTTTGAGAAGCATGGTCAGGTTTCAAAGTTAGCTCTGCAATATTTAGTTAAGCATTTATTGTCAGACTATACATCATAATAAAGCCCCATGGTATTTGGAGGGTTTATTACACAGCTGACCAAACATTTCAGAGACTACTTATTAATAGCAAAACTGCTGTAATTATTGTCACTTGCAATTTAAAAGTCTTCTTTACTATAAGTACCATATCTGCTGACTATGTAAACAAGAACACGTTATATTGATGCAACCTTCTGCTACTGCTACAGATTCAAAGATAGGGCCAGAACACTTAAAAGGTTAGTTTTAAAAATGTATCTTGCAAGATATTCCAGGCTCTGCTTAAAACATCTCTGATTATTACATTCAAACAAAAAATAATTATTGTTCTGTGTCCACTTTTGATTTAAAAATGTACACCATTTCTATTATTTAGCTTGGGAAACTAGACTGCAAGTCACCTTAGAAATGTCATCATGTTCCTCTCTCCATTTGCAACAATCAAGGGGAGCTGTGTTTAAGTACAGACTTCCCTCTGGCAGCTCTATGTCTCTTCCTACTAAATCCTGCAATTCATAGGATCCTGATGTCAAATGAGATTGTGACGTCACAAACCTCACCTGAGAGAGATGATGTATGTGGGCAAACACCAAACAGTTATATAACTTAGCTCTAAAAGAACTGGTTCTCCACCTACCCTGTGATATTATGTACTGAAACCAATGATATATCATTTGATTCATGGATAAGATAGCTGCAAGGGTAGGCAAGGTCAGTGTATCTTTAATGTTTATTATAATTTTATCCATGTCTTCTGCAGAAGAGTTCAGATCAGCTTCCATGTGGCTTTCAGGCACTGCTGATGCCCAGGTCTGGTTGACTTTAGTAGCGAAACTGCATCAAATGCCTTATTTAAATATGCAGAAGACACAACTTTTAGTAGGTATAGCTTTTCTCACACCTGCCCAACCTCTCTCTTCCCCATACGGGAGAGTGTCTTCATTGTATATGGAAATTCTAGATCACTGGCTTCCAAACTGTGCTCAGAGGAATCAGAGGTTTCTGATCAGTAATTGTCAACAAGCTTCACTGAAAAGCAAGCTTGTCCACCATTTCTGAATCTTCTACAAAGCACAATGCAGAGGAATATGGGATGTATTATAGAACAGCATCCTGACTTAACACAGGGCAGGAGGCTGTCCCTGTGTACATTAAGTTTCGAAGTTCGTACCAACAATCCTCCACAATGCTCTGGGGTTCCATGGCAGTTTTGTGGGAGTTCCTCATCTGATGAGATAATGTGGAAAAAGTGTTTCTTGGAAGCAAATAGTTTGGAAATATGGCCCTAGATAAAAATGCAAATTAGAGTAAGATTTTTAAAATATATATAAAAACTAATTTGCCTCTTCAAACAGTGAAATATTCTGTACAGAATGAGGGGAAAATAAATGGCTACTGAATTTTGAATCTTCAGCCCAAGTATCAATGCACTGTTTTGCAAGCCTGAATGGTACACAAACTATTTCTACCAAAAGAAACACACACACACACATTTCTGAAAAAGCCAGGATATAGCAATCTGTTTAAAAGGGTATTAGGAACAGTGACAGTCTGCAACATCAGGAAAAACTAAGTAAAGGATTGTTGTGGCCTGTCTTTCCTCCCACTGTCCTCTCTAAAGGTAATATGTAGGTAAGAAATATGATGCCTATACCTGCCAGCTTAACTGTACCTTTCTGGATTCTTGTTTTTCTCTCAGTTAACAAAGAATAAATGTTACTGAGCGAAACTCATCTGATTTACTAATTTTGCTTCAAACACGAAGACTTTGGAGATGGTGCCTAGCAGAATAACCGAAGCACACTATGTCATCCCATCCCATCTTACTTCAGTATCTGATTAGAGAATTCAGAGAGAAAATGAGGCAGAGGAACAGTGGCCAGCAGTCTATTTCTAGGAATCCCAGCAGGAAAGGCATCAAATCAGCAGCCCTCCTCTACTGTTTGTCACCATGCAACCAGGATGCAGATGCATGCAGTATGCAGGTTGAGGCTCCTTTTAGTTATCATGGCAAAAATCTGCAGGCAGACAAATTCATGGAGGAGAATAGGTGTTTAAAGTATCTGACTAGGAGTGGGAAGATCCAGGTTCATATCTCCACTTGGCCATGAAACCCACTGGGTGGCATTTGGTCAATCACAACCTCTCCTACTCTCAGTGTTGTTGAGAGAAGGAAAATGAATAGGAAAGCCACGTACACCATCCTGAGGCCTTTAAAGGAAAGACAGGATGTAAGTTTATTAAATATACATCCCCCGAACCCTCTGCTCATCACCATAACTTGCTGCATCAAATGTTATTTTTATTTGCTTAGCAGATGTATATCCCATCTTTCTTCCAGTACGGAGCCCAAGTGGCACAAATGCACTAACATGCCCATCCTCAGCATGGTGGCAGCTGCCTATGCCCACATTATAACCTGCATATGAAGTTAAATGTGTGTGCTGTGACAGCAGTGCTGCCTTCCACCTCTCGTGAATCTAATTATCAGCTTCACTTATGTGAGCCCCATTTGTGTCAATAGGTAAAGGTAAAGGGACCCCTGACCATTAGTCCAGTCGCAAACGACTCTGGGGTTGCAGTGCTCATCTCGCTTTATTGGCCAAGGGAGCCGGCGTACAGCTTCCGGGTCATGTGGCCAGCATGACGAAGCCGCTTCTGGCGAACCAGAGCAGCGCACGGAAACACTGTTTACCTTTCCGCCGGAGCGGTACCTATTTATCTACTTGCACTTTGACATGCTTTCGAACTGCTAGGTTGGCAGGAGCAGGGATCGAGCAACAGGAGCTCACCCCGCTGTGGGGATTCGAACCACCGACCTTCCGATCGGCAAGCCCTAGGCCCTGTGGTTTAACCCACAGCACTAACCGTATCCCTATTTGTGTCAATACATCTCTTCAAATAATACAGACACTTTGATGGAGCCCATGCAGTGTTTCTCAAACTAGGGTTCTCAATTGTTGTTGGACGACAACTCCCTGCTAGCTAGGGGACAATGGGAGTTGTCGTCCAACATCACCCGGGGACCCAATATGTTTGAGAAACGCTGGGCTAGGGCCCAGGAGTTCAAAATCCCTGTGAAAGCCAGAGCTACCTCACAGGCTTGTTGATAAAAGCGGGGAAGGTGAGAACCTGAGCTCCTTGGATTTAAAGGAGGGTTGTAAACATGGTAAAGGTAAAGGGACCCCTGACCATTAGGTCCAGTTGTGGCCGGCTCTGGGGTTGCAGTGCTCATCTCGCTTTATTGGCCAAGGGAGCCGGTGTACATCTTCCGGGTCATGTGGCCAGCATGACTAAGCCACTTCTGGCAAGCCAGAGCAGCGCATGGAAATGCCGTTTACCTTCCCGCCGGAGCGGTACCTATTTATCTACTTGCACTTTGATGTGCTTTTGAACTGCTAGGTTGGCAGGAGCAGGGACCGAACAACGGGAGCTCACCCCGTTGCGGGGATTCGAACCGCCGACCTTCTGATCGGCAAGTTCGAGGCTCTGTGGTTTAACCCACAGCGCCAACTGTGTGCCTTAAAACATGGTAAACAAACAAATATATGCAACAGCCCTCTATATTGTGTTCCCGACCACCACTGCTGCTTTCCTTTCTGCATAGGAAAACAACAAGACAGAGCACGACACTCTTAATCTCAGGGTTGTTGGTTTGAGCCCCACGTTGGGCCAAAGATGCCTGCATTGCAGAGGATTGGACTGGATGACCCCCAGGGTCCCTATATGAACGAAAAGCCCCCCCTCCCCCCCCAAAAAAACCCCCACTTCAGTCCTCCCTCGCCTTGGTCAAGATGCTAAGCCAAAGCAAAGAGCACAAGGCAAAGCAAGACTGGAGGAGCAAGTCTCTAACTAGGACTTCGCTTAAGCCCCGCCCCATATCGCTTAAGCCCCGCCCCTACCCTCTTTGTTCGCCGCCTGAAGGGCGCGCAGGCCCCGCCCCCTGAGAGAGGGGGGGGCGAAGCGTTCGAAGTACACTTAGACGCGGAAAGCCGTGCCACGTATCCCATCATGCACCACGCCCCTAACAGACAGGTACGCTGCCCCGGGTACCCGGATGAAGGGGGGAAAAACACACACCCTCCAACCCCCCAGCAGGCGCCATTAGGCCGCTCTCCGCCAACCCCCCCCCCGCTTCTCCTTCTATCGCCTCAGAGGGATTCGTCGTCGTCCTGCCCCCCCCGAAAAGTTCCCCTCACGCGGGGTGTGGGCGGCAAAGGGAGAGCGGCGCCTCAGAGCGCTAGGCCCCGGCCCCCTTCCGCTGCAGCCGCACCTTTCGAAGAAGTGGGTCAGCCGCTCCTCGCCGCTCTCTGCTCGGCTGCCTCGCTTCTCCTTCGCCGCCCCCTTCCCTTTGGAAACACAACAACCGCCCCCCCTTCCCTCTCCAACCTATCTCTCCGCAGGCCGGATGTGAGGTCACTTCCGCCCCGTCTTGCGGCCGTCTCTATGGTCTCCGCTCGGCGACCGACCGAGCCGGGCTTCCGCTCTGAAAATATACGCAGGCCGCAGTCACCACAGAGCTACGAAATAGGGGAGGACTCTCTGGGGTTGTTCCGGAAGTCGTGCCGCAGCGGGACTCTCTTATTATTTTTCCTACCTCTATGGTCGCCATTTTTCCAAGAGGGAGGAAAAAAGACGCTGTGAATATAAGGGAAATATAGGAAGGTGTGCAGCTGCTGAAAAATAAATTGTTCCGACAGTGAAGTGGACCTTCTCGGAAGGTTGTGGACTCTCCTTCCGTGGAGGTTTTTAAGCAGAGGTTGGACGGCCATCCGTCATGATCATGATCTAGATGAGATCATGCACTGCTGATTGATGACCTTTTGAGTCCTTTAAAACTTGACAACTCAATGGTTTGATTTTACATATGCCAACTTAATTGGGACTAGGGACTTCTCTCCCACCAGAAAACGACGACTTCTGCGCAGCTTTTAAGATACTGATAATTTTAGGCCAACAAAGGTCCGTATAGTTAAAGCTATGGTTTTCCCAGTGGTTATGTATGGAAGTGAGAGCTGGACCATAAAGAAGGCTGATCGCCGAGGAATTGGTGCTTTTGAATTGTGCTGGAGGAGACTCTTGAGAGTCCCATGGACTGCAAGAAGATCAAACCTCTCCATTCTGAAGGAAATCAGCCCTGAGTGCTCACTAGAAGGACAGATCCTGAAGCTGGGGCTCCAATACTTTGGCTACCTCATAAGAAGAGAAGACTCCCTGGAAAAGACCCTGATGTTGGGAAAGATGGAGGGCGCAAGGAGAAGGGGACGACAGAGGACGAGATGGTGGGACAGTGTTCTCGAAGCTACCAGCATGAGTTTGACCAAACTGCGGGAGGTAGTGGAAGACAGGAGGGCCTGGCGTGCTCTGGTCCATGGGGTCACGAAGAGTCGGACACGACTAAACAACAACAAATTTTAGGCATCCTGCTTAAAATGACATTCAACAGATCTGCCAGTGCCTGATAAAAGTGTGCAGTTTAGCACAGCACAGGTGTCTGGGTTGTTGCCAGCTGCAATGTTCATTCTCAGCAGTAGCATCGCTGCATGCATCTGAGCTTTGTGTAGATCTCGACGCGTCATCAGTTTTTACACCCCCGTTTACCAACACACCCCTCCCCCACATCCAAAAAGAAAGTTACACTGCCTTCTCTATAATTTTCCCAGGTGGGTGAGAAGCCGTGTTGGTTTTGCTACAGCAAAAAAACTGCCTTGCTGCCGCTTAAAAACTAGCAATAGTTTAGTGGCGTAAGCTCTCATGAACTAAAACCCTGCTTCATCAGATGCATGTTGAAATCTCAGTTGGCATGCACTGCAGAAAAAAATCATCATCATAGAATTGTAGAGTTGGAAGGGATCCAGAGTCCAACCCCCTGAAATGCAGGAATCTTTTGCCCATTGTGGGGCTTGAACTCATGACACAGAGATTAAGTTTCATGCTCTACCATCAGACCTGCCACCTGACAGTGGGCTACAGTGCCACAAAAGCTTATACAGTGGTACCCCACAAGACGAAAAACTCGCTAGACGAAGGAGTTTTTCGTTTTCTTAGCCGCTTCGCAAGACGCATTTCCCTATGGGCTTGCTTCGCAAAACGAAGCTTGCCCCGCAAGCTCCGGGGATAGCGGGGAAGCGCAGCACGTATTCCCCGCTGTCCCTGGACCTCTTTTGAAGCAAGGGGCGGTGGCCCCGCAATCTCCGGGGACAGAGGGGAAGGTGCGCGCGCCTTCCCCTCTGTCCCCGGAGATTGCGGGGCAGGCAACGGGGAGAAGCAATCTTCTTCCCCCCCGCGGCGCTTCCCCTCTGTCCCCGGATGGTCTTCATAGGAATGCATTGATTGATTTTCAATGCATTCCTATGGGAAACCGTGCTTCACAAGATGAAAAACTCGCAAGAAGAAAAAACTTGCGAAAAACTTAATTTCGTCTTGCGAGGCACCACTGTACTATAAAGCTTATAGTTAGTCTTAAAAGGTGCCACAAGTCTTTTGGTGTGTATGCAGCTCTTGGAACATGTTTCTTGAAAACACCTTAAATATAGAGGCAAAGTGTAAATGGTGGTAACCCTGGGTTAGTGATTCACCAGGGATGAGTCAAAATCTCCCTCAAAACAGCCCCAGGCAAACCTTGGCAGGTGTCTATCCTCCAGCATACTGATATATGCCCGAAAAACCAAGCGGCACATTATGAGATGAAGCAGAACCACTGTTCAGCAAATGCAGCTAAAATGGTATTTTTTGTGTGTCCTGACGAGCTGGATTTTCCATTAAGGCAACTAACTACGCCTATTTATGCCAGTTCTTCATTAGATCCTCATGGTTTTACAAGTTTCCAATATTTTGTAATAGTTATTCTTACTGCCACAAAGAAAGTTGGTAGTTCTGTTTAGAAAAATACATCCCACTCCATCAAAAATCAGTACAGTGGTACCTCGGGTCACATACGCTTCAGGTTACAGACTCCGCTAACCCAGAAATAGTACCTCGGGTTAGCAACTTTGCTTCAGGATGAGAACAGAAATTGTGCTCCAGCGGCACGGCAGCAGCAGGAGGCCCCATTGGCTAAAGTGGTGGTTCAGGTTAAGAACAGTTTCAGGTTAAGAACGGACCTCTGGAACGAATTAAGTACTTACTATTACCACTGTAATAGTATCATCAGTGGGTTTGGTTGGAATGTTTGGCTTGTGATTAATCCACTTTTGTGCAACATTCATGTCAAAAAGTCCCGTATCAAGGGGCAATTCCATCACACCCCTCTAGCACAGTGGACCTGTATTTAAATGTTCATTTAATTTTGTTGTGCATGTGCAGTGATGTTGACAGCTGAAGGTGAGCTGGCTGTCGTCACTCAACCACAGAACAAGCTGACCATCTTCTTGGATCTCAGAGATGCTCAGCCTGTCATGAGAGTACATACCAAGTTTTTGTGATAGATCAGCTTTAGGAGAACAGGCAAAGACGAGTTATCAATGACTCAGCTTTGCCACGAGTTCCAAAAATTCCCCTTTCCCAATCCTCTCTGTCACCACTTCAACTCTCTTTTGGCTAAAGACCACCCACATGGTGGTGATGGTACTTGTCCTAACTTCCAAACTGTTGCTGCCCCACATTTTCACCTAGCTCTTCATCTTAAGTCTCTCGTGTTTCTCTTCCTTTGGCCATCTTCCTCCTCTGCTTGCTGCCTCTTACCACTCACATTCCACTAGAATTTCCTTTTTCTTGGGCTGTTTCCTTCAAACCTTTTCCAGAACACCAGCTTTCTTCACCCCTCACCTCAGTCTCCACAGTTCTGTCTGCTTCCTGCCCTACCTTTAGCTATGGCTAAACAAGACTAATCAGAGCTAGGGGGTCTATAACTATATATTTATATATTAATGGGAATTTCAACACCTAGTTTTCATAATGCTTCCATATTATCTAAATAATGGCACTAACCTTAGAAGTTATTCTGAATTGTGTGAAGTCAACTATTGGCAGATTTCAACTACAGTGGTACCTCGAGTTACATACGCTTCAGGTTACATACACTTCAGGTTACAGACTCCGCTGGCCCAGAAATATTACCTCGGGTTAAGAACTTTGCTTCAGGATGAGAACAGAAATTGTGCTCCGGCGACGCAGCGGCAGTGGGAGGCCCCATTAGCTAAAGTGGTGCTTCAGGCTAAGAACAGTTTCAGGTTAAGAACAGACCTCCAGAACGAATTAAGTACTTAACCCGAGGTACCACTGTATGCAGATACCTACACATTCCATGTTTTCTGAAAATGGCTTAGTTATTCTATGCACGAAGTTTGCAAAACTGAATGTTTTAGCATTTGTATTGCAGAGAGATCCTTCCATTCCATGCAAACAAATTATTACAGTCATGAATTTTTTTATTGACAAATATTGGGGAGTTTATTGCCCTTGTGAATAAACGTTTCACATACTAGCTCCAGAGCTAAACATACAAATTCAGCTGATTACACTAAACAAGCTCTTTTGGAATGTGTGCTGTTGAATTCTAGCCTAAGTACAGTAAAGACCAGCTATACCACATGCTGTTCAGACAGTTAACACAAACTATAAATTATGGAAACTTCATGGAAGTGGAGGTCATGCTGTGAGGTTTAAAATCAGAACCTTTAATACCATTGTAGCTGGTTGGTTGACCTTTGGTGGAAAAGCTGAGTGGGCAAAGAGCATGACAGATGATCTGGTTGTCTGTATTAAAAAAAAACTGGCTATAGAGAGTCACACATACACACACAAAAAAACCCTCATGGCTGGTTTGGTTTATTGGTTTGACACTATAACAACCTGAATTGACATATATGTAAGCTGTTAAAATCATTAATAGAACTACATGAAAACAGATTATACACGCAAGCTCCCAATCACATCAGCCACACGAAGGTACATCAAGAGCCACAGTTCTAAGATAAAACCAAATGTGAAGAGGTAAACTTGTTACTTTGAAGCAAGTCCCACCAATTTCAGTGACACCTTAGTAACTGGTCTAGGATCAGAATTGAAATACAAACATAAAAAGGTAACTATTTACAATTTATGGTTCAAATGCTGCTTTTGCTTATACTTGAGATGTATGAAAAGTACTAAATTCAAGTTGCAAGCAAGAAAAATAATACTGGTCAGAAGAAGAAGAAGAATTTACTTTCTGTGCAAGCAGAAGAAACACAGCATTTTAACAGCTGACTATCCGTTTTTTCTATTCTCTACCAAACACACCGAGACTAAAATAAAGCATTTCCACTTTTTTAAAAGTCACAAAAAATTAGTAGTAAAGATTCTCAAAAGTGAAATGAAATCATGAAACTCAGCTGGACATAGACTGGAATGTTCCAGAGGAGGGGAAAGAGATAACTGCTTATATTGAACTGAACAGAACCAACGTTTTAAAGGGATGTTCTATGAAGCTTGAAAATATTAATGCTGATGAAATCCTTTCTTATCTCTTCAGGATGCTGTACATTTCCTTGGTAGCTTCAGGCATCAATCAGCACAAAAAGCTGTATTGTCATTCCCGTATTTTTTTAAAAAAAGATCGTTTTGACAATGCAGATTTTGCTGTAACATTAAACACACTAACAGAATTATACTTCTATTTTATTCCACTAAAATCTAAGTAGTATAGCGTTTCCCCAATTTTACTGTATTGAGATTAACGTTGAAAATAAAACCATTTTTTCCTTAAATTGGCAAACCTCTTTTTTTGCATTTAAGTCTCTTTTTTCTGTTTCTTGTCTTCAGCCTTCTCCATGTGTTTCTGCAACAAATAAACAAACAAGGGAGGATTGAATTGTAATTTGTTTCTGTTGCCTGGATTGTGTTGCAGTGGCATCATTAGCAACATTCCAGAATTTTTTTTTTCAAATTTAAGCTTGCTGCATCTCATGGTAAATCAAGTACTAAGGCTGATGTGTGTACATTGGGCATAATCCAGTCACTATACTTGGATTACAATGGAACGCCCAAGTTCCAATTTGGGCTGGAATGTTTATGACATGGCGTATGCATGAGCTTCTGAACTAGGTGGTGTAGAATAACTTGAGATTAAATTTGCCACTTAAAATAAACCAGAGCCTTAACAAAGAGCTACTTATCCTCAGGTTTTAATTAAGCTTCTTCCAATAGCTGCATGAAGGTGAGAAATTCTACCTTACCTTCAACTTTTGATAATGTGCAAGGCTGCCGCAGTGGACCTTTTTTGCAGCATCTTCATTGGTGTAGAACAAGGAACACAACTTGCAGTAAAATCCAGTTCGGGGCACCACAAAGCTCACGCCTAAATAGAAACATGCACATCATTGCAAATCTGATCCAGAACATCTGATCCAGAACAGAAGGGCCAGAAAGAGAGTCCCTAAGTTCCCTCTGTACTGAATAGGTGATCTGTAAATCAGTAGTCTTATACTGGCTACACATGCATCCTTGCCTTTAAAATGCTCTTAAATAAAATGGTTTGGTTCACACCTCACAGAACTGCTATTTAATGTGAAATAAATGGAATACGACCGAGTCCGACAGTCTCAGAACATACACTCCCTTCTTCTCTTCCCACGCAATCAGGAGAGTTTGGAAGAAGTTTGTTGTTTGTACTGACAAACTGTGGTTAACATTAACTATGGTTTACATGAAGCTAGTCACTTTGAAAACAAAAATAACCACAGTAAGTTAGTTTTATATTTATGGAATTTGCAAAGTGCCCAATACCTGTAGGTCTCAGGATGATTCACAACATAAAACCACAGCTTATTTACATTCATTGAACTGCAGTTAAGCAAAACTTCTGAACTTCTAGCTGTGTGCGTGCTTTAAGGCTGACTGCAGTTTAATTAAAAGGTAAAGGACCCCTGACAGTTAAGTCCAATCGTGAACGACTCTGGGGTTGCAGCACTTATCTTGCTTTACAGGCCAAAGGAGCCGACGTTTGTCTGCAGACAGTTTTTCTGGGTCATGTGGCCAGCATGACTAAGCCGCTTCTGGCGAAACCAGAGCAGTGCACTGAAACGCCGTTTACCTTCTTGCTGGAGCGGTACCTATTTATCTACTTGCACTTTGACATGCTTTCGAACTGCTAGGTGGGCAGGAGCTGGGACCGAGCAACAGGAGCCCACCCCATTGCGGGGGTTCGAACCACTGACCTTCCGATTGGCAAGCCTTAGGCTCAGTGGTTTGGACCACAGCGCCACCCGCGTCTCTTCAGTTTAATTACATCATACTAAACTATGGCTTGGCATGATGTGCACATGTGTTGTATTCTATTTAGTGATTTAACAGTTTGTGCCCATAAGGTCTTGATGATTGAGCCTGAACTGACTGGCAAATTCTAAGCTAATACCTCTTTAGGAAAGGAAGTCTCTTTCTTGTGGTCCATTTACAACACACATTACATTAGAGGAGGTTGAAGCATTCTTACCAACAGGAACACTTGGCTGATACGGTCCAATCCTATTTTCATCCGGAGTGGCCTGTGCGTCACGGGCACTTTCTTGCCCTTCTGTGTTTTCTTTTTTATCTTGTTCTTCCGACACTGTGCTGTCTGTCACCTCGGATGATTCTGACTTCAAATTCTCATTTTTAGCACCATTTTCCAGTGCCTCGTTTTCTTGCTGCCCTTCTGTGTTTACAGTCTGACCTTCTGTTATGCTGCCCTCAGTTTTTACAGCAGATGTAATACCAGATTTACGTTTTTGGTGATCTAAGTCTTCTTCATCACCAACTTCATCTAGAGTCACAAAGCCTTCCATGCTCCTTGGAAATCCACCTACATGTCGCTATTGAGACAATTTATTTTTATTAGATATGGCTTTTCTCAAATCAAGCTATTTCATTTAAAATACACACTGAAGTCCAACAGGGTAATTCCATCACATGCAAACACCCACTTTTATTTCCCTCTCTAGGAAGTGCTCCTCAAAAGAGATGACTTTTGGAGCGGTGGGGTACAAAAGACTATACCAATGGCCACAGTTTAGCCCCAGCCACAGCGCAAAACTGGCTCAGGGCTCAGTATCTCCCCATTTTGCAAGCAACAGGAATTGGCAAGGAACACAAGAAGGAACCATGCAGGCAACAAACTCCCACAAGGAAAATGTTCCTGTGGCGAAGGTTAGCACTAGGAATCCGGCACTTTCCTTGAACAAATACTAGTTATTTATTTGCTTGCACTGGTGAAAGAGTTCTCTCCAGATCCCTAGGGCAGGGTTGCCTCCCTCCTAAACTTGTGACTTGCAAAGTTTAGGTTTGTAATGCATTTGAGTACCTTGCAGATGCGCAGTTTGTCCCTACATATCTTTGTTTCATGGTCAGAGATGAAGCAAGCTAGGGACTTGCACATGGTCTCAAGAGTAAGTAATAAAATGAGGAAAGTAAGACTATTTACAGGACAGGATACCGCTACAGACTACAGTCATCTATACCACCCAAAACAGCTATGGGGTGTATGCACACAGACTACACAAGCACCTTCCTTTCTGAAACCTTTATTAAGATACCACATTATGAGCAGCACCTTTTCTCGAAAGGTGGAAAGTTTTTTGTGGCAAGAAATAATCTTGTGGTGAGCATAAGCTTCTTCCAAATGATAGTTTTCTCTTTACCTTTTTGAGTTTCTTTGCCGTTGATGTAGCTGTAGCGTTTTCTTCGGGTTTTGCAGTAGCATCATCACCACCTGCCTCCTTTTGTTCAGAAGACACATCACCCAAGTTAGCTACATCCGTATCATCTGCAGCTGAGCTCCCACTCTCTAGTAATGCTGCTGCTTCCTCCTCGTCCACTAATAGTTCATCTTCAGATTCAAGGAGTAAACTTGGTTCCTCCTGGTCTGCCTGATCATTGTCCTTTGTATCTGCCTCATCTCTCTTCTCTTCTTTATCTTCAGTGCTATTGCTTTCCATTTTCTCATTATCTTCAGTCTTACATTTTTTCTCAGTTCCAGAGTCTTTGCTATCTGGAGAAAGACCTCTTTTTCTATAAAAAGAAAGGGGGAAATCTTGCTTACCCATTTCCTTTTCGTATTTTTAAACAAACTCAAGCTACCAGAAAGATTATTACCTTGGTTTATCTTTCTTCAGCAGATCTACTCCTTTGTTGGGAATCTGTAATAATAATAATAATAATAATAATAATAATAATAATAATAATGTCAGTTGGTTAGATAATGACAAGGGTTGCAGGTTTGATCCCTGTAAAGGACAGCTGCATATTCCTGCATTGCAAGGGGTTGGATTAGATCAGGCACCCCCAAACTTGGCCCTCCAGATGTTTTGAGACTACAACTCCCATCATTCCTAGCAAACAGGACCAGTGGTCAGGGATGATGGGAATTGTAGTCCCAAAACATCTGGGGGGGCCAAGTTTGGGGATGCCTGGACTAGATGATCCTCAGGGTCCCCTCCAACTCTATGATTCTATGATAAAGGTCTTTGTGGATTTCTGTATTAGGAGCTGCACACAGCTATTCAAGTGAAAATGGTTCCAGTCTTCAAGGCATATGAAAACACAGCTGAAGTAAGAACTACCACAAACTGCAAGACTTCAGATATTTTCTTATCTGCACCATGGTATTCAGGATGGGGCTGCTCCCTATTCTTATTAACTAAAAGCGGTAACCGTGTAGATGCCAGATGTACAGGATGTGGAATTATGTCTCTCTGTCTATAAGCTACAGGAACAGGAAAAAATGCTTTTCGTATGAGCAGAACTTGTGAGAAGCTATATACCGTATTTTTTGCACCATAACACTCACTTTTTTCCTCCTAGAAAGTAAGGGGAAATGTCTGTGCGTGTTATGGAGCGAATGCCTGCGGGTGGCGGGGGGGATCTGCTGCAGTCGTGAGCAGAGGATCCATGGTTCGCCTTCCTTCCCTCCTCCGTGGTTACAAAGCATGGATCCACATGGGGATCCTCAGGATTTTTGCATTGGGCTGCTCCAAACTCACTGTCAGATCACATGTCTGTGGCCACAGCATGAACCACAAAAATCATATATCCACTATTTCGTTTTGAATATTTTTTTTCTTGTTTTCCTCCTCTAAAAACTACGTGCGTGTTATGGTCTGGTGCGTGTTATAGAGCGAAAAATACGGTAATCACCGTTACGAAGAACATTCAGCACAACAGTTGAAATTCATATAAAACATTTTTTTAAAAAAAGGGGGGAGGGAGCATTTTTCCAAATGTATCACCACTGGCTCTGGCCTGAATCAGTCTTGGATTCTTCAGCTATCTCCAAATCCCTAGGCAAGTGGCAGCAACACTAGTCAGAGGCTTTTACACTAACTATTAAGGAAACATTAAACACTTTGGTTGTTTTCAACCAAGTCCTACTCAGAGTAGAAAATGTCAATGTCTCCTGATTGTTCAGTGGGGGCAAGCATTTACATTTGACTGCCCCCTTCTCTCATAACACTGCAGACCAGATCTGAGGGAAGGGGGGGGGGCAACCCCTTTGTGCTGGCTTCCACTAGCACACAAAGTTATTTGAATATGGGCCACTTAAATTAATGAAGCTAAGTTAGTCAGTGTCCATTCAATGGGTCTACTCTGCATAGGACTAGTGTGGAGTATCACATTCCATATTACAACATTACTTACTGAACAAATACTCAAAATGAAAACTTACTCCAGCACATGGTACCTACCCTTAGTACTAGTTTCTTGTATTTTTCAGACAAATCTACTTTCACACATCTTCCCTGGAACCAAAGGGCTTTGTTGGAGCATTGCTCCATCATTGCTTCAGCATCTTCTCTGGTCTCCATTTCTATGAAAGCCTATGGATGAGATTAAAGAGATTTCACGTTCCAATATTTCAATAGGATTCTCCTACAAAGCTAAACCTAGGTAAATCACTACAATTACAGAAACCCCACTGGTGGAAGGATAAAGTTGATGAGCTTGCTTTTTGCCTCAAACTCTTGAAGAGGGATGCCTAAATGCTTTCTACTCTATCAGCCAATGGAACTCGCAATTAAACTCACAATATAGTGGTGTCATGTACCAAAATGAGGCTATAAAGTTGAGCTGTGGAGAAACAAGTAGACATGTGCTGGCCCAGCTTCCATTTTCCACCCCCAATCTCGCCTAATGCCCTTGGCTCTTTCGCCTCTTCTAATTCACACATGGGTATGAAACATCTTTTACAAGAATCTACTCAACATCTATTTGTGGGGAGCACATGCCCATCTCTCCATGGAAGAGATGTTGTAACCCTTAGTTTCAGTGTTTCATGTAAGGACCTATTTTTCTTCTATCTTGTTACCAAAATGCTTAAGAATGCTTTACTAAACAACATTTTACTAAATATACCTAAGGACTGGTTTCTAGTTATGCAAGCATTGGATAAATTACCTGACTCTTCATTCTCATCAGTATGTAATTCTTTATTTTTCCATAGGGCTCTGCTAGTTTAAGTACAGCATTGTCAGAATATCCTGAGTGCGGCAGATTGCTGAGATGGATCACACGACCAAGTTCTTGTTTTGGAGGCTCAAATTTTTGGTTAGGCTTCCCTTCTGGTTTCTAAGAAGGTTAGAGAATATTTCAGTAATCCATTATATATATATAATTAGACTTTAGTTTAATGTCAGAAACTAAAGCACAGAATGCGGATTGTACGTTACAAGTGGAAATGCAAAATTAATGGAACTGACTTTACCTTTATTCTTTTATATTTCTGCGATAAATGGACTCTCACGGGTTTGCCGAACACTAAGGCTGGGGCTGCTGAATAATACTCTACTGCAGCTTGTGCATCTTCAGTAGTAGACATTTCAATGAATGCCTGAAATTGTAGAAGATAAATAAATTTTGGTGTCCCTTTTGAAGAGGAACTATGTCTAAGAATGAAGTATGAGCAAAAATGAAATACAAAAATACTGCAGCCTTTAAGCTGTCAAGGGAGCATCAATAAGTACTGTACGTTTTCTATAGCATTTCTAAAGCAGGGTTACGTGTTGCAAATCCAATCATCATCCACTTAATAATACTGTTATTTGCAAGCCACTCTAGGCTCCTTTCTGGATAAAGAATGGGATACGAATATTTTACATAATGTTGAAACATATGATTTTACACCAGGAATAGGCAACTGGATGTTGAAAACTACTTTAAAACAGTTTCAGTCTTGCATATTAAACTTTCATCTTGCAATTATTCAGACTAGAAAATTACTTTGACATCACAAAGCCTTGGCTCCCAAGTACAAGAGAGTTTGGGGTCATACACTTCCTCCTCCAGGTTAAAATTCTGATTGTGAACAGAGGCACCATAATTGCTGCAGTTCAGGAAATTGCTTGCAAAAGTAGAGTAGAGCAACGTTTGAAGTATTTTTTTCCCAAGTAATGTCATGCTGCGACACACTTCTGCATGGTTTTAACACTTACTTCATTGATTTTGTTCAAGATTAGGTGATTTGTAATTATTCCGAATGGTTCAACAAGTTGCAGTAGCTGATATCTCAGGTTTTTCCCTCTCTGAAAATCCATGATGTGCACAACTCTGCTTGTTTCCTGTTAATGACAAGGAGTAGCATTCAATAAATTTAATTGTTAAGCTAAGTAAATGTTAAAATAACCACCCCATTTTGGAACATGATCTCTTCTGGCTGATTTTGTGATGAACCAGTCAATGCCAACATTTAAAAACAGAATACTATTGCCTTTCATCTCAGATTAGTCTGAAGAGTATGAAGTAACGGGTGGGGGACCAAATTAGCAGGAAGCAAACGGTCTCAGAAAGCTTGCAGAGGTTGGCCTTACTTGTAAAAAATGTTGGCATGGATGCCTTGAATAGAGACTTGGAAAAAAACCATCACTGAGATCTTGAATATGCAGAAGGGTCTCAAAGCCAGTTAATGTGTATCATGTTCTCAGCTGTTTGGGCAACATTACATCAAACTGGAGGTAAATACAGGCTGCAGGTTCACATGGTAGAATCCTTTTCCAAACTCTTGTTTAAAAGTGATTTTAAGTGGAAGAACAATGATGACAACATCCCACTGATATAAGAATCAAAGACCCAAGGTGTATATTTTAACCACGTTTCAAATAGTAATTGCCTTGAACCTATTAGAAAGATGGAATGCTTCACTGAGTAGTTTTATGTGTAGTTAAAGGTAAAGGGACCCCTGACCGTTAGGCCCAGTCGTGGACGACTCTGGGGTCGCAGTGCTCATCTCGCTTTACCGGCCGAGGGAGCCAGCATACAGCTTCCGGGTCATGTGGCCAGCGTGACTAAGCCGCTTCTGGCGAACCAGAGCAGTGCACGGAAACGCCATTTACCTTCCTGCCAGAGCGGCACCTATTTATCTACTTGCACTTTGACGTGCTTTCGAACTGCTAGGTTGGCAGGAGCAGGGACTGAGCAACAGGAGCTCACCCCATTGTGGGGATTCAAACTGCTGACCTTCTGATCGGCAAGTCCTAGACTCTGTGGTTTAACCCACAGCGCCACCCACGTCCCATTTATGTATAGTTCCCGTGTTGCTATACCTTACCATCCCTGTGCTCTTTAAGCCATAAGCAAGAAATCCTATCTAACCCTGAAAGTGGCACAAATGGTCATTATGGATGTTGTTCCAAGCTTGTTTTGGTTAACACTGGCAAATCTCTCATTGAGGTTTCCTCAGAGGCTCAGAGACAAGAAGGGGCTAAAGAGTGAGATAGAAAATGTAAACAAGTTCTGAACTCAGGCTTGGTTACCAGAAGCAACGTGTGACATCCGTAACCTAACATGGTCAAATGACCTAGGCACTTGTGGGCATCCTAAGGTAAAAGCAATAGCGGGGGAAGGGGAAAGAGCTGAAAGCAGGAAGACGCCATACATGTATATTATCCAATGACTTGTGAGCTTTCTTAACGTATGTAAAGGGGATGTTTTGTGCCCAAGAATGTTTTATATTTGTGCGCTGTGTCTGAACTACTATATATAAGCTTTTGTTCTGGAGTGCCTCGGGGCAGACTTTTTTAACTGGTGTGTTGAGTTGAGCTCTGTCCTATTGCAATAGCTGTAATAAAGCTGGGAGCCTCCTGGATGCTAGACTTGAAATTAGTTTCCTTGGTTCTGTGGTTTATTTAAAAGGTGGTCCCTCACCTGGGTAACAAACAGAGGTGGTATAGAAGTGAATTCTTTCCACATTGCAGCCTGGGCACAACTGACTACTTAAGTGAGAAGCAGACCCTCATTAACAATATTTATTGTCTAAAACAACCACAGACACAGTGGGAATATCTGTCTTTATAGAGCAGTTCCTATGTCAATACTAACCACTCTGCCTTTCTGCAGGTGCCTTGGTCCTTGCATACTTCCATTTCCAGACCCTTAAAATAATCACATTGGGGGAGAGAAAAGGGGAACAGGAAGGGGGTGGGGAAAGAGAACAAAAACAATGATTATATTTCACAAGACTGTTGGCACTGTGACATATCACAACGTCAAATTCTTTCATATATGTTGTAATCTTGCGTAGAGTAAGTAACAAAATGTGGCCTAGTTCAGTAGGGCACTGAATCCAATCAGAGGTGAGATCCAGAACTGACCCATCCTTTGTGAGGAATTTTGACAGCTGGGTTTCCCAATCTGTCAGTCACCAGACTCATATGACAACAGGTGATTCAAAGTGCAAGCGGCAGGAGCAGACGTATCTCTGATTTTAGCACTGTGGTGCTTAGCACTAAGATTGGAGGTAAGCCTCTCACTGCTCTTTGACAGTTTGCTTTCTAGTACTGCTATGGATTTCTTGAGATTCCCATTTTCTGACTTCTGATGTCCTAAGCACACCCAGCCCCCAATGAGGAAACATTATTGGAAATTTCATTCTTTACTGGCAAAGCACTTGATTGCATGAGCTCCTATGGTGCAAGAATTACATGCACCATTCCTACTAAATAGCTAATTCTTCAAACTTTGCTGATCCAGACAGTTGGAGCAACAGTGCTAGCATGCCTCCATGAGCACATTAAAAACCCCTCTCTTCTGATGCAGTGGGTGCAAGCAACCATCGACTTCTCCTGTGTGGCAGCTCCAGATGCTCCAGTCGCTTTATGTCCCTCTTTGTCCTTGGAGACAGTGGGAGAGGGGATGGAGGAGATTCTAATGGCCCAATTCTCTCTGTCTCTTCAATCGATGCGCTATTCTGCAACTCAGGGTGCGCCTGCGCAACATCCTGTTGGGAATCTGCATATGTGCAGCTACACACACAGAGTTAATTAGGGTTTGGCCGACAGCCAAGGCAATGTGAAGGAGTAAGTCTGCCTGGTGATACAGAGGCATGGAGACAGCTCCACGATTGGTCAAGCTCTCTTATGGGAATAATGATTAATGGCCTACTAACTGGAGTGTGTGTTAGTACGAGTATGAGTTCGAGTGTAGGAGTTGTGAGTCGTGTATGAGAGAGCTAGCTAAAGATCCGTGTTCTGTTCCTGTAAATAGTCCACTGTATATAATATATATAATAAACACCTAACTACAAGTTCCTGGTTCCTGCTTCGTCCACCCTGTCTGCAGCCAAGTTGCCAATTGCTTTCGTGAATTCTACATTTACTCTGCTAGGTCTGGCTAAGGTCCTGCAACTAGTCAGAAAGCTGCGAAACACCAACAGGTTTTGCCAATAGTCCCCACCTTCTATTCCCCCATCTCTGACTGCCCAGCCATGTCCTCTTTCCTCTGCTTCAAGGGTGGTATAGAACCACGGAAATCACTGGTGCCTTCCCCAGATCCACCTCCTGCCCCCATGCCCGTCGTTTGGACTCCTGCTTGTCCCTGACACTTGGCTCTTACGACATTTGCACAGCACAATTCCCTACTGACCAGCAAAGCATACTATGTATAGCCAGAAGCTACAAGTTTAAGAGTCCACTTCAAGATGCATTTCATATTATTACCTCTTGACCCAGGTGGAGGCCCTCCCAGATGAAATGGTGGCGGTGGCGGCCCCAGAATTCCCGGAGCAGGATTTGTTGACTGCAACATAAATGGATCACCCCTGGAAGTTCACACACACAAAAATGAATCCACATTAACCTTCAAATAAAATAAAATATTTACATAATCTTCAATCTAGTTTTGAATTCAAATGCAAAGATGTCAGACTAAAAGTCAAAAGGTGGTGAGCCAGAGTCCCACCACATCAGTTTACTTTTATGTGCAGATAGTTGTGGGCATTTACTCAGCAGGCCTCTTCACACAAATTTCAGATAAGCTTGTGGCTAATCCATTCACGCATCACTTCTGACAGTGATATTCATGCATGCAGTTTGTGTGGAAACGTTCTAACAGGCAATATTAAATATCTGACAATTTTAACTCTTCTGATTACTAAAAAGTGATCCAGTGCCTTTCAGCGGGGCAATGAAATCGAGCCATTCACAATTACGCTTGGTCTAGCAGCATCTATTTTTGACAGGATGTGTCCTGGCTAATTAACTCTAGGGTGAATGACATTGCAGCCGGTAATTAGACCTGTGAGAAGACATGCAACTCTCTCCCCCTAAAAGCCACCTCTGCTAATTCATGAGTGTCTAACCTTGGAGTGTACTGTAAATGTCAAGGGAGGATTTCATGGGGCTTCCCCACAGATTTTTCTGAGGAGTGTGTTTGTGGAAAAAACCACATACATGGCTGCTGCTGCTCAGATGGAAAATGCTGCGATGTATTCAACTTTTGCAAGATACTGGCATTATTATGCCATGTAGATGAAGACTTTAAGGCGGAGGTGGGGAAGCTCAGGTCCAGGAACCAAACCTCCAATGGGTCTACCATGAGTAAAATGTAGTTGAATGCCACCTAAGTGGCTTAGGGTGGAATTCAATGTAGAATAATGTTTTGCCAGCGCAAGCATTTCAGCTTGCTTGAGGGAATGATATCCCCCTTCCATTCCATGTGTGCTGTTCTGGAAATATACTCCCCACTGTACTGCTCAAGTTCAAGCTAAGTAGATCGTTTTCTAATCATCTAGCACTGAACCTCAGTACTATACTAGGAAACTACTCAACTAGCTCCAGAGCTCATCTGTATCATGGTATTGAGAGAAGCTGTAAACTTGTTTCCTTCTACTTGGTAGTTTTTACTTACATTCCAGGTCCAGAATCACTTTCAGGGTTCCATTCAGGATATCTTTAAAGGAAAACAAAGTCTGTAAGATCACTGTCTGCAACTCATATCGTGGCTGGAGAGATACTATGCAGATATATTTTCCACCTTAGCACATTAATGTTAAAAAATGTATTCCGAGAATAAAAAACCTCAGCATTATGAACCTTATCTTATTTCAGATGGATTATACCCAATTGTGTCCCTTTGCTGATGAAAGGTTCCTGTATAGAAGCTTTCATGAACAGAAAGAGTGAGAAAATTTCAGATTATTCCTTCTTTAGCCTCTCAAATTTGCTATAGAGGGCTTGGGAATAATTTTGCTGATGGAAGAGGGTACTGGAAAGGAGGAATTTGTGAACCTTGCACCCCCTTCCATTCGTGAAAGTCTCCACAGGCTCAAAGAGGCTTCTGTCACTAGAAAGGCACTGTTAAAATATAGCTGAACTGATGAAACGTACCAGTTAATGTGAAACCAAATGGCCACGACAATCCATCTTTAGCTTCCAGAATCCATTGCATAAATACCTGGAAGTGAGTTCTGTGGATATCGCAATAATGTAACCTACTCTGAATACTGCATACCATTTGAACCTGAATTGTAAGTTTGCTTATATCAATGCCACATCTCAATGCACCCTGAGATTTTATGACAGAATACTCAAATTCACTCTTAGTCTGGTGAAAACTGATGAGGAGACTTGGGAGATTTATAAAATGAACTATTATCCATGAGATAATTATATTAAGGGTATGGAGAGAAATTATTTCCACATACTCAACATGTTAAAACTTTGGATCATGCAATTACAACCAATTTGCAGCAGGTTTCATGTCAATATATTTCCCCCTTAACATTAATTTATAAAATTGATTGCCATGGAATATTTTCATAGTTGCTAATATAGATGGCTTTAAAGAAGAGTGGTTTAACAAGATATGGAGCGAGATCCAATTTTGCACCAGCAGTTCGGACATGACCTCTTTGTCTCCCATCTGCAGTTCCTCAACTCTCTACAGCACATTTCAGAGGCACATGGGAAAGGAAAGACATGGGAAGTCCGATGTGTAAGCAGGCTGCCATAGCTGGCTATCACCTGTAAAATGTTTATAAGTCTGGTGAAGAGCCCCAAGTCCATAACCAACCATCCACATTTATTTGTGATATTAATATGGACCTCACCCCCAAATAGTTAATTATGTAGATGTCAGTCAGATGTGAAGGTTGGGGCTTTTTATGCAGCTATTGTACTGCTTTGCCAAAAATGTCAGTATAATATCCTACAAAAGATAAATAGCTTCATGGAATGTTTCAAACAAATCTAAAATAGTACACCAAGTGTCAGCTTGAAGATGTGATCTATTCTTGTTTGTTGCTGGAACAGTTTGAATAAGCTAATTGTTTTCAAACTTTGCATATTGTAACTTTGAAGTTTCCTGAAACAAATATACATTGCAATTACAATGAAAAAGGGACATTTAAAATCATTTAGATCCATACATTTCCAGGAGAAGTTGACAACGTCGACTGTGTGTTGCTCCATTGATATGCTGGTTCCACTCCTGCAGCAAAAGTACAAAGTCAAAATTATCTACAACAAAGTTATTTTAAAACTTACTTCAAACACCTACGGAATCATTTGCAAGTCAACCAAATTCTCACGTGTTAAGTAAATGCCTTTATCTTAGAAGACTTGTATCATGATCAAAAGGGTACCAAAAGTGTCATCCAAACAATGACAATCAGAACTCCAGTGTATTCTGGAAAAAGTGTAAACCTGAGTGTTAAATCAGCCATCTAACTATGCAACCCTATCCATGTATCCTCTGAAGTAAGTATTCAGTGGTGCCTATGTCCAGGTAAGTGCACAAAAGAGCCTAACTTTTATGTCCCTCTTTTTGACATTCAAACATCAGATTAGTTTGTATCCAATTGTAGCTTTGTGCCAGTGGGAAGCACATTAGGCAGCCAATTCACATCGTATGTGCGACAACTCTCTGCATAGTATCAGATACTGTTACAGCGGGTCCCCAAGGCAGCTTTTCAGGAGGAAAGGGCAGCTGTAGTGGGTGAATGGGAAATACTGAGTGAAACTCATTGTGTGTAAACTGAAGTTATTCCCCACTTGTGCAAAGCCACCATTGGATGGAACCTACTGCTTACGAGTTTTGCATTCTAATGATTACAAAAAGTTGGAAAAGGAGCGATCAGGATATAAAACAGAAGATTCAAAGAACCCACATTCTGGCCATCCTTAACAGACTTTGATGCAGCGTACCTGAAGATACATTTAGAAGTTATTAAAACTTGTTTTCAATGCAATTCTAATAGACGGCTGCTTTTTGTTGGTGTAAAACGCTTCTGCAAAAGTACATTTCCACTAAGATAAATAAAGGTAAAGGTAAAGGTGCCCCTGACCGTTAGGTCCAGTCACAAACGACTCTGGGGTTGTGAGCTCATCTCACTCCATAGGCTGAGGGAGCCGGCGTTTGTCCACAGACAGCTTCCGGGTCATGTGGCCAGCATGACTAAGCCGCTTCTGGCGATCCAGAACAGCGCACGGAAATGCCATTTACCTTCCCGCTGGAGTGGTACCTATTTATCTACTTGAACTTGATGTGCTTTCAAACTGCTAGGTTGGCAGGAGCTGGGACCGAACAACGGGAGCTCACCCCGTAGTGGGGATTCGAACCGCTGACCTTCTGATCTGCAAGCCCTAGGCTCTGTTGTTTAGACCACAGTGCGACCAGCGTGCCTACCAAGATAAATAGTTTGCTGCATTTCCGGGCTGGGGAGGAACTACTGAATACTGTGGCTGCTGCACAGAACAATACTTTTAGGAGAAGAAGGAATAGAGATGCAGCAAGAGGGCACATTCCTTTCATTATTTTCAAGACTCTGCTAGTAAGATAGCATGCCTTATTTTGCGTTGTATCATTCAGAAAACCAGCTTGTAATGAAAAGGAGAAAGAATCACATCTACTAATCATGCTTTAACATTAACCAGTTCCGTAACTAGCTTTTAATCCCCGTTTAACATTAAAGACTAACACAGTTAGCCATAGGTAAGTGACCAGGAACGGTATTACCATATTTACGTGAATGCAACACACCACTGAATGTAATTCACACCTAAATTTTCAAAAACCTTGAAACCAGAAAAGTATTTGCTGGCAAATGTAAATGTGCCATCAAATCTAATGCACACCCTAATTTTCGTGATGTAATTTGGCCAAAAAAATGTGAGTATTACATTTGAGTAAATACGGTAGCTATCTAGATAGGTCTGTGGCAGGGGTCACCAACTTGAGAAGTGGCATAAAGTACAATACCGGCCCCTGCAAACCATAGGCTTTGTTTTTTTAGGGCATTTGCAATCAATGGCAGATTCATGAAAAGCAATGTGCTACAGATTCATGGGTACAATTTCTCATATTCAATTTTTTTTATTTTTTTTTGCAATCATAAGGCATTTAATATATAAACTTTAAAATACAGAAGGCCTACTAAATCTTATAATTTCACACACAATTTAAGGTGAAAGGACGTCAACACTTGGTTCCCATATAAAACAGGATACCCCGCCCAGCTGCATCAACGCCAGCATTCAACAGACCGCCAGACATTTGTGTCTGATTACTAAGCAGAGGATCCTGAGTAAATGGGAGTTTTCCTGGTTCTTTCTTTAATTTGATGAAGCACTCCTGACTAACTCCACTACAGATTATATTAGCAGTGATATTTGATTAACAGAGGTAAGGAATAATTAACGTTACTTCCCACCTCTCCCTCCCAAGGAAAGATAAAACATTCTTCAACAGCCACAGCCTTTTCCCACTAATGCATAAGTAGTTCATCTGTTTGAAACAGCTGAAGCTTTTCTTGCTCTAATTTAAATACCCCAAACTCTACACAGATTTTTTTCCCAGACAAACCAAACTGTTGAGTGTCAAAACCTATTCATTCCAGATTCCCAAATCCTGCTTACTAAATTATTATTATTATTAATTTTGTATATCATCGTCATCCGAAGATCACAGGGTGGTTCACAACATAAAAATACACAATAAAACCACAGAATACCTAATAAAAAGCTTTCTTCAAATTTGTTTCGATACTGCACTGTACAGGACTTAGAAACTCAAAGATTTAAACCCCAAGCCTGAAACACTAGAGCGTGTGTGTGTGTGAATGGCTAACATCTGAAATTACAGCAAGATGTTTCTTCTAGTCAGAACAAGTCTAAACATGAAGCTGTCTGCTGAAGTGTGCAACTAGACGTGACTGGTGACAGCCATCTAAATCATACTTTGAAATCAATGGCCCAGAGCCCAACGATTTCAGTAAGTCTACTCTGAGTATGACTAACACTGGATATCACCCAATAGACAGACGACTGGATCTTTCACTTTAAAACACACACACACACATACCCAGATATAAAGGGGTGTGTGGGTGTGCATGCTTATCTGATGAATGGAGAAGGGGAGCCCTGATGAAAACTGTCCACAATGACAAGATGGCACTTCAGCAAATAAAGTGCTGGGTGGGAGGATAATTAATTCCCCTCTTCCAGCTATCATATGTAATCTGGCCCCATGGTGATTTTAGCTTCCAGAAAAGAGACAACAACAAATTAAATTTGTATACTGCCCTATACCCACAGGTATATAGCGGATCTAACATAACCTATGTTAGAAGATTTCCCCCTTAAAATGTGTCCCTCTCCTCAGCAGAACTGCTTGCACTAAGGAACAAAATTGGCAATGTAGCTCTTAATTCTAACAATACAAAAGTGTTTTAACATGCATTTTTTCTTTCAATGAGATACAAATTTTATAACGTTAAGTCTTCTTCAGTTGAGAACAAATTGCACTGCATATTGATTTCTGTCTCCTCAACTTTTATCAACATCTTTCCATTAAGGTTTTTGTTTTTTAATCAGTGCTATAAAAGCTTTAACTGCTTTAAACATTTAACAATTAGCTGAATTCTGCATGTAGAGTTCAGCATGTATAACCTTTGAATCAATTAGTGAATATACACTGTGATGAAATTATAGACTTTAATATGCTGAAGAGAAATAGATGTCTTGAGGAAAAGAGCTTTTGTCCAGAAGAGTAGGTTTAAGTGCACAATGGAACATCACAAAAATGCCATTTTAAGATATTTTCTGTTCCTAGGGTTTTAAATAACGGCATCCTTTAAACTTCTGTAGATCTGAGATTCACCTCAGTGTAACCCATAAAGGCTTCAAATTAGGTATTGTTGGTAAGGAAAAAAATGTGAATTTTGATATGTTGATAATCAAACAGTAAATAAGATGAGCAAATACATTTCATTTTTTCACTATTGCTAAAACAGATTTGTTTCATAAAGGTATTTTCTGAAAATACAGTTAGTGACAACCCAATGAAACCAACTTAAGAACACAATGTGCATGCTTACCTGGAATTCTATGCATCATGCTTTAAAAAAGCAAGGACAGTATCCAATTGACAAATAGATGACTAGCTTGTAAAACAGAAAATCTGAATACAGCTATACTAGGACACTTGCTATTTTGTTCAAGAACCTAATTATGAAGAATGAAGTTGGATCAAAATTTTAATAAGGAACTAATCTTATAAGTAGAGAACGCCAACAAGAGCATGATATAGCACAGCAGCAGACTGATGTTTCTGAGATTTTAAAAAGGGATAGATGCAATATGTAGTAATAAAAAGTGATTCTGAAGTGTTTAAGAAGGTTGTGAAAGGGGAGGAAAAAATGAGAAGTCTCAGACACAGTATGAAAACAGTTTTTAAAGTGACTTTTAAAAAGAATGAACTCATTTAAAAATGTGAGCTGCAATCTTATAATTCTTTTCAAGGACTCTACAGTAAGCTTTCTGGCTGGCCATGGACAAGAGGGGAAAAAGCAGAGTTGTGCAAGGACGTATCTTAACTACAAATCAATCAGCAATCAAGACAGATGGGAAGGAATGCTGAATCTAGCCTCTTGAATAACTGCAAACCAAAATGAAAAACCTCTGCACCAAATTAAGTTAAGAGACTATGCAGATGCAAAATATAAAATAGACTAGATGATAACTGACCTGCAGTTAAGCCATATGGGTGAAACAAATATTAATGTGAAGCCCTGGTTTAATGTGTTTGCTAATGGCGCCCTGAAAATAAACCATGTATCAAACTCTTTTGAGTCCTTTGTGCAAGTCATCAGAACATAGAAACTGAGGCAAAGAAACAAGCAACAGGGACTACAAAGTAAAGAAAAATAAGCATCTGATGCTTAACTCACCTTATTGGAATGAACAGGCAAATCACAGATAGAGCACAGATGGGGATAGACCTTCGGTAAGAGTCCATGGAAGTCTTCAACATTGCTATCTGGAGGAGCACCTCTCTTTTTCTCAAAGAGAGATCTCTCAGGGCCGCGACCCATCCTCTCATACTCACTGTCAAATTTACGATACTTATGCGAGGTTTCACCATAATAAGAGTCATCCCTATACCTTTCTCCATCTCTTAATCTGTCATCTTCATAATCCATTCTGTCATAAACAGACTCTTGAGAACGACTTCCATGATCATAGTCAACCACTCGGTTGAGACTAGAAGCACGATCATCAAAGCTATCTCTTCTAAAATGCCTTTTCTCTTCCCAATCATCCCTAGGAACTCTGTATGGTGGATCCCGTGCAGCTGATCTGCCATCTCTACCATAACTCAGTGAAGGGCCTTCTTCAGCTCTCCTCCTTTTAAGTTGCAGAAGTATTTGAGGCAAGTTTTCAGGAGTGATCTTGTCCTCAGGGTAACGACTCAGTTCATCTAAGTCTCTAGCAGACAGACCAAAGCTGGCCAGAATGTTAGTGGCCTGCTCGGTATCTCCGCGGTGCTGAGAAGACAGAGAGAGTGGGCCTCTACTTCCAATGTTAAATATAGACTGTAAGGCATGGGAAGATGCACTAGCAGAAGACAGTGCACTATGAGATCCTTGTTGATTCAATGAAGAACTCATTCCAAGATTCATTAAGCTAGCAAGGCGTGCAGTACCCTGGTTCATCCTTCCAAGAGATGCTGGCACACTTAAAGACTGAGTAGCAGCAGCAAGAAGGCCTATTCCTGCAGACAGGTCACGTCCATGACCTTGGGAATCCCTACTTAGAGATGACTGGTGGAACGACTTGGACATTGCTGAACTATAGATTGTCTATTATGGATCAAACGTTAGAGATGTCTGAAAAGAAAGCTCACACTAGAAAGCTAGGTAAACTTCACTTCAAAAAGGTAACGCCAAGAAAAGGGATCAGTAATGACTGTAGATCTTCTTCAAGCTGAGAACACCAGACAAGTCTGTAGAAAAACAAGCAGTTTTAGTCATAAATCCCTTTATGAAGATGCAGTTTTAAAATGTATGCATCATGTTGATCTAAAACCAATTTAAGATCTTACATGGCTTTCATTATGTAACGTCAACAGACTGAAGATGCAACCCAGAACCCTATTATACATAGCCCTCAGGTGAAAATCTAGCTTTCCCCCCAGGTAAGCACCAATTGTTGCCAATCAATGTGCACTTTTGTTATGATGAGAAATTGTTCTCAAGCACTGGTTGTACAGAACCGTCTGTTTTCAAGCCCCCTATTGAATAGCAGGGTGCATACATCTTATGTTACTGCTCTGGATTCCAGGAAAAAGACAATACACCAGTCATGGAACCAAGAAATGTAACTCAAATTGTTGAACATTAAGCCTATGGAGGAAATGAGAGCAGGAACTTAGGAGTGGCTGATATCTGGACATGTGTCTAATGAAAGAGTTACTAAGTGAGACCAAATAATTTACACTCAGTAGAACTGAATTAGTACTATAAGATTTGTGAAGGAAAACAGGTTTAAAGTTTGGTAGAAGCACACAAGACCTCTCATTCAAGTAATAGTTTATATGTTGTTAGTACCATATGTGAACTGTACCTGCATATTTTTAACATTACATTGTGAACATGGCAGATTAGTCTGCGCTAAGATTTCAAGCCAACCAAGACCAGACCTCATTAATACTTGAATTGGGAAACTACAATTTTGTTTAAAGAAGAGAAATGCTATGGCACTATTCCAATCAAGCAAGTTGTTCAACTGTTATCTTTCAGATGAGACTTGACTGTAAGCTATAGCCACAGGTGGTAATAAGTTTCCCATGACATGACTATTCTTTTAACAAGCCCTTTTTTATTCTTGCAGTGCTTATCTAGGTCTTCCTATACCAACAGTGAACATTAAGAAGCCCACTTGTCTCTCTACAAAGTCATCTTAAAAGAAGAGAAGAGCTCATGAGATTTTTCTAAAGTACCCAAGAGTGAAAGTTTTATAAACTTCCACAGAAAACTGAGGCCTCAAGTTACTCAGGCACTTCCGAAAATCTCACTAACTGCAGTCTTATAATACTCAGTATTCTACCTACAGAGGAATAGTTTAGGGATGGGCAGAAGACTAATGAATGTTTTCCATGGCCAGTTCTCCAATTAGCAGGGAAAGATGACAAAACCTTCAGGCATGTTTTAATGAAATGTTCATTTTCTTAGAATTACCTATTATGTTTCAGTTATAAGTGAAAATGTTTTATTAAAGATCTGATTAACTTTGATAGTGTTAAGACGCTAAACCATATAGATGGATATTTATATTGCCTGAAAACTTGTATTACATGCACACTGTTATCACCTGCGAAGAGATAGCACAGGGGCTATTTTAACACACAGCTCTCAAACACTGTGATGTAAATGGTTACTTATCATTAACTGATTACCAGTTGTGTCACTAGTATAGTAACAAGAATTTTCACTGTAACGTCCAGTTACATTTTGTCAAATTGAGTACCATGGGCATGGGGAACAACTGAAAAGCATTGATGCAAGTGTAGAACTAGAAGGATGGTCCAGATATTGCAAGTGCAGAGCAGATGTCAACAGAAGTAGAAGAGAGAGCAAATGTCAAGTGAAAAGAATACCATCCATACCAGTGGCAAAACAGAAAGAATTTCTGAGCAAAATGGTATTCTAACAAGTGTGCGAGAGGTGCTGGCAATCACATGCTCAGCAGCAGCATCACACACAGTTTGAACAAGAACTTTCGCTGATCACAAGAAAAAGTTTTTCAGGCTTGTAAACAACCACTAGTCTATTGAGCAAGTGATTCGCTCCCAGACTAGTAGGTGCCAGCCACAGTAGATGAATGATAAAGATCACTACCAAGCCCAGTTAGCGTTCTGTACACTTGTGGATTATATAGCCAGCACCTTCCCTTGCAGAAGCAAAGCAACTGCTTGTCTTTCGGATTCCGTTACCTGCGATGACAGAGGTCAGTTGGAATATTTGTAATTTAATAGCTCACCACCTAACTTCCCAGAATCCTGCTTGATCTGAGACTTAAGTCATCGGCAAAGGTTAGTAAATAACTATGGGTTGTAGGGAACTAACCTCTACTCAGAGTAGAACTATTGAAATTTATGAACCCAAGTTAGTCATGGCCATTAATCTCATTGGGTCATTTACTCTGAGTATATATTAGCTGACTACAACCCTATTAATTTAATGTATAGAGGTGTCTGTAGTTAACAAACTGGCTAGAATCAAAGAAAGGGGCCTAAATCATGATTTTTTAAAATCCACACATTTCAACTTTGTAGATGTGCATGGGTCATCTACAGTTATACAGCGACGTAGGAAGGCTCTGCAGATACATAGGTGCCCTGGTACTGCAAGATTTATTCAGACAGAACCTTGAATTAGAAATAGATGCTGGGACAATGCACTATAAGGCCTGACTTGCATTAAGCCCTGGAGGGTGCAGTGGACCTGCAAAGCCCTACTACCAAAAGCTCTTTTTGATAAAATGTAAACAGGCTCTTGTTTGGAAGAAAGGTGAGAGTAACCATAGAAGCCTGATATTCAAGTTCAGTCATAAAGGAAAGGGATGTCAACCTTTAGATTCAAAGACATGAAATAAACAAACTTATTTTAAAACAGTGCAAGTCTGAGCCAATAAGGACTTTTTCAGGTGTTTCAGCAGGCTGGCTTTTCTATGTGTTCCTCTTTCTGTAGTGTGGATGACTACCTCTCTGAAATTACTTCAAGGTAGAAACACCGCCAACTGTGGGTTTTTCTTTTGATTTTTACTTTTGCAACCCCAGAACAGTTCCTTAAAGGCCTAAAATAAGAACATTATACGGATTCTGAGAAGTATTTTCAAGTCCACATATAAATGGGCAGACTTATTTGCAAGGCTGGTTATGTTCCTTACAAAATTCAGAACTCTACACCTCTGGTTTGAGTTAGCTGCTGAAGGTTTTGGACAGTATCAGACCCAGGAGCATCTGAAGAGTACCTCCTGACAGAGTTGGGCTGGACAGCAGGTGGTTTCACTGTACAGCCTGGTTTCCACACAAGGAGCGACTGCTCAGGCTTACTATGAAAGCGATGTTAACCTACAAAGAAAAAGAAGATATGAGAGAAACAAGCCTTAAAAACAGAACACTAAAAAGAGGTAGCGCATTGACAGAAATTGAGTTGGGGAAGAGGGAATAGGGACAATACCCCCATAGAAATAGGGCTATTATTACTTCTCTGTAGTTCAGCTAACAGTGCAATCCTAACCATATCGTCTCAGAAGTTTTACTGAATTCAGTGGGGCTTGCTCCCAGGTAAGAAGAGTTGGAATACAGCCTAACTGTATTTTGAAACACATTAATGATTAAGGAATATGAACTAGAAAGAAATTAGGAAGATATCTTTAGCGTTCTTACGGGTATTTCTTCTAGTATCCTAAAAACAGGAAGGAATGATAAGGCTATCAATGGCTACTAGTCATACTGGCTTACATACTTCAGTATCAGAGCAATCTCTCTAAATACCAGGTGCTAGAGATCACAATGGGAGAGGACAATTGCACTCATGTCCTGGTTATGGGCTTCCCACAGGCACCTGGTTATTCCCTGTGATAACAGAATGATGGACTAGATGGGCCTCTGTCAAACCCAACACACTCCCTTGAGAAAGGAGCTGCTAAGCTTATGCCAGCATGTGGTTTTCTCCACTTTTTCAAGTTTAGAATCTGATTCAACTTCTACAACGCAGTTTCACCATCTCATATGAACAGAAATCTTGAGGTAGTAGTAGTACTTGAATCCCCAACGAATTTGAATACAGCTGCTGTTAAGGGGAAGCACTACAGGGTAAGCTGCAAAAAATACTTGTCTTACAAGAGATGCAAGTTTTTATTGGGGAGTCTGTCAAAAACAAGTAATTAGAATTGTGATGAATCTACATGGCTCAGAGCATGCTGGGGTGTGAATTCGGGCAGAGAAAGAGGCAAACACAAATAGGAGGCCAAATTCTCTCCCGCGATGAATGAAAGTAGTTCACTGCCAGTATTTAGGTACTCATTTGGTCAAGTGTCATGATGGAACCTTACGCCATTTAAGGTTCAGAAGCAAGGGATGCAGAGAAACAAGTTCTTCATGTGGTGATTCAGTCCCTCTATTAGAGAGATCTCTAAAAATATGTTTGAGAACATAAAATACACCATTACCATCACCTAGCAAAGGACCCTGGAATAGCATCACTAGATAGTTTTTAAGAACCTGAAAAAGAGATGCATCACATAAGTGGGCCACTGCTAGTAGCTGCTAGAATAGAACTGGCTGAAAACTGGAAAGTGACAACTTCATAGGAGCAAAATGTACAGAATAATATGAGCATTTAATTGCAAGAAAATTTACATCTCAATGGAGTATGAGAGACAAAGATAAATTCTATATGGCATCATTTTATGTCTTATGCAAAAAGAAAAGAAAAAAGAGAGGAAATGCTCTTCAGAATACTGTCAACCTTATATATTTTATCAAATCTTGCATACCATAGGGAACTATTTTGAATTGTGCCCATTTTAAAATGGGAATTATCAATTGAGGTTGTATCTTCTATATGTGATATGTATGTCTCTGTGAAAAAGAAACTCTGCATTTCACATGCAAACACCTGAAGTTACAGCCATATTTTTAACCATAACCACCTGTGAGTTGCAAATAATTCTATGCGAATGTTTGTAAGTTAAACATAATCAAGAACATTCAGTTCTTTCTTCATCTTTGGCACAGCCCTTTCAAAGGAGGTTCAGATCAACTTAAAAAAGAATCCAATAAAAACCAGCAGTAAAATAGTAAATATAAATAAAACCAGCAATTAAATTATGCTTAAAAGCCCAGGCCAGCCATAATCAGTTAAAATTAGATGCAAACAACCAGCTTTTTAGCATCCATTTAAAAACAATTGAGGTAGTAAAGTTCACTTCCTGCAGGAGCAAGTTCCATAATGAAGTAGTCAATAATGGTTAATATTCAGAATATCTATTTAACAGAACTGTAAGAAAGCCTTGTGCAGAGCACTTCTTGGCTTTTAGGCTGGAACCCTAGGGACAGCCTAAATGCAAACTATTAAAAAAATTAGCTACAGTAAAATAAGTGTGTAGATTTAGTGCAGTCTAGTGTGTGTCTATTTCTACATTAAGCCCATGTATATATTTACCAAGAATTACGCAAGGCTAGAAAGCAATGGATTCTATTTGTGGTTAAATTAAAGACTTGATTTGCTTCACAAGTGCCTCAGTCCCTTTAACAGAAAACTAAGGTAGTGATGAGTCTTAGCAAAAGTGGAGCCAGAATACGGTCACTGTGAAACAAGAGGGAGAAATCACCATGCTCTGATGAACTGCAACATATGCAGAAAGGCAACCGAAAAGTTAAGAGACCTAAGAGGGGGCACCCCTCCCCTTCTAACTCAATTGGGACCTCCACAAGGCACAAGATGTTTTGAGTGCCAGCTGGAAAACAAAAACACAAAACTGGTTGGGAGTAGAGGAGAGAAAGAATGGTTTGCTTGTAGTATCCCTGAGCAGGCATATTCCTCTCAGGGTTTCAGGATACACAGTGACATTCAGTGTATCCTCAAGAATTCTTGGTATTCATTTGCCTCAATGAAAAAACAGATAAAGTAGTGCAGCCTCCTGTTGAGGAAAATAAACAGATTTCCTAAGAAAATGATCCAAACATTCACTGGTATGCCCTCAAACTCTACACTCCCAATCAAAATGCTTGTTTCCAAGCCAGTGGAAGACCATTGCTCTCTGTAATCCCCAAATGTAATATTGATCCTCCCATTTCTTTGACCCAATTCCTAATATGTAATTTGGTTTATTCAAACCTGTGGAGTATGGGTAACCAAATGATGTCTCAAACCCAGCACCCTTGATAACCAAAAAACACAGATGTGAAAAGATGAAATCTAAAAATAAATTCAGAAAAATGGCCTCTCCCCACACAAACAAAGGAAAAGTTGGATATTCTGGAGTAAAGCTGAGCCTTGTTGAGGAAAAAAAAACTTTTTCAGGACAGAGTAACAAGAATCTGCACAAGAAAAGAAACACTGAAAGTGGCAAAAAAAACCTTCAACGTAGCTGTAAGACAAACCTCAAACTGGCGCCAAATAGATATTACTGAGTTGGAAAAATTCCTTGTAGATCGTCTATTAAAATTTCAGATCCAGAATTCAGAGAAGGCTTTGCTGAAATAGAATTATTATGCTTGGAAAAAATATTGTCAAATCACCTATACCATTGTGGTATTCTATTTTTATGCTGCACATCGTTTTGTAATACGTCCTCTGAAAGTTTAGTTGAGAAATATTTACCGTATTTTTCGCTCTATAAGACGCACCAGACCACAAGACGCACCTAGTTTTTGGAGGAGGAAAACAAGAAAAAAATATTCTGAATCTCAGAAGCCAGAACAGCAAGAGGGATCACTACGCAGTAAAAGCAGCGATCCCTCTTGCTGTTCTGGTTTCTGGGATAGCTGTGCAGCCTGCATTCGCTCCATAAGACGCACACACATTTCCCTTTACTTTTTAGGAGGGAAAAAGTGAGTCTTATAGAGCAAAAAATACGGTAAATAAGTAACGGGCGCTTTTTGACCTTCAATTAGCACTAGTGTGAGGTTTGCCTCACAGTTGCAAGTGGCCTTGAGATTTATACACTGTACTGCCACTGCTTTCCTTAAAAAAATACGTAAGAGGTAGGAGGAGTATCAGTTTTATTTCATCAAAGGCCAGGGGAGCAGTATGTACTCGGCATACAATAAAAACTACATAATGAAGCTGCCCACACTTCTGTGAGGAGGGAATTCCACAGTTTAGGGGCTCCAACAGAGAAGGCCCTCTCTTGGACTGCTATGCACCCCAGACCTGGGTGGCAGAACTCCCAAGAAGGCCATTTGAGGTGTTAAGAGAGGGATGGATGCAGTCAGATATTTGGGGTCTAAATTATTTAGGGCTTTAAGCACAAATGTGAGCACCCTGAATTGGACCTGGAAGCAAATTGTCAAGCAATGTGACTATTTTAAAACTGGAGTTAGATGGATCCCAAACAGAACCCCAACAAGTAAAATTCAGACAAATCAAGGCCAATATTAATAGCATTACTATTCTTTGTTATCTTTTGGTATGGAGTTTTTAGTGACATACCGTATTTTTCGCACCATAGGGCGCACCCAGTTTTTTTGGGGGGAAATAAAGGGGAAAAAATTATTTCCCCCCCCCAGGCCCCAAACAGGCGCTCCCGCTGCTTGCGGAGAGGTCCGCGAAGCCTGGACGCGCTGAGCTCAGCGCGCCCAGGCTTCGGCATGCAGGCACCTCTCCGCAAGCAGCGGGAGCGTTCCCGCTGCTTGCGGAGAGGTCCGCGAAGCCTGGACGCGCTGAGCTCAGCGCGCCCAGGCTTCGGCATGCAGGCACCTCTCCGCAAGCAGCGGGAGCGTTCCCGCTGCTTGCGGAGAGGTCCGCGAAGCCTGGACGCGCTGAGCTCAGCGCGCCCAGGCTTCGGCATGCAGGCACCTCTCCGCAAGCAGCGGGAGCGTTCCCGCTGCTTGCGGAGAGGTCCGCGAAGCCTGGACGCGCTGAGCTCAGCGCGCCCAGGCTTCGGCATGCAGGCACCTCTCCGCAAGCAGCGGGAGCGTTCCCGCTGCTTGCGGAGAGGTCCGCGAAGCGCTGAGCTCAGCGCGCCCAGGCTTCGGCATGCAGGCACCTCTCCGCAAGCAGCGGGAGCCCAGCGCTGGGCTCCCGCTGCTTGCGGAGAGGTGTGCGAAGCCTGGAGAGCTGATGGGTCGGTGCGCACCGACCCCTCTCACTCTCCAGGCTTCAGCGAAAGCCTGCATTCGCACCATAGGACGCACACACATTTCCCCTTCATTTTTGGAGGGGAAAAAGTGCGTCCTATGGTGCGAAAAATACGGTACTTATTGCATTTTGTATTGGCACAAGAAAAACCTGCAATTTAGATGGAAATGAACCCATGAACCAAGAGTGCTGGAGACAGTAAGCATATACTTAAGATACACACACCATAAACCAAGGCATATTTATTCAGAGGTACTATTATTTTATTATTTATATTGTGCTTTTCCCCAGATTGGCACTCAAACTGGCTTTTCCATTCAATGGGATTTACCAGGCATGCAGCTATCACTAGGGAGAAAGGTGGAATAGAGTAGATGATTATTTAACAAAATTGTTATATCACTTGATTATATGAAAACCTTTTAAGAGAAGTTTGCAAAAGTATAAAACACCAAATTTATTTAAGAACATTTAAAATATTATTGAAATCAACATTTGATAAGAGAGATCCCATCCCATCCCAACATATTCATATCACATTATAAGTAGGCCTACAAGCTGAAAACAAAGTTTGATCTAGGAGATTGTACTGTTATATTTAATTTCTAAGAATGAAACACATTTTATTTTTAGATGCTACATCTTCAAGAGCATCAACTTAGAAAAGCCATTCCTCCTGTGTGAGAAAAGGGAGAATGCAAATGGCAAAGGGAGAATGCAAACGGCAAAGACAATGCTAAGCACCAATTTTTAGAAACATGTCTATTAAAATTGTTAATATGTTGCCTGATTTAACCAGGGAACTTTTTTTAGCTGATTAATATTTAACCAATTCAACACTGCAACCAAAGATGTGGGGTGGAAAATAGCACCGTTGGAAATTTTTCATAAAATTTAACACAATGAGAACACACTGTAGAAGTCAAATTTGGCTACTGTAATGGATACAATACTAGTCAACTCAAAAAACAAAGATGTATAACTTTTTCAGGCCAAATCTATATTTATGCTCACAGCTCTTCAGGGTTTGGAATGTTAATTTTCAGCGCTGCATTTAAAAATACATATAAATGTATGACACTTTTATGTTGTTATATCTTAATTTTCATTACTGGGGCTTTCAAATATTTATATAGAATGTAAATTTAACAAGATTAACAGGCGTTTTAGTTTACTGTATGTAACTCAGACCTCTAATCAAGTATGGGCAACAGGGGGGAAAAATCCAGAAAGTCACACATCTCTGGTTGCAGATATTACAGATTGCTAGGACAGTAATCAATCAACTCAAAATAGCCAAGCAGCTTTACATAAGCATGTTTTTCATGAAGATTCTGACCACAATGTAGTAAACTGCATGTATGAATGGTTGCCATTTTGATTTTAACAGTTCTCATGAGACATATTGAGTATGCAAATGTATTTATAGATTTATAGATTTTTTAAATCTGGAGGAGGGCTGCAAATATAGCTGACCAAGATTAATTCTCAACCAGATGGTGATTGTGTGACCAAACATCTGCTGTTTTTCTGGGCACAGGAAGAAACTAGAATGAGGAGAAAGGTTCTAGCTTGGGAAGCTAGCATGTGACAAAGTAGGATGTATACAATAATTTAAAAAATGGTAGTGGGGTGCATTGTTTCACTTTGTAAGCTCCCACCTGCAGTCTTCACTGTTTCAGTGCAGAAATATCTTGGCTATCTCAATGTCGACTACAATGCATTTTACTAGGACTATACTATGCTACATTGGAGGACAGTGACTCAGTAAACATTGGCTTCTTTGTGAACAAAGTTAAGTTTGCTTGATAAAAACCCAGTTTACCAAGCGCACTGCGTGACAAAGAATCAATGGTATTCCTTGCTGCGAAGGCGTGACATCTTACAATTATTCAAATATACCTCAGGCATTATTATAGCTGAAAGCAGCAACTTCAAAATAATATCCGGGTCCTTTAATGATTACTTAGTTAAATATGTTAAGTTAAATTAACTGAAAACAGCTTCAGATACTTAATTGGCTTAGCATTTTATTTATGTTAAGGGATGAATTAATATGTTTAATTTCATAATGTGAAGATCTAAGGATGTTAATGTTTAAGTTAAATTTTATAAGAACAGTGATTTGGAAAACCGTTAAAAGGATATGCAATGAAATTCAACCAAGGGGAAGCGAGGAAGTCACTTAACCACGTTAATAAGTATAATTTTCAATAAGGCTATGATTTATGTTTGTTTGTCTTATGTGTTTGTTTATAATGTTGTGAAAACCAATAATTTTTTTTTGTAAAAAACAGCAACAAAATATCCGGGTCCTTTATGGATGGCGTTGGTCAGAGGACCCAGAAAAAGAAACACTATGTGCGACCTTTACCTTTAACCAGTTCTCAGCAGCAGCAACTAAGCTGAAGACACCGTTTTTACGAGCTGCGAAATAACTAGATTAGAAAGATACGAGAACTACCCACAGCGAGAGAACAAAAAGGCTGCCAGAGGCGGAAACCAACTCATAAAAAGGCATTTTCGTCCAAGACCCGCGCATGCGCAACATGCCCGTCTCCGACTAGGCCCCATGGTCTCGCGCCCGCGCATGCGCACGACCACTCCTCAGGCCTCGGCGCCATGGCCTCCCCAGCCCGGCCCCAACACGCGCGGATTATTCTCCTCAGGTTATAGTATAACGCGCCCTTTCCCCCACCCTCCGTCCGTCTTTTCAACGGTTCAGCTGGAACGGTGAAAAAAAGCCACCACAGGAATAGGCACAGGCCGCTCACCCCTCTCCTACCTCAGAAAGAAAACGAGCCTCTCACGCATTTGCGGTCGTCACCACGAACGTAATGTGAGGAAAAGGGACCCCCCCTCCTTCAGAAAATAAAAAAAGACCCTCCACAAACGAAGCTGCGTAAGCGTCGCCCCCACAACGCTTGTATTAGACCGCTAATCCGCCTAGCGCATGCGCCGTCCGGTCCGCGGAGAACTGTTGTGCGCATGCGCTCCCCCAGCGCGAGAAGCTACGCACTTTAAACTGCTCCGCCCCTCTCCGCGCCTATCGCGAGATGATAAAAGGTGTTTTCCCCCCCTTTCCCGCACTCTCACTTCCTCGTTCTTGAAAGGGTAGGGGACCACGTGGCTCTGATCACGTGTTCGGCAGTTGCCTTTTGTCTCCGAGGTTCGGGTTTCTCGGTTCAGAATAGGGCTTTGTGACACTTTGGCTGGTGCTAATATTACATTTCCTTAAATTATCAAGAGGGTGTCCTTTAACTCGACCTTCTATGTGCTTAAGCGGAACTGAAGACCTGGTGTTTTCAGTTTTCCCCAGGATTTCAGCTGTAAACAGGAAATTGTTGTTGCTTAATTATTAATAATTAAATTATTGTATTAATAATTTCAATTCTATACCGCACTTCATTTGATGATTACAAGGCGGTTTACAATATAAAAGCACAAAAATACATACCATCGTAACAAGCAAAATAACCCACCACCACACAGATAAGTTGTTTAAATAGGCTTGGGAAAATCAGAGAAACAGAATTGTAGAGTTGGAAGGGACAACAAGGGTCATTCTAGTCCAATCCCCTGCAATGCAGGAATCTTTTTGCCCAATGGACCCTGAGATTAAGAGGCTAGTGCAGGGGCCAGCAACCTGTCTCAGCCGTGGGGTGGTCCACCATCCCTCAGACCATGTGGTGCGCCGGACTATATTTTGAAAATAATAATAATGAATGAATTCCTATGCCCCACAAATAACTCCGAGATGCATTTTAAATAAAACAATACATTCTACTTATGTAAAAACACCAGGCAGGCCCCACATATAATCCAGAGATGCACTTTAAATAAAACAACACATTCTACTCCTGTAAAAACACACTGATTCCTGGACTGTCTATGGGCCACATTGAGAAGGCCATTGGGCCAGACCTGGCCCCCGGGCCTTAGATTGCCTACCCCTGGTCTAGTGCTCTGCTGACTGAGCTATCTCATCTACAGTAATTATTATTTTTTTGAAGTGCAATTTTCTGCCTGGCACCTAAAGGTATGTGATGGAGGCCTAAGGAGAACATTGCACAATATTTACCGGGAGTGAGTCCCGCACATGTCAGCAGAACCTTTTCCCAGAGTGCACGTGGTTAAGTTTACTACGTTTGCAGTGCTACATAGGATTAAAGTAATAGCGATGTCTTTCGAACACAGGGCTGGAGGAAAAGATTTCCTCTCCCCAAGGTAGTTCGCCTGGCGCCTTCACTATACACCTTTAGGCACCAGGCAAAAACGTTCCTTTTTAGGGATGTTTTTAATGTTTGGTGATTTATCGTATTTTTAATATTTTGTTGGAAGCCGCCCAGAGTGGCTGACAAAACCTAGCCAGATGGGTGGGGTTTAAATAATAATAATAATAATAATAATAATAATAATAAGGCCTTTGGTTGACCCGATTGACAGCCAACATCCTATACTCTTTTAAAATGTGGCTCTTTTTTGGGGTGTGTATGTTGTTATTGGGTCATTGTTCTTATTTTGATTTAATAATAATAATAATAATAATAATAATAATAATAATAATAATAATTTTATTTATACCCTGCCCATCTGGCTGGGCTTCCTCAGCCACTCTGGGCGGCTTCCAAAAAAATATTAAAATACTGCAATACATCAAACATTAAAAGCTTCCCTAAATTTAATTTAATAAATAAAATAAATTAAATTCCCTAATTTAATATTTTGCAATCTTTCCTGTGAACCACCCTGAGACTTTTGGGTATAGGGTGGTATATAAATTACAAAACAAAACAAAACAAAGGATGATGAAGCTGTTTGAGGAAACACGGCACGGTCCTCTCTAGTTCTTTCTTATATCTATGTCAGCCCCCGCCGAGGGGGCGTGGCTTCCGCTCGATGGGCGGAGCCAGCCACTCGCCCTCCCGGCCCCTTAGCGACGAAGGCGAGAGGATGGTGGGTGACGCGGCCGCTCCTGATTGGCGGAGCGTGTTGCCTTAACTTTTCCCTAGTCCTCGCGGATCGGGGGAAGCGGTTGGTCTTGGAACTCCGCGAGCAGGCAGCTGGGCGCTCGCGCATCGCAGCATCTCTCCCCGGACGCCCTGCGCAGCATTCTAGTCCTCAGTGAGGTCTTGTTCCCAAACTGCGCTGCAGGTAGGAGCTCGCAGTCTGCTGCGGGGTTAAGGGCGCTCCGGTAATGGAGGGACCTTTTCGGGAGTCCCTCTGCCTGCTTAGAAAGCCAGCATTTCGGGGAGGGGGTGAAGAGTAGCCTAGGACCCTTCTCCTAAAATTAAGGTTTTCTCTTTGTTTCCACTTCCATAATAACGGCGAAGTTTTCAATATTTTTACCATGAGCCCCGTTGGCCTTTTAAAATAACTCACAAGTTAGATCAAGGCATATAAAGCTGATGGGATAGCTCAGTGGGTAGAGCATGAGATCTCAGGATGTCGTGGGTTCGTGCCCCATGTTGGGCAAAATAATAATAATAATAATATTGTTGTTGTTTAGTCGTTTAGTCGTGTCTGGCTCTTCGTGACCCCATATATGCCTGTTGTCTTTGTCCATGGAGTTTTCTATTTTTTTTAATGAATTTTTATTAATTTACATAAAAAAACCATATTAGTTTCACATCAAATTTTTCACAACTTATTCCTTTTCAGGACTTCCTTCAGCTTTTCCGTAAATCATCCATAGTTATTATTTAAATTACGCATTTCTTAATTTTATATTGTCAGTATTTATATCTTTCTTTCTATTCCCTTTAGACAATATTTCTTAATCTTTCACAGTGCTTCTTTAAATCCCATTAGCGTTATCTGTCCCTCACTTATATGTTCCAGATATTCCACAAATTTCCCCCAGTCCTCGATGAACTTTTGGTCTCTTAAGTATCTGATCTTTCCTGTCAATTTATCCAGCTCCGCATAGTCCAACAGCTTCATTCTCCATTCTTCCACAATCCGTATTTCCTGTTGTTTCCATTTCTGGGCCAGTAACACTCTTGCTGCTGTCCATGGAGTTTTCTTGGCAGGGATACTGGAGTGGCTTGCTGGTTCCTGCTCCAGGTGGATCACATTTGGTCAAAACTCTCCACTATGACCTGTCCATCTTGGGTGGCCCTGCATGGCATAGCTCATACCTTCTCTGAGTTATTCAAGCCCCTTCGCCACGGCAAGGCAGTGATCCATGAAGGGGAATAATAAGAATAATTCATAATTTGTTATTTATACCCTGCCCATCTGGCTGGGTTTCCCCAGCCACTCTGGGCCGCTTCCAACAAAAGATTAAAAACATGTTAAAACATCAGTCATTAAAAACTTCCCTAAAGAGGGCTGCCTTCAGATGTCTCATAAAAGTCAGATAGTTGTTATATTATAATAATAATTTATACCTCACCCATCTGGCTGGGTTTCTCCAGCCACTCAGGGCGGCTTTCAGCAAAATAAAAAAATTACATTAAAAACTTCCCTAAACAGGGCTGCCTTCTAAAAGTCAGATAGTTGTTTATTTCCTTGACATCTGAAGGGAGGGTGTTCCACAGGGTGGGTGCCACTACCAAGAAGGCCCTCTGCCTGGTTCTCTGTAACTTCACTTCTCGCAGGGAGGGAACCGCCAGAAGGCCCTTGGAGCTGGACCTCAGTGTCCGGCTTGAACCATGGGGGTGGAAATGCTCCTTCAGGTCTCCTGGCAAAATTTTTCCTGTATTGCAGGGGGTTGGGCTAGATGACCCTTGGGTCCCTTTCTTCCAACGCTCCAGATTTTCGTGGCGATTTGATGGTTATAAGGATAGGATTGGGTGGCTGGTGTAGAAGCATCCTTGTGCCTGTTACCCCTCTGTAGCATCTCTATTGGAAAGGAAGGGGGGGGAGTAGGTGGTGGATAAATAAGGGTTTTGCCTAGCATGCTTGTCTTTTTTAAAAGGAGCCCATTCTCTTTATTTTCTGCGTGGTGATTGCAGCAGGTCCGTGACATGACTGGTTGGGTGTTTGACTGGTCGAATGGCGGTCTAGTACCTTTAAAAGCACAAAATGGCACGTGGACTGAGAAGATCCTACTCAATTAGTCTGGAATTTATTTATTTTTTTAGTAGCATTTATACATTTCTACCACACACTGAGAGGAGACTATTCAATTAGTCTGGAATTTATATTTTAGTAGCATTTATACTTTTCTACCACACACTGAGAGGAGACTATTCAATTAGTCTGGAATTTATTTATTTTTTTAGTAGCATTTATACATTTATACTACACACAAAAACACACATATGTGCAGACACCCACACCCGCACACAAAATAATAATGAAAGTAAATTTTCCCCCTTTTATCTTCCAAAATCCTTTCTTCAACTTTGACTTCCTGTCAAGTCCCTTTGCATATATTTTATCTTACAATCGAATGTGCACAAAACAATAAACCTTTCTATATAAATTTTCCAATACATTCTGAAAACATAATAAATCCTTAATTGTTGTCCACCTCCTTTTAGTTCCTTTATCACTCGAATGCTAGCACGGAGTCAAAACTATTATTGTATTTTTGAACAAATCTTCTATAACCATCCCATTTTCCCGCAAATTTTTGCTTTGAGTTTCCTCTGAGTTTACTAGTCAGTGGAGCCGTCTCCACCAATTCCTGTAATTTGATTGGCCAATCTGTTATTTTTGGAGCCTCATGATCTTTCCATCCCTTGGCCACAAGAATACAAACTGCTGCGGTTGCATACAAGAATACCTCTCTTAGATTTTTGGGGGATCTCTTTATCTAAAACACTTAATAGAAATGCCTCCTTTTTTTAGTAAAAGTTATCCCCATCTATCCAGATGTTTTAGACTAGAACTTCAATCAACTCCAGCCCGAATGGCTGGGGGTCAAGGATGATGGGAGTTGCAGTCCAACGACATCTAGGCAGTGTTCCCCAACCTTGGGCCTCCAGCTGTTTTTGGACTACAACTCCCATCATCCCTCGCTAGCAAGACCAGTGGTCAAGGATGATGGGAATTGTAGTCCAAAAACAGCTGGAAGCCCAAGGTTGGGGAACACACCAGGTTGGGGAAAGGCTGATCTAGAAATTAGTGGGTGCTCTTGTGTGGGTGCTCCTAGTCTTGGGGGTGGGGAACCTCCTTGTGAAGGTAGTCCTCCTCTCTCCATCGGGTCCACAAAAAACTCCAGGTCACCGGCGCTGCTTTGCACCCTTTTTTAGCCTGTCTGGAATGTGTCCTTGAATTCTGATAATACTTGTTTGGATGGATACAGAGCAATGTGTGACTCTGTCCCTAGAATCTAACCTCCTCTACAAAGTCAAACTTATGTGTTTGGCTTGTTAACCACAAGCATGTGGCCTTCAGACGATTACCCGGAAAGGAATGTGGACTGAAAAAAATTATCTGCCCTTACGCATCTCCTTCTCAGGTCATCTTGAGGGGTGGAGTGATTCAAGCCCTCTTTGAGCAGTGTTTGAATTAGCCAGCCACGTTTTGTACCTTGCTACTGGCCACCTGTGGGACGCGGGTGGGTTAAACCACAGAGACTAGGGCTTGCCGATCGGAAGGTCGGCGGTTCGAATCCCCGCGACGGGGTGAGCTCCCGTTGCTTGGTCCCAGCTCCTGCCAACCTAGCAGTTCGAAATCACGTTAAAGTTCAAGTAGATAAATAGGTACGGCTCCGGTGGGAAGGTAAACGGCGTTTCCATGCGCTGCCCTGGTTCGCCAGAAGCGGCTTAGTCATGTTGGCCACATGACCTGGAAGATGTACGCCGGCTCCCTTGGCCAATAAAGCGAGATGAGCACCGCAACCCCAGGGTCGTCCGTGACTGGACCTAATGGTCAGGGGTCCCTTTACCTTTACCTCACTGGCCACTTGCGACCAAGTGAAGATGCCCGGGTGTCAGGATGATGCCTGACGTTCTCCACCATCTGAAGGTGCATATCCGGGGATCCTTTGATCTGGAGTGTTTTCAAACACTAATACTCCATCCTGTAGAATTCTATCAGTTATATTTTATCCCCACAATCAGAATGAATTTCAGGAACCAAAATGCCATTTCTGTGCAGCCTGAGCTAAAGCAGCCAACGATGTTATAGTTAATTGTTGTCACTTGTCTTTGCTTCACAGTTGTGAAGAATGTCCATACGTTATGAATGGTCCGTGTCACCATTAAGAAGAAGAGGGAAGAGTAGGCCAGTTACAGATGCTTCGGGTTTGCGCGTTTTCAGGTTGCACACCACACCGAACCCAGAAGTACCGGAACAGGTTACTTCTGGGTTTCGGTGCTCGCGCATGCGCAGAAGCACTAAATTGCGCAGAAGCCCTGAATCACAACCTGCGTGCGTGCATATGTGACACTGTGGGTTGCGAACGTGCCTCCCGCACGGATCACGTTCGCAACCCGAGCGTCCACTGTATATACAGTGGTACCTCAGGTTAAGTACTTAATTCGGTCCGTTCTTAACCTGAAACTGTTCTTAACCTGAAGCACCACTTTAGCTAATGGCGCCTCCTGCTGCCGCCGCGCTGCCGGAGCCCGATTTCTGTTCTTATCCTGAAGCAAAGTTCTTAATCTGAAGCACTATTTCTAGGTTAGCGGAGTCTGTAACCTGAATTGTATGTAACCTGAAGCATATGTAACCTGAGGTACCACTGTATTTGGATGGCCCCTGGAAGAAAGGACTTTTCTTATTTAAGTTCTCAAAGCTCTTGAGCTAGGTTGTCATCTGGACTAGCTAGATGTTTAACTGATAATCCATCACAGTCAGTCCATCATTTGAAAAATAAGACTTTAGAGCTGTCTTGCACCAAAATGGCAACTAGGCCTTCCATTTTGGCCACCGTAACCTTGGATTAAGGAGCCATTTGGCACCTCGCTTATATATCTGAATTTCTAATACTGCTCTTAAGTCCCCTCTTAAGTCTGCTGCAAGAAAGCTTTGCCCGCCATGCCACAAAGGTAACACCACAAACCCCAGGCCATGAAGGAGAAGTCCAGACTGGAGCTTATTCCTGTGCCACCATTGCCCCAGATCTGGAAGGGGCAGTGTTGGGGTGGGAAGGAGTGGCAGTGTGGGCGTTAGCCACGTGACGTGGGTCTTCTGACATTTACTTGAGAAGATCTGCACCAGGAGCAGGCTGAGGTGCCTTTTGACACAGCTCTGGAAACCCAACTTGGGCAGTATTTGCATAGGCAAAACACCCACTTCGTTTTGAACAGAATATGTTTACGATGCCACAATTATAGTGTCATGCCAGCCTGAAGCTATTATGCCACCCACTTTCCTTACTGCCGTGGCACTTACTTAAAAATCATTTGGTTAATATCCCTTCCAGTGTGTTTTTTTCCATTCGTTTGGCTCTCATTCCCTTGTTTATAGCCCTTTATATTTCTCCCTCGGTTGTTAGTAAGCTACTTAGCATTCCCAGAAGTGCTATGGTTTTTCTAAGGGAGCATAAAAAAATGCATTTAGGGACCGATTTCTCTTTCCTCACCCCTTTGCGTACAGGAGGCTCTGTGTCTTGTAGTTAGTTGAAAACTGGGATGCTTTCCAGAAACTTTGGAATCATTTAGTAAACAATCTCTTTTAAAACATTAACAGCAGCATGAATTAAGGAGGACTCTGTGAAGTCATATTTAACTTGCGTTTTCTATACACTTGAAAAACCAATAGTTTTTGTTACTAAGTTTACCGATCTATGTTTAAAATGCTACCTTGAACGACTTACATTGTTTTAGGCTGCAGTCTTCACAGGGGCATGGTAAATGAAAAATGCAACTTATCGTACATCAAGATGACTTTTGGGCTTACAATATAATTTGGGGAAAAGAGCATTGAAGTTGCAGTTGCTGTAGAAATGGGACAAAGTTCTTGTAGGTACTTGGTCTAGTTCATTTGTGGGTTTGGACGTTAATCTTATCTAGTGCAGTACTGGCGGAGGGGATTATGATTCAATGTGGAAATACGAGTTTTCTGTGTCTCCTGAAATGGTGGTTTTCAAACTTTTTCCTAGCCTCAGCGAAACCTTTCTACAGTGCTGCTCTAATGAGGAACCCCCTGAATATAGAGTCACAGAGGAGAGAGGTATATATATATGTGTGTGTGTGTGTTTTATTTGAAGGTGATGATGAAGATTGTTGTTATTATTTATTTCATTTCTATACTACTTTAAAAAGGTAAAGGTAAAGGGACCCCTGACCATTAAGTTCAGTCGTGGCCGACTCTGGGGTTGTGGCGCTCATCTCGCTTTATTGGCCGAGGGAGCCGGCGTACAGCTTCTGGGTCATGTGGCCTTCATGACTAAGCCGCTACTGGCAAACCAGAGAAGCACATGGAAACGTCGTTTACCTTCCCGCCAGAGCGGTATCTATTTATCTACTTGCATTTGACGTGCTTTCGAACTGCTGGGTTGGCAGGAGCAGGGACCAAGCAACGGGAGCTCACCCCATCACGGGGATTCGAACCTCCGACCTTCCAATCGGCAAGCTCAAGGCTCAGTGGTTTAGACCACAGCGCCACCCGCGTCCCTTCCCGATACCACTTTACTTCTAAAGAAAAAAGTGGTTTCTGCTTCATCTACTGCCCTCAGCTCTTGCTTTTTAAAATTCTTAATAAAACTTCACATAATTTGGCTCTTGGGATCTGATGTGTGCTTATTCCAAACTAGGATTCTGGTAATATCCCATGTGCCTGCCTGCATAGGTAAAAGTGAGGGATTTCATAGGGGAAAGGGCAGCCTATGCAGAACGCCTAGGTGAGGAAGGTGGATATTGGATGCTAGTCCTGTTGTTCCTGATCAATCAAGACGGATTTGGCTGAGAAGAGCAGGGTGCATTGGTTCAAAGGAGTAGCATGGCCTCCCAGAAGTCAACCCACTTGGGGGTCATAGGGGTTAATAGGGGGTGTGGGGCAGCATCACCAAATCGCTTGGGTCACAACCAGCCTACCTTATAAGACAGTTGTGCAAGCGAGGCCATAAAGAAGCTCTGCTATCCTCTCCCTTTTACTGGCCTGCTGGTGATGCCTCTGTCATCTTCCAGCTACGGTAGCAGAGGCACAGAAGTAGTGGGGCAGTGGTGTTACAACTTAGCCCTCAAATATTCCAACCACGGGACAGCAGGGCACATAGTTCCTGGATCTGCAAATGCTAGAAGTGTACAATGCTTACAATTTCAGGTACAGTGGTACCTCGGGTTACAGACACTTCAGGTTACAGACTCCGCTAACCCAGAAATAGTACCTCGGGTTAAGAACTTTGCTTCAGGATGAGAACAGAAATTGTGCTACGGCAGCAGAAGGCCCCATTAGCTAAAGTGGTGCCTCGGGTTAAGAACAGTTTCAGGTTAAGAACGGGCCTCCGGAACGAATTAAGTACTTAACCTGAGGTACCACTGTACGACTTTTGGGTTCCTGAAATGCACTCCGTTTGTGCGGATAAAATATAATGGAGAAAGGGAAAAAAGGAGAGAGGAAAAAGAAAAGGTTTGGGGGGAAGGAAGCAGAAAGAGACTTGAGGAGGAAGAGGGGAAAGCGATCCTGGAAAAAGCAAAACCAAAAGATGGAGGACAGAGAAGGAAGTGGTGGGAAGGGCTCTAATTTTGTTGGGGGGATACTGAGCTTGCTCTTTTAACAGTCCAAAGAGATTGGTCATTGCTCCAGTTTTACAGGGAACGGAGGGTAGGAGAGAGAGACGTACCTGAGTGCCACACAGGTGAGTGCCAGGCATCACCTGTCCTCAGGTGTAGAGTGGGGCTTAAGCTAGCCACTTCGTAAACACCAAGCGTGCAATTAAAAGGAATCGTGCTATAACAACAACAACAACATTTTATTTATATCCCACCTTCCCCAGCCGAAGCCGAGCTCAGAGCGGCTAACAACAGTAAAATAATACAACATTCTAAAATCATTTCATTATAAAATCAGTTCAAAATCAAATTAATGGCAACCATTGGGCTAGAGTTCTGTGAGGATTGCCAAAGGAGGGGGTCAGGCTGTGCCAAAGGCCTGGTGGAACAGCTCTGTCTTGCAGTCCCTGTGGGAAGATGTCAAGTCCCGCAGGGCCCTAGTCCCTTGTGACAAAGCGCTCCACCAGATCGGGGCCATGGCCGAAAAAGCCCTGGCTCTGGTCGAGGCCAGCCTAAAATCCCTGTGGCCCGGGACCTCCAAAATGTTTTTGTTTGAAGACCGTAAGGTCCTCCGTGGGACACACCAGGAGAGGCGGTCCCGTAGGTACGAGGGTCCTAGGTTGTGTAGGGCTTTAAAGGTTAAAACCAGGTGACAGCCTCTTTAAAAGAAGGGGCACCTGAAACCTGTCTTGTTAAGAGTCGCAAATATGATTGAAACCATGCCTCCTGGCAAATTTCAGTGCAAGTTTCCTTTCTAGGCAGGTTGACCTGTTAGGGTTTTGACACGCTGTTGCTTCCGTGTTCTGGTCCCGCAGACCTGCCCTACCAGTGATAATAGCTGAAATCATTCTGATGGGCTGTAATTTGTAGCTTCTCTGCTGCTGTCTCCATGCACGCTGAAAGCATGGGAGAGCAGTGAATAGCAGCTAGTGATAGAGCACAATCATTATACCATCAAAGTCAGTGTGTGGGTGGGGAGACCATGTATGCTTTTATCATCCAGAGAGAAAATGCATTCTGGGGAAAAAGCCTCTTAAACTCTCCCACGTATTATTATGTATCTGCCCAGATATACAAGAAAAAACAAAATGCCTTCAACTATTCATGGGTCGACACAGGTTGTGCCCTATGCGTTATAGAATGTACACCTATATAGTAAACTAAACCATTTCGTTAAATGCACATTTGTAGCTTTAATTTCCATGTGATTCAGTTACGTGTCAAGAATGCTCAATGGCACTCTTACATTCTTCCAAGTATTGCTGGCTTGTAAAATTGTACAATGCTGTGAAGGTCACAAGGTGAAATGGTGAGGAATCCTTTTTTATATATAATTTTTTGTTAGTTTTTTTAGCATATCATTTTCAACAGTCATTAAACATACTTTTACATCTTATTCAAATTTTTGACTTCCATCAATCCTGTGTGAAAGTTTTCCAATCTAATCTCTCAGTATGCATTTCTTATCTTCCCTATTACATTTCAAACTCATAACCAATATCTCTTATCTTTTTCTACCTTGTAACACTTCATATATTTCTCCTTACAAAACTTCTTGTAGTCCTACTAGCGTAATTTGTTGATTACAGTTGCTCTTCAAATAATTCATATACTTCTTCCAGTCTTCTGTAAATTTCTGGCCCTGCAGGTTTCGAAACCTTCCTGTCATTTTGTCCAATTCTGCATAGTCCATTAATTTCGTCTGCCATTCTTCTTTCATCAGAATTTCTTCTTGTTTCCATTTCTGGGCTAACAATACTTGAAATGGTGAGAAATCTTAATTCATCTGTTGTCTTAATTTCAGGTTGCAATGTCTCGCATCATCTGCTGTCCACGATCCAGTGTGGTTAAGCTCAGTTTGGTGGCTTTGCTGCTATTTGTAACGAGTTTCCCTTTGTGCTTAAACGACAGAGTTGCAGTGAGTATCTTTAATAACTGAATCTTGAAAAAGTACAGGGAAAGTTAACTAATCAGAATTCATTTGTGCCGGCAAGGTGGGTTTACCCATTTGTATTCTTTTGGGGTTTTAACTCTCTGTCTCTGTCTGTCTGTCTAGCACAGGAGAAAATCCTGTGTTTTCAATGCAAATATTTAATCAGCTATTTAACTGAGTGCTTAAAAGGCATTCATTCTAGCTGGCTGTATACAGTCCTAAGATGGGCGGGGTATAAATAATAAATTATTATTTATTTATTTCTGAAGGAATTTGCTCTCACAGAAAAAGTTGGTGATTCGAAGGAAGAGGACAGTCAAGAGGGAGTGGTGGAGGAAAACGATTTTGATTCCGAAGACTTGGAAGTATTCTACCCGACGAATCAATGGCAAACTGTCCGGCCAGGTAATTTAAAGTTAGCAGAGATTTTTAAAAAATGTAATTACTGCTACTCAAGAGAAACGAAACAGGCAGAGGCTGCATTCTACTACATCCTGCACCAAAAAATGCCAATAATTTTTCAGTTTAATCCCAATTCTGTCAGGAGACCTATCTAATAGCCTCTTTTGGATTCTCGTTATTCATAGGGAATATATTTCCTCCCCAAAATCAACAGCATAATTGCTTTTAATTTTACTCACATATATCTACTTAAACAGCCTGGTGACAGAGGGAAATAGTTGAACTAAATATGAAATAATTTAGTGAATGTTCGGAAGGGTACTGTTAACTAATGTGTTGTTACCGGCTCTCCTGTCTCTGAGCAGGGAGAGCCTTCAGGAAATCGGTGCATTTCTTGGTTAGATTAATTCTGGGTGCAGGTCACTTGAGGGATGTGGGTGGCGTTGTGGTATAAACCACTGAGCCTCTTAGGCTTGCCAATTGGAAGGTCGGTGGTTCGAATCCCCGTGACGGGGTGATCTCCCGATGCTCTGTCCCAGCTCCTGCTAACCTAGCAATTCAAAAGCACGCCAGTGCAAGTAGATAAATAGGTACCGCTGTGGCGGGAAGGTAAACAGCATCTCCGTGCGCTCTGGTTTCCTTCACGGTGTCTCGTTGCACCAAAAGTGGTTTAGTCCTGCTGGCCACATGACCCGGAAAGCTGTCTGTGGACAAACGCCGGCTCCCTCGTCCTGAAGCGAGATGAGTGCTGCAACCCCAGAGTCGCCTTTGACTGGACTTAACCGTCCGGGGGTCCTTTACCTTTACCTTACATGTCACTGGAGGCAGACATTGCCTTCTGTGAAATAAAGTTTATTTACATGCATACATAGGCCGGACATAAGATGGAAGGCTTGCAGCATTAACTCTCCCCCGTTAGGTTTCTAACGGGACCACCAAAACCATCACTTTGGATTCTGCACAGAGAGCAAGTCAGGCCTTTGTGTCTCTTTTCAGACCCACATACAAACACATGCCTCCCTCGCCTCACTTTCCAGAAGGTTCTCCAGCTAATTAGTTCCTATGGCAGCACACAGTCCCAAGCTTACATAACAAAGCAGATACAGTGGTACTTAATTAAGTACTTAATTCGTTCCGGAGGTCCGTACTTAACCTGAAACTGTTCTTAACCTGAAGCACCACTTTAGCTAATAGGGCCTCCCGCTGCCGCCACGCTGCACAATTTCTGTTCTCATCCTGAAGCAAAGTTCTTAACCTGAGGTAATATTTTTGGGTTAGCGGAGTCTGTAACCTGAAGCGTATGTAACCTGAAGCGTATGTAACCCGAGGTACCACTGTACTTATTAGACCTTGCTGGGTCTAGTTTAGGGATCAGCAAAGTTACTGCGCCTCAGGCCGGTATCTCCAGCGCCGATCGTGCAGCGGGCAGGGGAGCGCGCGCCCATACGCGTGCGCCCACGCTATTTCCGGCGCACTTCCGGGTTGGAGGAGCACCGGGAATAGCTTGTGTGCATGTGCATGGACCTCCCACGACCCCGATGTACACCGGAAATAATGCGTGTCCATGCACACAAGCTATCTCCGGTGCTCCTCTGACCCAGAAGTGGCCAGCTGCGCCATGCCAGTAAGAGTGGGCGGTGGCGGCAGGTGGCGGGGGTCACCGTGGGCCGGATAAATGAGTCCCTCAGGCCTTATCCGGCCTGCGGGCCTTAGTCTGGGGACGCTGGGTCTAATTGCTTAGCAATGAAACGGGATTGACCATTTAAGAAGTCCTCCCACCCCTCAAAAAAATAAAATAAAAAAGGCTCAAAGGAGAGGTTGTCATTGAAATTCTACTCAATATTGATCCAGAGTAGATTCCAATGTATAGTCAGCAGAGTAACAATTTAAACACATTGCGTAGTTTCCAAAAAAAATAGACCAGAGGCATTTCATCCGCAGAGCTTTACTGCTGTTGAAGACAAATGAGCATAATGGTCACAAATCCAGTACATTCAGGATTTGGCACTGGCCATAAGAAATCCAGCTGCAGCATACTTAACTTAAACGTACAAACGTATAATGGGATGCGGGTGGCGCTGTGGGTTAAACCACAGAGCCTAGGGCTTGCCGATCATCAAAAGGTCGGCAGTTCGAATCCCCGCAACAGGGTGAGCTCCTGTTGCTCGGTCCCTGCTCCTGCCAACCTAGCAGTTCGAAAGCACGTCAAAGTGCAAGTAGATAAACAGGTACTGCTCCGGCGGGAAGGTAAATGGCGTTTCCGTGCGCTGCTCTGGTTCGCCAGAAGCAGCTTAGTCATGCTGGCCACATGACCTGGAAGCTGTACGCCGGCTCCCTCGGCCAATAAAGCGAGATGAGCGCCGCAACCCCAGGTTCGGCGACGACTGGACCTAATGGTCAGGGGTCCCTTTACCTTTACCTTACAAACTTATAATAAGTTTAGATATTAACACTCTGTACGGGACATCACACCAGAATGAAAAGCGATAGAAAGTGAAACCCAGGCTTCTTCTGGCCTCACTATTACAGTCAGCCCGACCTGGACAGAAAGAGATAACAGAAGCAGTTTAAACCAGCTGTACTCAGTTTCTCTGAAGGAATAACCCAAACATCAGTAACCTTCTGCATGTTTCCCTCACACAGAGAAGCTTTCAGAACCCTCCTGTATTAAGTAGATGTGACCCCAAGTTTCACTGTCTTTGACTTCAGTCATGTTTCATGATTTCTAATTTGCTGCCTAGAAGCTTTCAGAAGCCTCTTGAATTAAGTAGATGTGACTCCATGTTTCACTGTCTTTGACCTCAGTCATGTTTCATGATTTCTAATTTGCTGCCTTTTGCTGTATAATTTTGATAGACAATGTTGGTCTTGAAATGAAACACCGAGAAGAAGAAATGTGTGCTAATTTATATATCTATGTCTTATTATTTGCAGGTCAGGCTGTTCCTGCTGGCTTACATGTGCAATTAAATCTTCAGACAGGAGAAAGATTAGCCAAGCTTCCAGATAATGAAAATAAGAAAAGTGACGTGAAAGACCCTCAGAAAAGTAAAGGGTAAGGTAGCTTCAGACAACTGTTATTTTTCTAAGCAGAAAGCAGATGAGCTTCTGTTTTCCCTGCCGTCCTTTGAGGACGGTTTGGGATTTCCATAGAGTCAGGTGGGCAACCTGTGACACATTGTGGTTTGTGGGGCCTTCAGCCTCGTTTTTCGCAGTTCCCTGATGCCTCCTAGAGCTGCTCTATTCTTCCATTCTGTCAGTGGAATGGTTTGTTGGTGTGTGAGCTCCAACTCTTTGGGTTCCTTTCCCCCGCATCTCAGCAGAGTTAAGTCTTCCTGCATCTTCACAACAGCAGCAGCAGTCTAGCTCTCTCTTGGTGAAATCCCATGACAGGAGTAATAATAATAATAACAACAACAGCAATTTATTATTTATACCCCACCCATCTGGCTGGGCTTCCCCAGCCACTTTGGGCAACTTCCAAAAAAATATAAAAATACTGTAATACATCAAACCTTAAAAGCTTCCCTAAACAGGGCTGTCTTCAGATGTCTTCTAAAAGTCTGGTAGTTGTTGTTCTCTTTGACATCTGGTGGGAGGGCGTTCCACAGGGTGGGTGCCACTACTGAGAAGGCCCTCTGCCTGGTTCCCTGTAGGAAAGGCCCTCGGTGCTGGACCTCAGTGTCAGGGTAGAATGATGGGGGTGGAGACACTCCTTCAGATATACTGGACTGAGGCCGTTTAGGGCTTTAAAGATCAGCACCAACACTTTGAATTGTGCTCGGAAACGTACTGGGAGCCAATGTAGGTCTTTCAAGACCAGTGTTATGTGGTCTCGGCGGCCGCTCCCAGTCACCAGTCTGGCTGCCGTGTTCTGGATTAGTTGTAGTTTCCGGGTCACCTTCAAAGGTAGCCCCACGTAGAGTGCATTGCAGTAGTCCAAGTGGGAGATAACCAGAGCATGCACCACTCTGGCAAGGCAGGCCGCAGGCAGATAGGGTCTCAACCTGCGTACCAGACGGTGGCATCTACCTCTTCCCCAATCTGAGCGACTTTATCTGCAAAAAACTTTGCAAAATCATTGCAGGAGATCATGTAACCACCTCACCCATCCAGTTTTTCTCTAAAGTATTTATTATTCCCATTACAAGTCGCACAATGCTACTGGCCTACGTATAAAATGAGAAAACTATGTACTGTGGTACCTTGGTTTAAGAACTGCTTAGTTCATGAACAACTTGGATTAAGAATGCTGCAAATGTAGGTGTTTTGGTTTGTGAACTTTGCCTTGGAAGCAGAACATGTTTCGCTTCCTGTTGAGTGTGTTCCATTTGCAAATTGAGTCCCCCGCTGCTATGGGAAAGCGTGCCTTAGTATAATAATAATAATAATAATAATAATAATAATAATAATAATAATAATAATAAATTTTATTTATACCCCACCCTCCCCAGCCAAGACCGGACTCAGGGCGGCTAACACCAGGTATAAAACAATTGATTAAAATACAACTTAAAAACAGGATTAAAATACAACATTAAAATGCAGCCTCATTTCAGTAGAAACTCAAATCAAAAACTTTTTGGGGATGAAAACATCAAATCTTCACCAAGGCCAACTATCCAGACTGGTCCTACCTGGGCCAGGAGAAAAAGCCACAGAAGTCCCCAGATAGGAGTTCCATCACAGAAGGAGAAAGGGAAAAGGATAGAGGGGAAGGGGATCAAGTTGATTAAGAACGCTTTGGTTTAAGAACGGACTTCTGGAACGAATTAAGTTCGTAAACCAAGGTACCACTGTACAGATCTCTGCTCCCTTCAGCTATCTGGCCAGAGAAACAGGCTCACAGACTTTCACATGTTCTGGCAGCCACACGGGGTGTCTCATGCTCAACTTCATCTGCTTAGCAGATGTTTTAGGTGTGTCTCAAAGGATGGGCTTCAAGGCTCATTTCAAGTTTATTATGGCAATATATCAACATGGATAAGGGGTCAATTTAGGGCAACTCTTCCTCTGCTCCTAAGCTCTCCCCTCCAGTTCACCGCAGTGTATCCCTCCGCCCTCAGAAGCAACATTTGATGAGAGTAGAGGGGGGAACCACCGAAAATGGTCCCCCTCTCCATTGTATTGGGGGATACCTTCCATCGGTGGAGGGACAGCACTCAGATGCCACCCCATGTGATAGGAGCGGGGGGTTCGCCAGGAGTTGATGATGTATCAAATGCAGTTTTTGAATTGCAGGAAATCGAATCATCTCCTCGCAAGCCAGACCCATAGATAGGAAATCTAGTACAGTGGTACCTCGGGTTACATATGCTTCAGGTTACATATGCTTCAGGTTACAGACTCCGCTAACCCAGAAATAGTACCTCGGGTTAAGAACTTTGCTTCAGGATGAGAACAGAAATTGTGCTCTAGTGGTGCGGTGGCGGCAGCAGGAGGCCCCATTAGCTAAAGTGGTGCTTCAGGTTAAGAACAGTTTGAGGTTAAGAACAGACCTCCGGAACGAATTAAGTACTTAACCTGACGTACCACTGTACAGTGGACGCTTGGGTTGCGAAGATGATTAATGCGGGATGCACGTTTGCAACCCGCAGCGGCATGTCTGTGCTCGCGCGGGTTGCGATTCGGCACGTCTGTGCATGCGCAATGCACGATTTAGTGCTTCTGCGCATGCGCGACCGCCAAAACCCGGCGGTCCACAACCCGAAAAAAACACAACCTGAAGCGTCTGTAACCCGAGGCAGTAAAGGTAAAGGGACCCCTAACCATTAGGTCCAGTCATAGCCGACTCTGGGGTTGCGGCGCTCATCTCGCTTTATTGGCCGAGGGAGCCGGCGTACAGCTCCTGGGTCATGTGGCCAGCATGACGAAGCCGCTTCTGGAGAACCAGAGCAGCGCACGGAAACGCTGTCTACCTTCCCGCCAGAGTGGTACCTATTTATCTACTTGCACATGATGTGCTTTCGAACTGCTAGGTTGGCAGGAGCAGGGACCGAGCAACGGGGGCTCACCCCGTCACAGGGATTCGAACCGCCGACCTTCTGATCGGCAAGTCCTAGGCTCTGTGGTTTAACCCACAGCCCCACCCGTGTCCCGTAACCCGAGGTACGACTGTACAATTTGTTAAGAAACTGTACAAACAGAGGCATTAGGACATAAACAAGGAAAGCAAGTCAATACTGTGGCGTTTGCTACAGGATGTTGAGAACGCCTGTCCTTTGTTGGGTTGTCCGTTTAGCTAATATCTTAGGACTGATCAGTAGAGAAGAGACAACATTGTCAACTTCATATAAACAACTGGCAGAAGAGAGAGATTTCAAGAACTGCAGGGGGAAATCTGAAGATGGAATTAGCAATTCATCAGCGCTCATCCCTTTCCTCTTGAAAACTCACTCTTTTAAATGCTCTTTCTAAGTTTCAGCCGAAACGGTTGACTGTCGGCAGGCCTCGTCGTTTGAAGTGATCTCTCCCCCCTCTCCTTCCTCCAAGGGAAATATGAGATATGTGCATCTATACATCTGAGAAAGGGAAATTTATTACAGAAAAGCTTGGGCTCATTGATATTACAAACAAGCCAGATGGTGGTGTTCGTGTGTCGCCTTAGTCTTAATCGTATAATTACCACGAGGGAAGTCGGGTTCGCTTGTGATAATCTAGGATGACAAACAGGCTTCTCTTCTGCCCCTCTTCCTTCAGCTTTGAAGATGCGCTTCTGTATTTTGGGATGCATTGAGAATTTTTGCATACGACTTCTAGATTGATATGTCTTTTGGTTGGGACCTGAATAGGGGGAAGCGCTATCCTTTATTTGAGAAGCTGTTTCTCGAGGGAAATTGCCTTTACAGTTCTGAAATTAGCAATGTATCAGGGCACATGTATAGTTCAGAAATATCAGTCCTCCTTGTTGTAGCATCTCTCCGGGGTCACAGAGTGGGAGCCTTTTCGCAGTTGCTGGAGCTTGGGTCTGGCTCCTGCTGCTTGCAGAATGGCTTCTCTGCCACTGAACTACCGTATTTTTCCATGTATAACACGCCTCCTCCTTTTTCGGACTCCAAATTGAAAAAATGGGGGGAAATTGCCCAGAGTTGTTGAGCTGTTTTGGGGGGAGATTGCCCAAAGTTGCTGAGCTGTTTTTTGGAGGGATTTCCCACAATTGCAGAGCGTTTTTCTGGGGACGATTGCCCAGACTTGTTCTGATTTTTTGCAGGGGCTTACTGAGCCTAGGACTTGCCTATCAGAAGGTTGGCAGTTCAAATCCCCGCGACGGGGTGAGCTCCCGTTGCTCGGTCCCTGCTCCTGCCAACCTAGCAGTTCGAAAGCACGTCAAAGTGCAAGTAGACCTCAGTGTTTGGGCTGGATGATGGGGGTGGAGATGATCCTTCAGGTATACTGGACCGAGGCCGTTTAGGGCCTTAAAGGTCAGCACCAACACTTTGAATTGTGCTTGGAAACGTACTGGGAGCCAATGCAGATCTCTCAGAACCGGTGTTATGTGGTCCCGGCGGCCACTCCCAGCCACCAGTCTAGCTGCCGCATTCTGGATTAATTGCAATTTCCAGGTCACCTTCAAAGGTAGCCCCACATAGAGCGCATTGCAGTAGTCCTGCTATTCTGTGCAGTGAGGGGTTCAGATTGCCTGCTGCGTGCTTAGACATGGGGGCAAGGCTTAGAAGCATCCGGGATAGGGATAGCAGCCTGCCCCTTGTACTTGTGGATCTCTCTTTATTAAAAGAAAAAATCAATATTATTTTTCATTTCATTTCTATACAGATTTATATTTTTAAGGGGGGGGGGAATTCTCAACCTACATGAAAACATCCAATAAAACAACCCGGAATGAAACATTACAGAAGAAAGTCAAATATAAATCACAGAACTGTAGCATTGGAATAACCCACGAGCGTCATCTAGGCCAACCCTGTAAAATGCAGGAATCTCTTGACCCCATGTGGGGCTCGAACCTGTGACCTTGAGATCAAGGGTCTCACGCTCTGCCGACTGAGCTATCCCAGGAAAAGTATGCCTTCAACATAATGGACAGGAAATGGAAATATTATCTTAAAAGATTCAAAATGAAAAATTGCAAAGGGAACTGCAGGAGGAACGACAGACTTGACTGGCAGATCTGCGTGGTCTGCTTGATGCAAATTTCCTTGGACACTCCCTTACTTTGATTATTTGTTTTTGAAGCTCCCCCCCCCCTTTTGAAGAGTGTGTTCATTGGAACAAAATTTACAAAATAGTGGCTTCTTTTGTTCTCTAAGATGGACTGGAATGTTTGCTTCCTAATACATGCAAAGCATACACTGCAAAATTTTAAAAAACCCTCTTCTTCAGTATATATATATATATATATATATATATATATATATATATGGGACGCGGGTGGCGCTGTGAGTAAAACCTCAGTGCCTAGGACTTGCCGATCGCATGGTCGGCGGTTCGAATCCCCGCGGCGGGGTGAGCTCCCGTCGTTCGGTCCCAGCTCCTGCCCACCTAGCAGTTCGAAAGCACCCTTAAGTGCAAGTAGATAAATAGGTACCGCTGTATAGCGGGAAGGTAAACGGCGTTTCCATATGGTGCCGGTTCGCCGGAGCAGCTTCGTCACGCTGGCCACGTGACCCGGAAGTGTCTGCGGACAGCGCTGGCTCCTGGCCTCTAGAGTGAGATGAGCGCACAACCCTAGAGTCTGTCAAGACTGGCCCATACGGGCAGGGGTACCTTTACCATATATATATATATATATATATATATATATATATATATATATATATATATATATATATATATATATATATATGGTTTATATGTCTCTCTCTCTCCCCCCCCCCAAAAAAAATTGTTTATCTGTTACATTTGAAAATGAGCTTGTTTATGTCAGAGTTTAATATTAAGACTTCCATGCCTGTGAACATCTGGCGTTTGCCTTGGGGAGGTGACTAACCTATTTTATTTGTTCCCAGACAAGAGCTTTAGGGAGATACAATTAGAACTTAGAAACCTTTTATTGTGTTATCAATTTATGCACTTGGGATTGCCAAATCCCAGCTATTATTATTATTATTATTATTTTATTTATTATTTTTAAAAACCCAGTAGTAAATGAACACAAGATCGAACATTGGCTGTCTGTCCTGTGCTAAATAAAGTAATAAACGAGGCCAGGATTTGGGTTGCCCATCAAATATTTGTTTCTTCCTCACTGAGGATCAATTCTTCATCTGTGTGACGCATGTTTTTGTTTTCTGCAAGGCTGGGGCACATAGATATCGACCCGAGTTCATTCACAACGCAAGAACTCAAGAAGGCTTTGTCTAAAATGAAGAAAAGCATGAAGACAGATGATACAGTGGCTCAAAAGGTAGTATCCGAGAAAATGCGACATAGCGTTGAAACATAGCACTGAAAGCATAGCTATTATGTTCTTAGCTCAAAATGGGGAAAATAGATGAGGGAAGCCTATACTCTCAGGCAAACTCAACTCAAAGCAGAGTTGCTATGGAATTTCGGAGTCGAAAAATCTGCCACAAATACGGGGCTTCCACTTGAAATTTCATACGAGATTTGTCAAACTATGCTGCCTGGCAAGAAATGGGAAACACAAGCTTCTAGCATAGAATCTTTTTGTTTCGGCAGACTCCTGAGAATTTCTGCTTTAGTTTTACAGCTGTCTCTCTTTTGAAAAATTTATTTAATAATTTTTTCGATACAAACAACAACCGCAAAAGACACATACAACAAAAACCGTAATAAAAATAACACAATTTGACAATTCAGATTTGAATACACTGATTTACCTATGACTACACCTTTTTAAACAATATTTTCCCACCTCTCTCTCCTCCCCCTACTTCCCACCACTATCCGCCTTATCACTTAAATATTCGTTCCAGATTTCTTCATATTTATCCATTCTTAATTTGCGTCGACATGCAATTCGTTTGTATGCAGCTAATCTCTCCATATTGTCAATCCATGTGCTCAATGGAATCTTTTTGCAGCTCTTCCAATTCATCAAAACAAGTTTTTTTGCTTCTAATATAGCACGGTACATCCATTATTTTTTTTGACCCCTTGAAACCTCCCACGTTTCTGGAATATAATTTAGAATTAAATTCAATTCCCCTAAATAACAAATTCTTTTTATTACTCTTGCTATAAATATACTCACCTCGCACCGAAATGATCTTATCATCGGGCAGATAATCATAATAATAATAATTTATTATTTATACCCCGCCCATCTGGCTGAGTTTCTTGGCAGCTTCCAATCGAGTGTTAAAAACAATACAGCATTAAATATTAAAAACTTCCCTAAACAGGGCTGCCTTCAGATGTCTTTTAAAGATAGGATAGCTGCTTATTTCCTTCACATCTGAAGGGAGGGTGTTCCCTAGGGCGGGCGCCACCACCGAGAAGGCCCTCTGCCTGGTTCCCTGTAACCTCACCTCTCGCAATGAGGGAACCGCTAGAAGGCCCTCGGCGCTGGACCTCATATGTACTAAGTTCGCATTATTACTCCCACATCTCCAGCAGTTGTCTGCGCTTGTTATTTTCTTCTGGTATAGTTTTGCTGGAGTCCAGTGGACTCTGAATATTATTTTCTGTTGAATAAGTCTTAGTCTTAGATCCACAGAAGCTATTTCTGTTGATGTTATACCTGACTCCCATGTATCATTTGTTATCTGTACCCCTAACTCTTCACTCCATTTTTCTCTTTCATATTCTAAATCATATTTTTTCCTGTTGAGTAGGGTTTTATATGAAAGGACCCAGGTGGCTCCCGTTGCTCAGTCCCTGCTCCTGCCAATCTAGCAGTTCGGAAGCACATCAAAGTACAAGTAGATAAATAGGTACCACTCCAGCGGGAAGGTAAACGACGTTTCCGTGCACTGCTCTGGTTTGCCAGAAGCGGCTTAGTCATGCTGGCCACATGACCCGGAAGCTGTACGCCGGCTCCCTCGGCCAATAAAGCGAGATGAGCACTGCAACCCCAGAGTCGTCCGTGACTGGACCTAATGGTCAGGGGTCCCTTTACCTTTACCTAGGGTTTTATATAGTGCAAGTGTAGAGTTTTTTGTTTTTGTTGCAGAGATTAAATCTTACAGCAGCAAGGGTGTTTTACAGCTGTCACTTTTTTTCTAGCGAGGTGTGGTATGGAGGGAAGCAAATGTCCCTCTCACTTTAATGAACAAATCCGGCTTCCACATTTAGATGCATTACCTGGTTTTGGTTTTGTGAAAATCTGTGGTGGAATTGGGGAAATATTGGGCTTCAGTAACCGAATACCCTGTGGGTTCAGCCTGGATGGCCAATAAAATCCAGACTCAAACAGGACATTTCTGTTTCTTGCAAGGCCAGAGCGACACAACCTCAGCCAGCAAGTGGTTGATGGATAACACACCAGATATGAAGAAGCAGAAGCATTTATATACTTATATATTGTCCATAGGCGACAGTGTTTCCTCTACTAGCTTATATTGATTTAATCCCACGGCATAGCAACTATCTTATCTTTCCTTTCTTCCCTTGTCCTTGACGGTTATAGGAATAGCTCACGCGTACATGTTTGTTTGGGACGCGGGTGGCGCTGTGGGTTAAACCACAGAGCCTAGGACTTGCTGATCAGAAGGTCGGCGGTTCGAATCCCCACGACGGGGTGAGCTCCCGTTGCTCGTTCCCTGCTCCTGCCAACCTAGCAGTTCGAAAGCACAAAGTGCAAGTAGATAAATAGGTACCACTCCGGCGGGAAGGTAAACGGTGTTTCCATGCGCTGCTCTGGTTCGCCAGAAGCGGCTTAGTCATGCTGGCCACATGACCCGGAAGCTGTACGCCGGCTCCCTCAGCCAATAAAGCGAGATGAGCGTCGCAACCCCTCAAAAGAAATGCTTCAGGCTTTTGGGGGGAATGACTTCTTCCTCACCATCTTCTTCAATTCATTATGTATCATTTCCCGAAAGCCTGCCACTTTTTTTTACAAGTCCGCCACACGTGGAAAAAGATGTTGAGACTCCTCACTCGCAACTGCTCCAGCCAGCATGGCCAGTGGCCATGGGACACGGACATTTTAGTTCAGCAATGTCTAGGAATGCCAAAAATCCGCCCCCCCCGGCCTTAGGGAATGGAGGTTAATTTTCAGTTCCCTTGCTACAAAACATTAGCAAAATGATCCACAGCTGCCAATTAAAAGTAGGTTCCTTAGGAATTCATTATCATTTTTCAGTGCTTTGGGGCCTGGCTGTGATGTTGAAAGGTATTTTAGGCTCATGGAAGGTTTTTTTGCTCTTTAAGTGGGGCTCTTGAACCTTCTATTTTTTTTCATTTTAGGAAGAGGCTCTTAAATCAGCAAAAATTCGGAAGCTGTAATGCAGACCCTTCACCGTGGCCCATTAATACTTATTAATATGAAGCTCAATTATTCCCTGAATGCTTAGGGTTAAAGATGACGTTGCTGGAAATTGTCAGTTAAAAATGTATTGGGAATAGTCTCCAGCCTCTTGTGTGTGAAAGTTTGGAGGAAGTCCCAGCCGGCTTTTAGGGAAAAGACATCTTGTCGGGATTGATTTCCAGGAGCTGTGTGTGAGTGACGAGATTTCACAGGAGAGCACCTAATTTCCCTTTCTGATGTCTGTTGGGTAACCTAATCTGTTAAGCATTTTTAATTAACTATCTTGTAAGAGCCGCAAATAGAATCTAAAGAAAACATAATTAGTAAATAATGAGGAGTGTTGCTTGCTGTTTGCAGATCACACTTCTTGTCTTTTTACTGCATTTTGGCAGCTGCTTGACTTCGAACTTGGAGAAAGTCATTTTCCTTCTCTTGAGGCTCCTGTCTTAAAACTAATTCATATGTTTAATATCACCTGTTGCAGGTGCTGTTGAATATTTAAGTCGCGGTCTACTCGTATGTGAGCAGTGCGACAGATGAGACTTGTTCAATACCGCAGCTCAGCTCCTGTGAGCAAGGTGTAGACCACAGGGTATAAGCGCAGCTTTGGAGAGAGTAATGGGAAGCAGTGGGAGGTCAGAAGAATTAATGCAACCTGCCTCCCCACAGCTGCTTTTAAGTTTAAAACAACCGTAAGATCCAGTCAGGGATGCGGGTGGCGCTGTGGGTTAGACCACAGAGCCTAGGGCTTGCCGATCAGAAGGTCGGCGGTTCGAATCTGTCCCATTAAACTTTAATTAGTTTAATGTAAATGCCCAGTGCACTTCCTTCTTTAAAAGTCTCACCACGGCAGAGGATTTCGCGCAGCAGCTAAGAAGGGCAGGAGAGGCAGCATCTTCCCAAAAAGGAGTCCTGGAGCATGCGGTTTGTAAATCAAAAAATAAGGTTTATTTACAAAACACCAAAAAACAACCCTGGCGACGAACCACACATCTCAGCAAAACACACACCCAAAAGGGAGAAGGGGAAGAACAAACAAACAGGGGGACTATTTATACAGACTCATGTTCCTGGAAGCCTAATGACCTCCAGCTGCTCAGTGATTAGAGCGTTTCTGCTACTCTTTTAACCCTTTGATAGCAACACCCCCTCTCGCTCGTAACACTGAGCTGTACCAACCTTAATACAAATTTAAACCTGAACAGAAACATTTATGAGATTGCGGACTCAAAGCTTTTGTAAAACCGTCTGCGAGATTTTCTTGGCTTGGACAATACTTTAGTTCAATTAAACCTTGTTTTACACTTTGGCATACATTTTGATAACGGATATCCAAGTGTTTTGTGTGCGCCTTGAATTGACCTGATTTAGCTAGTTTAATACAAGGTTGATTGTCTTCCCACACTCTGATAGGTAGGGAACATTCTCCAAACAATTCTTGTACCAGTTGCTTATAAAATTCCAGTTCTCTACATATATCTGATAACGCATTGAACTCAGATTCAGTTGAACTTAAAGCTATAAGTGATTGTTTTCTTGATCTCCAACCAATTAGTGCATTTCCAAATTTTATGGCCATTCCTGACACTGATTTTCTATCTGGTCCAGCATCTGCCCAACTGCTGTCGGCCCAACATTCAAGTTGTGTGCTGCCCTCTGCTGATAGTTTTAAGCGAAAGCTTTTGGTAGTTTGGAGATACCTTAAAACTCTTTTTACTCCTTGCCAAGCATGCATTGATGGTTTTTCAGCTTGTCTACACAGCATGTTGACAGCATATGTTATATCGGGCCGAGTCCACTGTGCAATGTGGAGTAGACTGCCTATCGCTGACTGGTAAACCCCGGGATTACAGAACTCTGCCTTTTGCTCAGTTTGAGCATCCTTTGTGTAACTTAACTCCATTGGGGTTTTAACACCAGCACAGTTGTTCATTTTAAACCTTTCCAGCAACTGCTGGATTTTAGCTTCTTGGCTAAGCCAATAGTTACCATTTTCATCTTGCTGAATTTTAACTCCTAGATAAACAGATACATTGCCTAGTGATTTTATCTGAAACCTTTCTCCAAGCTTTGTGGCAAATTGTTGTGCAAGTTTATCATCCTTTCCACTGTATAATAAATCGTCAACAAATATCAAAACTGCTTCTTGTTCACATCCCGAGCCTTTTAGATAAAGACACGCATCTGCTGCGCTCTTTCTGAACCCCATGCTCTCTAGAGCATCGTTTAAGCAGGAATTCCAATTACGGGCGGACTGTTTCAACCCATAAATGGATTTGTGTAGGCGCCAGACCTGGTTTGGCTTGTCTCCTTCAAAACCTGGTGGTGGTGTCATATAGACTTCCTCCTGTAAGTCTGCATTTAAATAAGCCACATTGACATCAAAATGAAACAGCTTATTTCCCTTCTTAGCTGAAGAGGCTAGAAGCATTCTTAATGACTCCGATCTTGAAGTAGGGGCATAGATTTGAGAATAGTGAACACCTTTGCGCTGCGAAAACCCTTTTGCAACTAGCCGGGCTTTATATTGCAACTCTTCAGTAGTTGTGGGCTTTAAACGATATACCCATCGACAACCTACAGCTTGTTGCCCTTTCGGAAGCTCTGTACTTGTAAACACACCGAGAGACTTCATTGAAGCCATCTCTTTTTCCATTGCTTCCTGCCACTTTACGGCTTCTGAGCTTGGAAGCTGTTGTACTTCCATATAGCTTTCTGGCTCACACTGTGCCATATTTACGTATACACTTGTCACCTTAAACCGCTCTGGCGGCTTGCCCTTCGTGGCGCGTTTTGACCTGCGCAATTGCTCCTCTTGTGCCCCCTCTGACCGTTGGCTGTCAGAATCTGTCTCAGACTTTATGTCTGGACGTGCCTCTAGGGATAAAGACCTCCGTTTAGATACCTCCCTTGGGCTTGGTGTTGCAGGTGACCTGCTTTGCTTTTGCTGTCTGCTAGGCCTACTGACTGGCGAAGTTGGAGCACTCCTAGATTCTGGCTTTTCTACCTTAGGAGAAGAACCTCGTGCCTGATCAGAATCTGCATCTGAACCATGTGCACCATCCCCTTCTGGCTCATCACTCTCTGGACTTTCTTTCTCAGCATGAATGCCTAAATCATCTCTCAAAATGTCAGGGTTAGCGTGTAAGTGAGTCCATCCGGACTGCTCACAAAAATCAGCGCTCCTACTGAGGACCACTCTTGTAGTATCCCCACCTGGGTCCACAAACCTCCAAGATTTGGCATGTGGTTCGTACCCGCAAAAGATGAGTTTCCTAGCCCTTGGACTTCCCTTTTTCCTTAACGCTTTTGGGATAAGTACATAGGCTTGAGATCCAAACACCCGAAAGTAATTAACTTTGGGCTTCTTCCCATATAAAGCAAAATAAGGCGTAGTATCAATTACCGAATTATATACTCGGTTCAGAATATGAGTAGCCGCCTGCCAGGCTTCCGCCCAGTAACTTTGAGGAAGTTTAGCATCAAACAACATAGAGTTTGCCAACTCTTGCAGAACCCTATTTTTACGTTCGGCCACGCCTCCTTCTTGGGGGGAATAAGGTGTAGACAGATGATGCTTAATTCCCTTTTTCTTAAAGAAATTCTGCAACACAGATCCGGTAAATTCTGACCCTCTGTCTGTCTGAAAAGCAAGTACTCTAGTACCGAATTCAAGTTCTACCGCATGAACCCAATTTTTAACTGTTTCTGCAGTATCTGCTTTTGTTTTGAGAGGAAAAAACCATGTAACCTTTGTTTTGTCATCCGAGAGACACAGTGCATACTTCGAACCTCCCATGCTAGCAACAGGCATTGGGCCACATAGGTCCATATGCACAAGTTGGAATACTGTGTCAGATTTCCTATCTGAACTGGGATAGCTGCATCTATGAACCTTCGCACTTTTGCATGCAGTACAATCCAAATACTTAGTACATTTGTTCAATTTGCACCCTTCTGATAATTCAGGTTGCCTTTTAACATACTGAAAATTAATATGCCCTAAACGGCGGTGCCATAAATGAACACAAGAATTATGGGTAGGCGTGTTCACACAACCAGCATGAACCTGTTCAACTTCATCTGGACTTGTCTCAAAATAATATAACCCATTTCTGCATTCCACCTGCAAAAGAGATACGTTATTCTTTGAAATAGTGCAAACCCCATTTTCAAACACAGTTTTAAACCCATTTCTATCAAGTTCTGACACAGACAAAATACACCCCTTCAGTCCCTTTAGCACGTAGGCATCAATTTCTGTTTGCAAACAATTCAAGAACACTGTGCCTACAGTCTCTAAGGAACGTTTAGTTGAATCTGCCATTGTCACAACTTTAGGGGTTTGCAAATGTCTGCAATTCTGCAAACGTACACTAGATGGCGCCACCAGGTGGTGAGATGCACCACTGTCGATCAACCAGCGTAGATTGCTGCCTTGGCCACGCCCTTGCATCAACGCCATTGCTGAAGCCATGTGCTGTGTGCTGTGGGAGTAGCCACGACCTCCTCCTCTTCTTCGACGTCCCCTGGAACTCCTTGTCTGGTAACTAGGGGTAACGGCCTTGTTGCTGTCTTGACCAGGTTCACGTGTGCAATTCCTGATTAGGTGGGAAGGGGAACCACAGCGAAAACAGTGTCTAGCTGCAAAAGCATTTACTGTGTGCTCAAACTCAGCATCAACACTCTTAGGCACAGCATAACTCCCCTTTAAAGACAAACCTCTTTCTCTTTGCCTTTTATCCTGTTCATCCGCAAGCCGAGAAGAAATGTATTCAAGGGTTAATTCAGTTGAAGGCATAGCTTCCAAAGTTAGAGCTAGAGTCTCATAGCTTTTATCAAGAGAAGACAACAATATGTATGACTGCTGCTCCATAGAGAAAGGAATGCCCAGCTGCCTTAGTTGATTAAAGGCAGACACCATTTTGGCAATATGTTCTTTCACACACGCTCCCGGTTGGAGACGTAAATCAAACAAACATCTTGTAGCATGGATCTTGGCCCCCGCAGTGTTTCTGGAATTTAACCGCTGCAGAACCGTCCAGACCTCATGCGTGTTCTTTAACTCAGAAACATAAGGCATTTGCTCTGGTCCCACTGCCAAAACTAGTAGACCTTGGGCTTTCCTGTCGCGTTTCTGTGAAGCTGCTGCTGCTGCTTTGGCTTCTGCAGATGCGTCTGCAGCTGCCTGTAAAGGCGGTGCTTCAGTACAGCTCCACAACTCTTTTGCTTGCAACCAAACCCTTACTCTAGCCTTCCAATCTTGCCAATTTTTCCCATTGAGTCGCGTAAACGGGACAGTAAAACTTTCCTGGGACTCTGCCATCCTCCCTGGGGCTTAGGAACGATACTCACACACCTGTAGACCGTCTCCCAGCTGCTGAGGTGGCTCCTTGAGGAATCAGACGTCTTCCAGCGAGTACAAACTGCGCAGTGCCTCTTTAAAACTTTTCTAGGCACGTTGCAGGACTCAAGCTGCTTTGGAGGCTTTCGTTGTCGGCAACCGCTTCTGTCTTCACTCCAGTCCTTGCATAAATCACTCTGAACTGCTCTCCTTATCTCCTTCTTGACGTACAAACATCCATAACCTGTCCCATTAAACTTTAATTAGTTTAATGTAAATGCCCAGTGCACTTCCTTCTTTAAAAGTCTCACCACGGCAGAGGATTTCGCGCAGCAGCTAAGAAGGGCAGGAGAGGCAGCATCTTCCCAAAAAGGAGTCCTGGAGCATGCGGTTTGTAAATCAAAAAATAAGGTTTATTTACAAAACACCAAAAAACAACCCTGGCGACGAACCACACATCTCAGCAAAACACACACCCAAAAGGGAGAAGGGGAAGAACAAACAAACAGGGGGACTATTTATACAGACTCATGTTCCTGGAAGCCTAATGACCTCCAGCTGCTCAGTGATTAGAGCGTTTCTGCTACTCTTTTAACCCTTTGATAGCAACGGAGTGAGCTCCTGTTGCCCAGTCCCTGTTCCTACCAACCTAGCAGTTCGAAAGCACGTCAAAGTGCAAGTAGATAAATAGGCACCACTCTGTCGGGAAAGTAAATGGCGTTTCAGTGCGCTGCTTTGGTTCGCCAGAAGCGGCTTAGTCATGCTGGCCACATGACCCGGTTCGCCAGAAGCGGCTTAGTCATGCTGGCCACATGACCCGGAAGCTGTATGCCGGCTCCCTCGGCCAATAAAGCGAGATGAGCGCCGCAACCCCAGAGTCAGTCACGACTGGACCTAATGGTTAGGGGTCCCTTTACCTTTACCTAAGATTCAGTCACATATCTTCCATCTTGTTTTGTCCCTTAGACTATCTAGTTGCATCTTTAACATGCATAAAATTATACATGGCCTCTTTTTTTTCTCTGAATTAACAGAGGTTACTCATATATGTAAAGGTAAAGGTAAAGGTACCCCTGCCCGTACGGGCCAGTCTTGCCAGACTCTGGGGTTGTGCGCCCATCTCACTTAAGAGGCCAGGGGCCAGCGCTGTCCGGAGACACTTCCGGGTCACGTGGCCAGCGTGACATCGCTGCTCTAGCGAGCCAGAGCCGCACACGGAAACACCGTTTACCTTCCCGCTGGTAAGCGGTCCCTATTTATCTACTTGCACCCGGAGGTGCTTTCGAACTGCTAGGTTGGCAGGCGCTGGGACCAAGCAGCGGGAGCGCACCCCGCCGCAGGGATTCGAACCGCCGACCTTTCGATCGGCAAGTCCTAGGCACTGAGGCTTTAACCCACAGCGCCACCTGCGTCCCTACTCATATATACCTAAGCACAAACAAAATAATTAACGTTGGCGGTGTTTTGATTTTGGTGTGTGCTATTTCGGTTTGTTTTCCCCTTGATTCCAAGGCTCATCAGGAAGATGTCAGGAGAAGGTTCCGTCCCATTGAAAAACTTAAGGAAGAGTTCAGAGAGCTCAACCTGCAACTAGAAACAGACTTTGAAATTATGTTTAAATTAATCAACAAATTCAACAGTTCCACTTCGACGCTGGAGGAGAAAATAACAGCACTTCATGATCTCGAATACTACGTTCATCAGGTAAGATTTTTTAAAATAAACATTGGCAGCTGGTGTGCAATGTTCCGGGAACGTGGAATCGTAAAAATAGATTTCTTGCAGTACCAGATGTTGCAGAATTGTGGCACCCGGCTTCTTCTCACAAGGCATTTTACCTAGACGGATGAACACAGTTGTAAGTGTTTGGGTGTAAACACTGTCGTGTGCGAAATTGTGTAAGTGGATTGTAAACATTTGGAACGTGACATTATTAGATGCCAAGTCTTCATTGAACACAATAATGAAGAGCCTTTAATTTGTGCCAGGGCGTGCCAGAATTCATTATTGTCATTTGTTTTGTTTTTGAGTGCCAGGGCTTATCACCTGGGACGCATAAAGTAATTTGGAAGGTGACGTTGCCACTGGATTCTCCCAGGCTTGAGGAGACGCTTTTGGCTTACATGGTACAGCTTTTAGGCTGCTCTGAGCCTTGGCATCCGTCCTTTTATAAATTAATCATGGGTTCCTTGTTTGCCCAAAAGGAAAGTCTTCCAGAGCAGTGTTCGTTTAGGACTGCAGTCCTAAGCGCACTTAGTCAACAGCAAATTGCACTAAAATCTACGGGCCTTAAATCTAGGTAAACATGTATGAGTTAATGCTGGTGGTGCTGCAAGAATTTCCCCGAGAGCAGAATGCAAAGTGAATTTTCGCTGGTGTGCCTTAGGCAGAATATATGAGGAATTTCAAAAGGGAAACCAAAAGAGGGTTCTGTTGATTCTTGTACCCTGGCCTAGGCCATAGGTAAAGGCAAAGGGACCCCTGACCATTAGGTCCAGTCGTGAACGACTCTGGGGTTGCGGCGCTCATCTCGCTTTATTGGCCGAGGGAGCCGGCGTACAGCTTCTGGGCCATGTGGCCAATATGACTAAGCCGCTTCTGGAGAACCAGAGCAGCACACGGAAACGCCGTTTACCTTCCCGCCGGAGTGGTAACTATTTATCTACTTGCACTTTGACGTGCTTTCGAACTGCTAGGTTGGCAGGAGCAGGAACTAAGCAATGGGAGCTCATCCTGTTGCGGGGATTCAAACCACCGACCTTCTGATTAGCAAGTTCTAGGCTCTGTGGTTTAACCCACAGTGCCACCCACTTCCCATCCCTAGGCCATAACCTAGCTTAAATTTCCCTTGTGCATTCATTCCTCTTGTAGGTTTTGTAGACTGCTAGCCTACCGTCGGCCTTTCCTATGCTGAGCTGACCCAAGTTCTCGGTTTAGGATAAATTCTCAACTCCAGCTATCATTTTAGTTCTGTTCCTTTGCACTTTGTATAGCTGGAATGCAACCTTCTTGAACCTGAGCAATCTGGACACAGTGGTTCATATACTGCCTCTCCTGCTCCCTCCCTGTTCTTCTTAGACAGGCCTGGCGGAATTTGTCATGGCTAAAATGCCCAGCCTTCGTTAGCGTGTCACACTGTTGGCTCAGTCATCTTACGATCAATATCTCAAGTCCTCTTTCCACCTCATTTGTTCTGGTTGATGAGTTTCTAGTCAATAATACAAATGCTTATTGCCAGTCCCCGAGTATTTCTGACTCTCTAACCCTGCCTGTTAATTTAAAATCTAAAACATTTTGTATTGGTAAGAGACACAGAACTCCTCAGGCTCCCAACTATGGTCTCCTAGAGAAATAAATTTTCATCTTTGTTTGATAGCGTCGTTCCTTTCAGTCTGGGGAAGCTTTCAGTAAGCTAATCATGTTTTGGTTTTCAGTGATTCCTTCTGTATTTGATGATTCTGACAGGATTGGGTCCAGAGTTCCTTTGAGTGGAACTCTGCTCACAGGAAACTTCTGCTGGAGGAATGGTAGTGTAGAGGTGGGGTTTTTTTGTTGCTCCCCCCACAGCTTCTAGTTGAGAGACCCTTTAGAAGTGTGGGGGGGTTGCAGGGGAAGGGGCAAAAATCACCTCCCACACTTTCCTTGGTGGTAGCTATTGCTGGGTATTGATCCTTTCAGTAAATGAAAGGAGCTATTCTGCAAAGCAACACTCTGGATCCCTTTGTATCTTGTATTATTGTATCTTCAGAATTCGAATGTGATGTTCCTGTAGCGAGACGGCATCATACGATTCAAGGCAAGAGGCTTTTGCTTTGCCTTTAATCTTTTTAAAGTGGATGGATCAGGTTTTGATCGTGATTGTTGTAAATGCACAAATCTTTGCTTGAATGTGGAACAACATATTTTATAGGTGGACAATGCAAAAGATTTGCTTTCCATCGGGGGCCTCCAGCTTTTGATTAATGCGCTGAACAGCACGGAGCCGTTGGTGAAGGAATATGCGTCCTTCGTCCTGGGAGCTGCACTGTCCAGGTGAGTATCTGTGTGGATACAATAAGAAATATGAATTGAAAACGTCTAGTAAACCAGATCAGTAGCTGGGTTCCTGTCGAGGGTATTTGGCAATCCAACATGGCAGTGATGAGGGATTGTGGATTGGCGTGATCGCTCTGTGGCATTATGGCAGTGGACAAAGCTGTATTGTAGCTTTTGAATAATAATAACTTGAATAAATGTGTTTAGATGAATGAATGAATAACAAACGTGCCCACTGATACCACTTGGTGGGAATAGATTGCTGTTGCTCCGCACTGTAGTGGCACGTAAGCCATGGTTCAAAGTGGTTGTGAGTATTGTTGACCTTCTACCTGAGCCCTTTAGGATCTGTTATTTATTAGCCACCGATAAGCTCCCACTTACTAAATATCACCGGTACTTGTGTGACTTCCTGTGGCATTACGTGTCTGAGAGGCTAGTCTGCATTCTGTTGCAAGGTAATGCTGTCAAAGGCAATATTAAGACACTTCTTGTCCATATTATTCTTAAATTTCATTTGAAGCTTTTTGTTCCAGAATCCTCTGCTTTCGGCCTGGGACTTCATTAGCGCTTTTTATGGTATAAGGAAAATTTTCCGTGCTGCTGAAATTCTTTCGGCAACCAAACAACCTTCACACCTGCCAGAAATGCTTTTTTTAAATAGAAAAATCAATAGAGAAATTAAGTACTGGGCAGTGGAAAGAAACACAAGCCTTATTGATTTACAGCGTACTCTTATGCATAAATCTACTTGGAAATAAGTCCTTCTGAGTTCGGTGGGACTTATTACCAGGTAATTGCATGTATAGGGTTGCAGCCTTTGTGAACTGCCTAGAAAATGGCTGAAATTCATGTCATGTACCCAAAGTAATGGCAAATGTAAGCCAAATTGCGGGCTCTTCAGTGTAGAGGATTGAATCCATGAAACTGTTTTCTGCTCCATTACCGTATTTTTTGCTCTCTAAGACTCACTTTTTCCCTCCTAAAAAGTAAGGGGAAATGTGTGTGCATCTTATGGAGCGAATGCAGGCTGCGCAGCTATCCCAGAAGCCAGAACAGCAAGAGGGATTGCTGCTTTCGCCGTGCAGCGATTCCTCTTGCTGTTCTGGCTTCTGAGATTCACAATATTTTTTTTCTTGTTTTCCTCCTCCAAAAACTAGGTGCGTCTTATGGTCTGGGGTGTCTTATAGAGCGAAAAATATGGTATTCAATCCACGTGAATTCATGGTTCTGGCCAGGGCAGGCCTAATACATTTTGGAACCTGGTGTTGACCCCAAAATGTTGTCCCCCTCTCCGCTAGGGAAGATCTACAGCAGGAACAAGGGTGGAAGGGAGAGAAGAAAGACTGACGTTGGGATCTGCTCCCCCTGTGGATCTTAATAATAAATTTTATTTATACCCCCCCCCCTCCCCAGCCAAGACTGGGCATAGGGCGGTTAACAACCAATAATAAAAATAAGTTGATTAAAATACAACTTAAAAAGCAATATTAAAATACAACATTAAAACATTAAGATGCAGCTTCTTCACAGGAGGAGAAAGGAAAAAGAAAGAGGGGGAGGGAATCAAACTGATTCTAAGCCAAAGGCCAGGATCTTGCCGTCTGAGGCAATTGCCTCACCTTGCCTCAAGGTTGGGCCGGTTCTTGCGGTGTGGTTCAAGCACTGTTTCCCCCACAGCATCAATATTTGTCCATTTTTCCTTTGCCTCCCTCATAACGTATTTGAATTGTAGCAACAGTAATAAGCCTCTGTAGAAGCCAAATACCTGTAAGTCCAAATAATACTGACATGGTTGTGTTTTTTAAAAAAAACTAGTGAAGGATCTCTATCACTGCATGAATTTTTCTTTGAATGCCTGAATCCAGATTTCTAGAGGCTGTGTGTATTATTAAAACTGTGATGTGCTTAGTGTGTGGTTATCATGAAAGAAAAACGCAGACAACCGGTGCCCTAAACAAGCGAATAAAAGCTGGTTATTATGCCGTTCTTCGCGGAGGAATTTCAGGATGTTTTATGTGGCTTTGTTGTTCAAGACGCAGCACGTTGGCCGCGGTGGGAAAAGCCACCCCTAGAGTGATCAGCTGAATGGCAGCAGCAGAGGTGACAACAGCAGCAGAACAAAGAAAATAACTTGGCTGTGCTTGAAACCAGTATCTCTCTTTTGTGGCACTTCTAGTGGCGTCTTGCCTTGAAAGCAAACTTGCCGATGAACTTTAATTGGTCCATCTTGACCAGCATTATGTTTTCTGTGGTGGATGGGGTTTCTCCCAATACCTTGGAGTCCAGGGGGTCAGCAAACTTTTTCAGGAGGGGGCCAGTTCACTGTCCCTCAGACCTTGTGGGGGGCCAGACTAAAGAAAATAAAAATGAACGAATTCCTATGTCCCACAAATAACCCACAGTTGCATTTTAAATAAAATCACACATTCTGCTCATGTAAAAACACAAGGCAGGCCCCACAAATAACCCAGAGATTCATTTTAAATAAAAGGACACATTCTACTCATGTAAAAACACGCTAAATCCGCGGGCCGGATTTAGAAGCCCATTGGGCTAGATCCGGTCCCCGGGCCTTAGTTTGCCTACCCATGCCTTGTACCAACAGGCCTTTGCTGGCTCTGTTGCCTACAATGTTTTTAACTGAAGAAAAGATTTTGAATGGTCCCTTCTGCATGCTCTGCTCCTGATTGGTGCCCCATCACTCGTCACACTTGTCTTGTGTCTTGTCAAAGCATTGTCTCGTTGGTTTCCAGGTACAGCCTCAACTGTTTCCATCACAGGAATTAGATCTATGGTTTAAAGCCCTGCAGACTATCCGAACGTTGAATCCCCTGGCTGGAATTGCCCCTTTTTATTCGGGATATAAAGGGACACGGGTGACGCTGTGGGTTAAACCACAGGGCCTAGGACTTGCCGATCAGAGGGTCGGCGGTTCGAATCCCCGCGACGGGGTGAGCTCCCGTTGCTTGGTCCCTGCTCCTGCCAACCTAGCAGGTCGAAAGCACGTCAAGTGCAAGTAGATAAATAGGTACCACTACGGTGGGAAGGTAAACGGCATTTCCGTGCGCTGCTCTGGTTCGCCAGAAGCAGCTTGGTCATGCTGGCCACATGACCCGAAAGCTGTACGCTGGCTCCCTCGGCCAGTAAAGCGAGATGAGCGCCGCAACCCCAGAGTTGGTCACAACTGGACCTAATGGTCAGGGGTCCCTTTCCTTTACCTATTGGGGATCTATAGCAAGGAGTTGCTTTCTTCATCTTCATGGCTCTGCCATGAATTTGCAGGAGAATAAGAGCCTGGCTGTGACTCATCTATGTGGGAGTGAAGCTTTTTATGCACCTTAAAATTTAAAGAAATGTACTGGTTGTTTTCTTTAGCTATCCATAGAGTTTTCCAATTCATTTAGCCGCTTAGCAAGTGCTTATAATTTCTAGAGGAGTAGCTGTTTTCTGAAGCAAATGCAGCAAGGAGCTTTGTGGCACCTTAAAAGTTTAACCAATTTATTATGGTATATGGGGCGTTGGAGGCTATACCTCCGGTGGGGAACACGTTGCCGTTAGTCCACCTTTGGTCCCCAACCTGCCCTCTGCTCTCACTTGTGGGTCCTTGAAGCTGTCAGTGTGCAGCAGTGGCCACACCCCGGGAAATGGCTTTGACTAGCCGGCTAAACCCCGTGAGGATAGCTGACGGGTCTCAAACTCTCAATGAGTTAGGGGCTTCCCCTGCATGCAAAGACGGGCTCTGGAGGATTGAGTGGAAGAGACCACTAGTCAAGAAGGCAGTTTCTGCACATGCTGTTGTGAGGAGAACCTGAGCCTACAGGGTTAAACAGCTCAGTGTATGCGGCCTGCCTTCTGTGGGGTGGAGAGATCCTGTAACACATCCGGGATCTGCATTTCTTTGTACATAGCTGTAAATAAAGGGAAGTGTGGGGCAGGTGGGGCTGTTATTCTAAAGCAGCAATGCGGCAGCAAGCAAAGGCTATAGCAGCCAAGACTGCTGCTTGTGGCTGGAAAGCCAAACAGGAAGTTTGTGACTGTTGCCATGGGAACAAAGGGGCAGTCCATTCTGTACTGAGCACCGGATGTTAGCTCAGTGGGTTTGTCATATGACCTGTACAGGACGTACATGGGTGGAGTTTATTCTAACTGCTGATGAGTGCAGACATGTTTTCTCTGTACTGAAGTAAAAGACAGGAATAAAAGATGTAAATAGATTTCTGTCTGCTTCTTTCCCCTCCCTGGGGACACCAAAGGGGAGAGAGGAGCAGTTGGTGTGTTTTCCTCACAGCCTGAGGAAAATCGCCGGAACGGACCTCGAGTATGTTGTTTCCTGCCGGGAGTCGCCGGAGGGAGGTCTAAGGAATTCAGCCGGTGCCTGAAAAGATAGGCACATACCTCAAGACGGGCCAAAATTCCAACAGTGGTAGCAGACGCCGGTTGCTGTTTTCATCGACCTCTGCATCAAGAAGTGGCCTCCATGGAAGCCTGAGGTGAGAAGGCTGATTCTCTGCAGCCAGAAGCTGACCAGAAGAATCTGAAAGCCAAGCAACGGAGCCCAGGTATGGGATTTTCGGGCTTAGAAGAGTGAATGCAGATTGAGTTATTCTCTGCTTCACGGGGAGCAGTAGATGAGAAAAACAGCTCCAGTCAAAAGAGAAACCGCATTCCAAACATTCCTGTGGTTTCCTGTTCAAGGAAAAGGAATGCTGTTGCTTAGCAACGAAGGCTATGCCTCAGAGAGGAGAAGTGAAAGTTAAAATGGAATGTTTTGACTACACAGTCTGAAGAGCTCTTGGAAAATTCCAACGCAGCCAGCGTTCAGAGCTGCCAGGTGGCACAGAGTGTAAACAAGCCAGCTATTGGATTTTAGAGGCTTGTGTTTGAGAGTCAATGCAAGGACTCAAGATGGATGCAAAGAAGGGAGCTCTGCCTTCTCCGCCCCTCCTGACCAGTGACAATTATGCATCTTGGTCAATCAAGATGAAGGCCTTGCTGCAGAATCAGAGACTGTTTGAAGTGATTGAGAACCCCATTCCAGCAGCACCAACGCGTGCTTGGGAGTCACAGGATGTGAAGGCCAGAACTGCTATAATTCTGTGCGTGTCAGATTCGCAGCTGATCCACATACAAGATTTACTGCACGCGAAACATGTTTGGGACACGCTGAGAAGGACACATCAGAGAGATGCAGGTTCTTCAGCGTTGCTATATTTTGAGAAGCTGACCAACCTGAGGCTCGCGCCTGATGGAGATGTTCAAGCGCACCTGACGGAAATGAAATTTCTGCGTCAACAGATGGTGGAACGTAATTTCCGTCTGCAGGAGGAAGTGTTTTGCTTCATGGTGATCAACAGTCTGAATCGGACTTACAAAACAGTTGCCAGTCAGCTGGGGTCTCTCCCAGCAGCGGATTTGACTTCGGAGAGGGTCTTTGCCGTGGTTCTTTGTGAACATGACAGACTTGCCGCCCTGGAAGTCAAGGACAGGGGGAGCAAAGAACGGAGTTCTAACGCCCCTACTGCTGTAGCTACTGGAGAAAGCGCTGAAGCTTTAAACGTTGTCCGATGCTACAATTGTGACCAGACTGGGCATCTTCAGCGGTACTGCAAGAAGCCACGTAAGAACAGAGGAACTAAGGCGAGCTCCGCAAAGTCTGAGGCGTCAGACAAAGGTCACACCAAGCCAAAGGCAAAGACTGCAAAAGCTTTGATGTCGCTAAAAGCCACACCAGAAGCGGGAAATTTCTTTGTCCTAGACACGGGCGCCACAGTTCACATGACAGGACACAGAGGACTATTTTCTACGTTTCAGAAGCAAAGCTTCGCTGTGCAACTAGCCAACGGTCAAAAGCTGGAAGCCACCGGAATTGGAACTGTGTATCTTAAAAGTCTGAACTTGACTATAAGCAATGTTTATTTGGTTCCAGAGTTGAAGTACAATCTGCTCAGCGTTTCGCAGATTGCCAAGAAGGGACTAAAACTGTCCTATGATGATGAGAACTGCGAGATCTACAAAGATGGAGAGTTGTATCTTTCTGCCAAAGAGAAAGATGGACTGTATTTGTTGACTTTTGATCAAAGTGATTACATGGAATGTAATTCTTGTGATTCTAACATGATCTCTTTTGCAGGTGTAGCTGAGAAAAACGCCAAGCAGGTGACCTTGAGGGTCAACAAGGCATTTCAGCGGGTGTATGCTGATGTGATTGGTCCTTTAGCACCATCTAGAGGCAATGCAAAGTATTACCTAATATGTGTTGATTCTTTCACAGGTTTTGTCTGGATTTATCTTTTGGAGAGACCGAAAGAAGCCTTAGAAAGGTTTAAAGAGTTTTGTGAAAAGGTTAAAAATATGCATGATGCTGACATAGATTGTCTTTGCACAGATGAGAAGCCAATTTTTCTTTTACAGGTTTTCCAGAGGTTCCTGAAGAAGAAAGGGATTAGACACAAAACTGCTAGTTCCGAAGAAGCTTGGAACAAATGTGTTTGTGTTAAAGTGAACAAAGAATTGCAAAAGGGAATGGAAGCGCAATTGCTTAGTTCACATCTGCCACATGAGTACTGGGCTGAATCGCTAATGTCATTCTCTTACACGTGGTTGAGAAAGTTTTCAAAAGAGTTGGGATGTTCTCCTTTTGAGAAACTGTTCCACAGAAAACCTTCTGTTGCCCATTTCAAGGTTTTTGGGTCTCATGTGAGGACAGAAGCTCCAGGTGGGGTAAAGAATGCCAGAGGCATTTTTGTGGGTTATGAAAAGGGTCTCTACAGAGTAATTTTGTCCGAATCTGGTCAGGTGATTCTCACAAAATTTCTAGAGAGTGCTCCTGAACAGGAGAGAGTGATTGTTCACACATTTCCCACAGGTGATGATGATTCTGATGATGATGATGATGAGTTTGATCTTATTGAGTTCAGTAGTACTGATGATGACAGCGATAGCTCAGACAGCTCAGTTGTCACAGTCATTGAGAGGAAATCTCACGTAATGACTAGACCCTCAGAAGAGGAGGATGAACCACTGTTTACAATTGGTACTGGTTCTCCAAAGAGTCCAAAGGCTGAACCAGAAAGTAGAGAAGAGCAGCACCTCTTACGTAGGTCTGAGAGAGCAACGAAGGGTGTACCACCCAAGAGGTATTCACAAGAGTTTGCTAACTTAGCTGTTGCTGTTGTAAACGACCAAGGTCAAATTGAAGCTGTGTCTGAGTCAGAGACAAAGGCACAACAGAGAGTTGCTAACCAAGGTAATGCAGAAGCACTCATTCCTTGGAAGTCACACAACCAGAGAGGTACATTGGTAAAACCAGTGGCGGGTAGTTCCAAGGGTGGAACTGAAACAACAGGGGAATGTTATAAGTATAACAACTGTTTGTTTTCTTCTCTGGATGACGCTTTGCTCGCAGCACGCATTGATACTTTAGGGGGAGTATGTTATTCTAAAGCAGCAATGCGGCAGCAAGCAAAGGCTATAGCAGCCAAGACTGCTGCTTGTGGCTGGAAAGCCAAACAGGAAGTTTGTGACTGTTGCCATGGGAACAAAGGGGCAGTCCATTCTGTACTGAGCACCGGATGTTAGCTCAGTGGGTTTGTCATATGACCTGTACAGGACGTACATGGGTGGAGTTTATTCTAACTGCTGATGAGTGCAGACATGTTTTCTCTGTACTGAAGTAAAAGACAGGAATAAAAGATGTAAATAGATTTCTGTCTGCTTCTTTCCCCTCCCTGGGGACACCAAAGGGGAGAGAGGAGCAGTTGGTGTGTTTTCCTCACAGCCTGAGGAAAATCGCCGGAACGGACCTCGAGTATGTTGTTTCCTGCCGGGAGTCGCCGGAGGGAGGTCTAAGGAATTCAGCCGGTGCCTGAAAAGATAGGCACATACCTCAAGACGGGCGAGAATTCCAACAGGGGCTTGTCAAGCAGGAAAGGGAGCCTGTCACGGTCCAGTCTATGGGCAATCAAAGTCCTGGCTGAGGGAGCAGAAACAAGAGTCCAGAAGCCAGTGGTCCGAGGGTCGAGAAGCAGGGAGTCAAGGGTCCGAGGGTCGAGAAGCAAGGAGTCACGGAGTCAAGGGTCCGAGGGTTGAGAAGCAAGGAGTCACGAAGTCAAGGGTCCGAGGGTCGAGAAGCAAGGAGTCACGAAGTCAAGGGTCCGAGGGTCGAGAAGCAAGGAGTCACGAAGTCAAGGGTCCGAGGGTCGAGAAGCAAGGAGTCACGAAGTCAGGTGTCCGAGGATCAAGAAGCAAGGAGTCAAGGGTCCGAGGGTCGAGAAGCAAGGAGTAACAAAGTCAAGGGTCCAAGGGTCGAGAAGCAAGGAGTCACGAAGTCAAGGGTCCGAGGGTCGAGAAGCAAGGAGTCACGAAGTCAGGTGTCCGAGGATCAAGAAGCAAGGAGTCAAGGGTCCGAGGGTCGAGAAGCAAGGAGTCACAAAGTCAAGGGTCCGAGGGTCGAGAAGCAAGGAGTCACAAAGTCAAGGGTCCAAGGGTCGAGAAGCAAGGAGTCACGAAGTCAAGGGTCCGAGGGTCGAGAATCAAGGAGTCACGAAGTCAAGGGTCCAAGGATCAAGAAGGAAGGAGTCACGAAGTCAGGTGTCCGAGGATCAAGAAGCAAGGAGTCAAGGGTCCGAGGGTCGAGAAGCAAGGAGTCACAAAGTCAAGGGTCCAAGGGTCGAGAAGCAAGGAGTCACGAAGTCAAGGGTCCGAGGGTCGAGAAGCAAGGAGTCACGAAGTCAAGGGTCAAGAAGCAAGGAGTCACGAAGTCAAGGGTCCGAGGGTCGAGAAGCAAGGAGTCACGAAGTCAAGGGTCGAGAAGCAAGGAGTCACGAAGTCAAGGGTCCGAGGGTCGAGAAGCAAGGAGTCACGGAGTCAAGGGTCCGAGGGTCGAGAAGCAAGGAGTCACGAAGTCAAGGGTCGAGAAGCAAGGAGTCACGAAGTCAAGGGTCCGAGGGCCAAGAAGCAAGGAGTCACGAAGTCAAGGGTCCGAGGGCCAAGAAGCAAGGAGTCACAAAGTCAAGGGTCCAAGGGCCAAGAAGCAAGGAGTCACAAAGTCAAGGGTCGAGAAGCAAGGAGTCACGAAGTCAAGGGTCCGAGGGCCAAGAAGCAAGGAGTCACGAAGTCAAGGGTCCGAGGGTCGAGAAGCAAGGAGTCACGAAGTCAAGGGTCCAAGGGTAGAGAAGCAAGGAGTCACAAAGTCAAGGGTCCGAGGGTCAAGAAGCAAGGAGTCACGAAGTCAAGGGTCCAAGGGTAGAGAAGCAAGGAGTCACGAAGTCAAGGGCCCAAGGGTAGAGAAGCAAGGAGTCATGAAGTCAAGGGTTTGAGGATCAAGAAGCAAGGAGTCACGAAGTCAAGGGTCCGAGGGCCAAGAAGCAAGGAGTCACAAAGTCAAGGGTCCGAGGGTAGAGAAGCAAGGAGTCATGAAGTCAAGGGTCTGAGGGTCGAGAAGCAGAGTCCCAAAGTCAAGGGTCTGAGGGTCGAGAATCAGGGAGTCACGAAGTCAAGGGTCTGAGGGTCAAGAAGCAAGGAGTCAAGAAGTCAAGAGTCTGAGGGTCAAGAAGCAAGGAGTCAAGAAGTCAAGGGTCCGAGGGTCAAGAAGCAAGGAGTCAAGAAGTCAAGGGTCCAAGGGTAGAGAAGCAGGGAGTCAAGAAGTCAAGGGTCCGAGGGCCAAGAAGCAAGGAGTCACGAAGTCAAGGGTCTGAGGGTCAAGAAGCAAAGAGTCATGAAGCCAAACACAGCAAGGCAGGAAGCGTGTTGCTGTGGCAAAGAGCCGAAGGGAAATGCTGACCTTATATCCCCTCCCAGCTCTAGCCACCAGCTGCAGTGAGTTACCAAGCAGCCTCACCTGTGCGACCTCGCCTTGCCTCTCCAGAACAAACGTAGGAAGGCCCCAGTCCTGCGAAGCCCTACTGGTCACAGGGCCCGGCTCCTGCACACACTCCTGACAGAGCCCATCTAGGAGAAGGAAAACTCTCACCCTAAACCTCTGCTGCCTTCAGCGATGTCTTCAGGAGAAGAAAAGGCTAAAGAGTAAACCCTACACAAGTCTGGAGTGGAGTCCCTAAGATGGTTGGATGGCACCTTCCAACTTTCTTTCCAAGTCTGGAATGAAGTCTCTAAGTCCCTTCCTTCCGACAAGGAAGGTGCCAAACGTCTTGGTCTGCTTTCCTTTGGACCAGCCCAGGACCTCCATACACACTGCCAGTGCTTTTTTTCTGGGGGGACGCAGGGGTATGCATACCCCTAAACATTTTGTGAATCTAACGGGAGAAGAAACTGGTTTCTTTTTATTAGTTTCTTCTCTAGCATGGTGAATTGTTAGTTCTGTTGCTACCCCCGATGGCGGCTTTATTTCCTTTCCTGGTGTTTCCTGAGACGGAAGCGGGCGTTTAATATGTGAAGCAGTGTGGCATGTGGATGTGTGGTGTTTTACTGGCGAAAGTTTTGTCTCATTGAGGGGCAGCATCTCAATATGAGTAATGCATGTTCTTCATACTTTTGTCAGTTTACTGTGTTTATTTACCCCGATTTGAACTATAAAATGGTGATTTTCTTGAGTCAAAATGAGAGTACCTCTAAACATTTTTTAAAGAAAAATAAAAGCACTGCACACTGCCCATGCTTGCGTCCTGGGGAGAACGCTTCGGTGCTGCTAAGGCACTTAGCTTGGCCTGGCCTGGTTTCTCTTCTCTTCTTACCCGCTCCCATTTGAGGCTGGCATGGAGTCATGTTTTAATGGGTCTCTTGTGAACCGTGGCCTTCTTCTCAGATAGTTCGGGCACCTCTCAGGTGGGCACTATTGCCATTCTAAGAGAAAGGTACAAGGTAAAAATCCCCGTCATGGGGATTCGAACTGCCGACCTTCTGAGTGGCAAGCCCAAGAGTCTCGGTGGTTTAGACCACAGCGCCACCCGCATCCCTATTCTAAGAGAACAAGGGAGGTGTTCATGGTGAGTTCCGGCACCTCTTTTCTTGCGAGAAAAATAGCACTGTATATACCATATTTTTTGCTCTATAAGACTCACTTTTTCCCTCCTAAAAAGTAAGGGGAAATGTGTGTGCGTCTTATGGAGCGAATGCAGGCTGCGCAGCTATCCCAGAAGCCAGAACAGCAAGAGGGATCGCTGCTTTCACTGCACAGCGATCCCTCTTGCTGTTCTGGCTTCTGAGATTCAGAATATTTTTTTCCCTTGTTTTCCTCCTCCAAAAACTAGGTGCGTCTTGTGGTCTGGTGCGTCTTATAGAGCAAAAAATATGGTACTGTATAGGGGGGAAGGATTTTCTGAAAAGTGGGTTTTCCCTGAAAAGCATTGCTTCTAATATGCATTCCCTTCGGGCAAAGGCTTCCCTTCCCTCTTAGGAAACGTCGACTTCCCCTGTGCACATCGACCGACTTCTCTGCGGTACAACTTTTAATTTGGCGCGGATCAGGAGGGAGGCAGCAGGATCCAACGTGGAAAATAGCGGGGGCTCCTGGCTTCCTTGACCATTTTTCATAGCCGCTGCCACGTAAATAACAGCTGCCCTCTGAAGTGTAAAAACCATGGCAACAGTTGCCGGGGGCAGGCCTCCGTACCAGAAGAGAGTCGTGCTCGGAGGAGAACAAAAGGAACTACTTTACAAACAAGCCGCATCACACCTTGCTGAGGGGGGGGGGCGTGGAGAAGGGAGAAGGATCAAACCCATGCTGTGCTCAGCTGGCCGTCCTGCTATACTCATAAGAGACATAACCCTCCTCCGCCCCTCTACATTCAATCAAACACGCTCATTATTATCCCATTCACAAAACGATTCCGAGGCCGGAAAATGTCGGCAGTATTTCATTTCGAAAGCCCATTTGTAAAACTCGGGTAGAAATAAATGCAGGCGGCGTCTGAAGGCTGGAGGGTTTCTGGGAAGGAGGTATAATCACTCAAAATGCGTGTTGAGATGGGGAGGAAGACCTGAGGTGAATGGCAGAGAAGGCCGCAGGCTCGCCGTTGTTGAGTTAGGGTGGCGGGTTTGCTGCAGCGGTAGGAGGGGACCCTAAAAGCGGGCATTGTTCAGGTTTGACGCTGAAGCCGGGGAGGCTGGGGTGTTGAGTTCCTTTAATCCAGTGTTTCCCAATCTAGAGTCTCCAGCTCTAGTTTGTGTGGCGAGTCCCCCCCCCCCCAGTGGAAATAATGACACATGACACAATTATTAAGGTTAATGGGCTAAATAAGGCCACAACTTTATTGGTTACAGGTGATGAGCAGTATTGGCTTAGGCATTGGTCCTAACCTATTACAGTGGTACCTCGGGTTACATACACTTCAGGTTACAGACTCCGCTAACCCTGAAATAATACCTCGGGTTAAGAACTTTGCTTCAGGATGAGAACGGAAATTGTGCTCCAGCAGCGTGGCAGAAGCGGGAGGCCCTATTAGTTAAAGTGGTGCTTCAGGTTAAGAACAGTATCAGGTTAAGAACGGACCTCTGGAACGAATTAAGTACTTAACCCGAGGTACCACTGTATATTCGACTTCAGCCCATCCGCTTGAAGTCCGGGAAGGTTTAACCACCAGTAGGAGGAGTCCTGCCGACGCACATCAACTAGGAACTCCCCCAGGGTCACTGATAGGGGGCGTGCCTTAGGACTTCACCTCCCTAGGCTTCAGACAGGGTCATGCCCCCCCCCCCTGAAATCCTTTAATGGACTACCCTTCAATACGCGGGGCAGGTTCCTCCCCTCTTCCTCCCCTCTTCTATCTGCAGAACTATACCAATGCCGAACCACCAATACCAAGAAAGTTGTGACGATTTGCTGTGAGGTAGGCAAAAACCAAGTGGCTGGTGCCAGTTTGCCAAGTGGAAAAATTCCTACCAGGCCCCTCAACGGCGACCAACCAAGGTCCATAGCAAGGTCAAGGAATGGAAACCTTATAGGGTGGGAGGGTGGGAAAAGCTGGCAGGCGGCAAAGAGGGAGATCCCCGGCCACGTCCTGCTTTAAATAAGGCAGGCCACACCCCCAGAGCCAGCTGATTGGCTGGCCAGGAGGTGATGCGGCTGGGAATCCCCCCAATCTTGCGGGGCTGGGTTCCAGCTGCCGCACGCATGGTGGGGCTGTGTAGCCCGCAACTCCACCTTCTCCGAAGGGCGGAAGTGGCTTTGGACTACAACTCTCATCATCCCTCGCTGGCAAGACCAGTAGTGAGGGGTGATGGGGACTGTAGTGCCTCTTGCAGTATTCTGTGCAGGTTTCCAACTTTTTAATAGACAACAGAGCAGGAGTAGGGAAACCTCTCCTGTGCTGGGCCAGCTCTTAAGAAAAACCGGCTTAAATCGATCAAATACAAATAGCAACACCAGCAATCGTAATTCCCTGCCCCCCTCGCATACCTCCAACAGTTAAGTGCTAGCAGGGCTGCCGACTGGGGGGGGGGGGTAAAGGGGGGGTGGACATGTACCAGGCCCCAAGCTAGCAGGGACACCAGATACTTAGCTTTCTTAAAAAAATAAGTCAATCAGACACTCCTAAAGGAAGTGAGCCAGTGTGGTGGAGTGGTTAAGAGCGGTGGAGTGGACTTGTAATCTGGTGAACTGGGTTCGCATCTCCACTCCTCCACATGCAGCTGCTTGGGCGGTACCTATTTATCTACTTGCACTTTGACGTGCTTTCGAACTGCTAGGTTGGCAGGAGCAGGGACCGAGCAACGGGAGCTCACCCCGTCACAGGGATTCGAACTGCTGACCTTCTGATCGTCAAGTCCTAGGCTCTGTGGTTTAACCCACAGCGCCACCCGCGTCCAGTTGGCACAATTAAGAAGGAAATTCCCTGCTATGTGACAAATGGTAACTTAACCTTGGGCTAGTCACACTTCTCTGAAGTCTCTCAGCCCCACTCACCTCACAGAGTGTTTGTTGTGGGGGAGGAAGGGAAAGGAGATTGTTAGCCGCTTTGAGACTCCTCAGGGTAGTGATAAAGCGGGATATCAAATCCAAAACCAAAGTTAGAAAACAAAACACAGAGGAAGCTTTAAGGTGTTGGCTCAGCAGGCAGCACCATTGCTAAGGATGCTTAATCGCGGTTGCTTAGCAGTCAGAGGAAGGAATGTTGACCACCCGCAGCTGGGACTTAGAAGTGTGTCCTCCCAAAGCAGCAAATAATAATAAATAAATCCTATATTTAAAATTCCTATTTGACTGTGCTTTTACACAAGGATTATTTTTTGTTTCTCGAGGTTGGCAGAGTGTTGTGTGTGTATATATATCTATACCGTGTGATGTATATTTGTATATTTTCCACCTAGAAGTGCAAGGTTATGTACGTGATCTCCCCCTTTTATATTTGCAGAAACCCTGTGAGGTAGGCTAGAGTTAAGTGAATATATAAGTACATAAGCAGCAGATCTTGTCGATAGGTTGATTTGGGGTGAGGGGATGCAGGGGCCCGATTCCCAGACAGTATACTGGGGCCAGGAAATCCTGTTTCTGAGTGCTAGTAGGATAACGTGTTAAAAACACAATACAAAACATCATTAAAAATGAGGGTTGTTGAGTCAGGGTTGCAAGTACATTGTGCGAAGGATAGAATCGAGCTGGGGCCTGTTTTGTCTGTGCGAAGGAGACTTAAATATTCTTGCAGCTGAGTGCATTTATATGGATCAAGTGTTTCACGGATAAAAGACCATATGTATAATATCACTGGCAAGAGGTTACAGGGAGGGAAGCAAATTCAGCACTTTTTTGGATATGATTTCATCTCTCCTAAACCTATTCCAATTTGACAGTTAAATAGCAGTATCTGTCAGTCTAATCCTAACACATGGGCCTGTTGTGAAATCACAGGGTAGGGTCTTTTGTTTCTCTGCCACACATTACGGTCCAGGTCAGGAGGACCTTAAAGGGATCCCTGACCATTAGGTCCAGTCATGGCTGACTCTGGGGTTGTGGCGTTCATCTCGCTTTACTGGCAGAGGGAGCCGGCGTACAGCTTCCGGGTCATGTGGCCAGCATGACTAAGCCGCTTATGGTGAAACAGAGCAGCGCACGGAAACATCGTTTACCTTCCTGCCGGAGCAGTACCTATTTATCTACTTGCACTTTGACGTGCTTTCGAACTGCTAGGTTGGCAGGAGCAGGGACCGAGCAACGGGAGCTCACTCCGTCACAGGGATTCGAACTGCCTACCTTCTGATCGGCAAGTCCTAGGCTCTGTGGTTTAACCCACAGCGCCACCCGCGTCCAGTTGGCCCGATTAAGAAGGAAATTCCCTGCTATGTGACAAATGGTAACATGCTTATTGAAAACCATGCTACTTCTGTTTCAAATGGCTCCCAGTGGATCCAGTTGAGTCTGAGGGTTGTGAAAGGCACTTTCCCAATAGGCAAATCAAGCACATAACATGGGAGTGATAGCCGCTGCTAGTCATGCTCTGAGTAGACCCATTGAAATCCATTTCACAAGTAACTTCAGCCTGTTGATTTCAATGGATCTACTCTGATCATGACTAACATTGACTATCACTCATCGTGTATCGTTTGTCCATTAATGCTGCATTCAGAACAGAGGAACTGCCTGGATCTTCTAGAGATGGGTAGTTTTGCATGATCTGAAGGCTCACACTGCTGCTGCAATTTTGATGAAGCAAAACAGGTCTGAGACTGCATTTTTGTTGTTGTTTAGTCGTGTCCGACTCTTCGTGACCCCCTGGACCAGAGCACGCCAGGCACTCCTGTCTTCCACTGCCTCCCACAGTTTGGTCAAACTCATGCTGGTAGCTTCGAGAACACTGTCCAACCATCTCGTCCTCTGTCATTCCCTTCTCCTTGTGCCCTCCATCTTTGCCAACATCAGGGTCTTTTCCAGGGAGTCTTCTCTTCTCGTGAGGTGGCCAAAGTATTGGAGCCTCAGCTTCAGGATCTGTCCTTCCAGTGAGCACTCAGGGCTGATTTCCTTCAGAATGGATAGGTTGGGTCTTTTTGCAGTCCATGGGACTCTCAAGAGTCTCCTCCAGCACCATAATTCAAAAGCATCCATTCTTTGGCGATCAGCCTTCTTTATGGTCCAGCTTTCACTTCCATACATCACTACTGGGAAAACCATAGCTTTTACTATACAGACCTTTGTTGGCAAGGTGATGTCTCTACTTTTAAAGATGCATTTAGCTCCGTGGAATAAAGGCGAAGTCTGAAAGTCGTGTGATAGGGAAGAATTGCAGTGCCAACTGATCTCCAGAGAATTCAGCCCATTTTTTCCTCTCTCAGTCCTCGAGGGAAACGGCATATGACTGGGTGCACCTTGACTTTTGTGGAGGAAGCACCTATTCTCTCTGAGCTGAAAGACTGATCCGAGAATAAGATTATGCAGCTCCGGATAATAAGTGTTTAAATAAATCGTCAAGTTAATCGAAACAGAAGAGCCAAGGAGAGGTGGAAAATGAGCTTGAATTAAAAATATTAAGGAACAGATGTGACATTTAAGTGAGCAGATTAATGGAATAATCTGTAAAAATGAAACTCTGGGGTAGGGGGAGAGATTCCTTCGCTGAAGCAGCAATCTGTGGCGGAGTGTTTTATGAACAAGTTGCTGTGACACTTAAAGCCTCAGCCCAAATGCCTCATGTGCCCCTTACGGCCTACATCTCATTTCCACTGGTTCAAGTTACGCTAGTCATATTTCACTTCCAATTGCATTGCTTGATTATACCGTGGTTTTCCAACATCCATCTGCCACTTACGGTCCTGAAATGTTTCTCGCGTCGCAGTGTTAAGCTCATACGGTAGCTGGCACTTCTTGCTTACATTAAAGGGCTTGTTTTCATCCCACTGCCATTTTTTCAGATGCCTCTTTCTGCCAAAGCCTTTCGCCTCGATAAGAACTGGAAATGTTCATTGCAGTTCACTGCAGGCCCAAAGGTGCAAAACCGTTATTTCATATTCAGCGAGGTTCTTATACCTTTGCTGGCAATGGAAGTTTACATAAAGCCTACAAGAAACACTACTAAAAGCAACCTTTTCCAGCCATCGACTGGTCTGCCGTCCCTCAGACCTTGTGGGAGGCCGGACTATATTTTGAAAAAAATAATAATGAACAAATTCCTATGCTCCACAAATAACCCAGAGATGCATTTTAAATAAAAGGACACATTCTACTCATGTAAAAACATGCTGATTCCCGGACCGTCCGTGTGTGGGATTGAGAAGGCGATTGGGCCGCATCCAGTCCACGGGCCTTAGGTTGCCTGTTGTGGTTGTTTAGTCGTGTCCGACTCTTCATGGCCCCATGGACCAGAGCACGCCAGGCACTCCTGTCTTCCACTGCCTCCCACAGTTTGGTCAAACTCATGCTGGTAGCTTCGAAAACACTGTCCAACCATCTCGTCCTCTGTCGTCCCCTTCTCCTTGTGCCCTCCATCTTTCCCAACATCAGGGTCTTTTCCAGGGAGTCTTCTCTTCTCAGTAGGTAGCCAAAGTATTGGAGCCTCAGCTTCATGATCTGTCCTTCCAGTGAGCACTCAGGGCTGATTTCCTTCAGAATGGAGAGGTTTGTTCTTCTTGCAGTCTATGGGACTCTCAAGAGTCTCCTCCAGCACCAGAATTCAAAAGCATCAGTTCTTTGGCGATCAGCCTTCTTTATGGTCCAGCTCTCACTTCCATACATCACTACTGGGAAAACCATAGCTTTAACTATACGGACCTTTGTTGGCAAGGTGATGTCTCTGCTTTTTAAGATGCTGTCTAGGTTTGTCATTGCTTTTCTCCCAAGAAGCAGGTGTCTTTTAGTTTCGTGGCTGCTGTCACCATCTGCAGTGATCATGGAGCCCAAGAAAGTAAAATCTCTCACTGCCTCCATTTCTTCCCCTTCTATTTGCCAGGAGGTGATGGGCCCAGTGGCCACGATCAGAAGGTTGGTGGTTTGAATCCCCTTGGCGGGGTGAGCTCCCATTGCTCTGTCCCAGCTCCTGCCCACCTAGCAGTTGGAAAGCACACCAGTGCAAGTAGATAAAGAGGTACTGCTGTGGCAGGAACATAAACAGTGTTTCCGTGCGCTCTGGTTTCCGTCACGGTGTCCAGTTGCGCCAGAAGCGGTTTAGTGCTGCTGGGCACATGATCCGGAAAGCTGTCTGTGGACAAACGCCGGCTCCCTCGGCCTGAAAGCGAGATGAGCGCCGCAACCCCATAGTCGCCTTTGACTGGACTTCACCATCCAGGGGTCCTTTTCCCTTTTTTTTTTACTTTACCTATTATTTCGAATGAAATAACCTCGTAAAGTCTTGATGCTCCACTTTGAGTGTTCCCGTGTGAACGAGGGACGTGGTTTTGTATTCCCAAGAGGTCGCAGAAGTTCCATGTGGCGGCATTTCGAGCTCACATGCTCCGGACTTGGGAATTTCCAAATGGACACACCCTTTATCCCGTGCAACGATTTGGATAGGAAAAGGGGAGGAGGAAGCCTCAAGATTGTCGTGCTCCCCCTCCAGCCTTTTGCAGATGTTACACATCCTCACTTGTGACTATGGAGGTGTGAACCAGAGGCACCCTTTTGGTCTGTAGCCATTTTCTGAGCAGGAGGGAAACGCAAAAACGTCTTTCTTGCACTGTAATTCTAAGATGACCAAACTGTCCGATGAAATCCTATTAAGGCAAGATGATCCCTGCGCTATTGAGCCTGCAACAGCTGGCAAGTAACTTCATTGTTTTCAGTTGGGGGTGTTCCTGTTTATTTCTGCAGACGTGCGTATTCCACACAGGTAAATACCGTATTTTTCACCCCATAAGACACACCAGACCATAAGACGCACCTAGTTTTTGGAGGAGGAAAACAAGAAAAAAAATATTCTGAATCTCAGAAGCCAGAACAGCAAGAGGGATCGCTGCGCAGTGAAAGCAGCAATCCCTCTTGCTGTTCAAGCAGCAATCCCTCTTGCTGTTCTGGCTTCTGGGATAGCTGCGCAGCCTGCATTCGCTCCATAAGATGCACACACATTTCCATTTACTTTTTAGGAGGGAAAAAGTGAGTCTTATAGAGCAAAAAATACAGTATATACTCCGTGTGAGAAATGAACTAGAGCTGCTTGCATTTTCAGTCAGCAGGTGGCGCCTTGCGAGGCAAAATAAACATGGACGCTTTCGACTGATAGCAATAGGACTCAAGGGCTTCGTTTAAAACCTTGCAGTATCTTTCTCAGAGTAACCTGCCCTGCAATTGTCTTTTGTAGAAGTCGGATTGCAGCAAAATTTACAGGACACCGAAGTATCTCTGAGCCTAATGAGTTCCATTTCTCTTCCCAGCAACCCCAAAATACAAGTCGCTGCGATTGAGGGAGGCGCTTTGCAAAAACTGCTGGTGATTTTGGCCACAGATCAGCCCCTGGCTGTGAAGAAAAAGGTAAGGGGAGAGCAATATGTGCTTGGCTGTCTTTCAGGAGCAGCTTGGATAATTGCATTTTGTACGAGAACGCCTGTAGACCTCTGTAGGTGGACGTACGTAGACCTAAGGCTAGGTTGTGTTTTGGCTGTGCAAACAGATCAGGCCAATGCACTGAACAAGAGTCACCCCTCAAATTAAAAATGGTTGCATCCCTTCACTGGACAGCTAAGTTTAGCTCCTTAGGCTGCAATCTTCCTCCTCCAGTAGCCAGACCTAGTCATTTCCAGACTTGATAATCTCATTTAATTTGAGAGGGCCGGTTATCTGACGTGCTTTTGCACAGCTATAGTATCAGACCACTTAGAGAGGCATCTGTCCCAGTGGTTCCCAGTATATGTTAGATTGAAAATGACGCTATGGAGGGAAAATACTATATTATATATCTTTGCGTGCTGAATTAGTTCAGTGTTGGGTGCATGTAGAGGATGGGTTTTGCAGGACTATTTGCAACCTTATCAGGGTTGCAAATTTACTCAGGAAGTTGGTTATCCACCTTTTGTACATCACATGTGTAGGTCCGAGCACATTTTTCTCCTTGTGGGATCTGAAAAAAATGTCCTTTCTATTCCTCCGTGAACCAGATTCTCAGTCAGCTACAATCTAAAGCATGCCCCAGAGCTCCAGTGCTGTATTTTGAAATAAAATTAGCTTTGAGAGAGCAGGAAACAGTGCGATGGGAGTATGTGTGGCCTAGAGATATATTAGAGGCCACATTAACATGTTCCCCCTTCCACACACATTTTGTTGGGTTCCCCTCTGTCCTGTAATCTTCATAGGATCCCAAGATAAGGAAAAGCAAGTATATCTAGGTTCCACCTCCTACTGGCAAAACTGGGCACCTAATCAGTTCGAATAAATTTTGACGGCGATCAGAAGGTTCAAACATGTGCCCACTGAACATAGCTCAGTTGGTTAGAGCGTGGTGCTGATGATGCCAAGGCTGCGGGTTTGATCCTGGTATGGGAACAGCTGCATATTCCTGCAATTGCAGGGGGTTGGACTAGAGACGACGAAGAAGAAGAGGAGGAGTTTGGATTTGATATCCCGCTTTATCACTACCCTAAGGAGTCTCAAAGCGGCTCACATTCTCCTTTCCCTTCCTCCCCCACAACAAACACTCTGTGAGGTGAGTGGGGCTGAGAGACTTCAGAGAAGTGTGACTGGCCCAAGGTCACCCAGCAGCTGCATGTGGAGGAGCGGAGACGCGAACCCTGTTCACCAGATTATGAGTCCACCGCTCTTCACCACTACACCACACTGGCCCTCGGGGTCTCTTCCAACTCTACGATTCGGTGGAAGTCCCTCTGTTAACTGGAGTCAATATATAGCCATAATGTGCAAGGGTCTTTATGTACAGTGGTACCTCGGGTTAAGAACTTAATTTCTTCCGGAGGTCCATTCTTAACCTGAAACTGTTCTTAACCTGAAGCACCACTTTAGCTAATGGGGCCTCCTGCTGCCACCGTGCCGCTGGAGCAGGATTTCTGTTCTCATCCTGAAGCAAAGTTCTTAACCTGAAGCACTATATCTGGGTTCGTGGAGTCTGTAACCTGAAGCGTATGTAACCCAAGGTACCACTGTATTCCAGTTGTCCTTAGTTCTTATGTTGTGCTAATTGAATTCATTCTCTGCTGGAACAACAACAACATCAATTCGAGCATGCCTATTCTCTGGGAATTATAAAGAAAGCGCAATTGCATGCTCTTTCCTGGGTTACGTTGCTAGGATTGGCTTTTTGTGATTGCATCCGCAGCACCAAGACCCTTTTGAAAGGCAAGGCGCTCTCATTGCGTGGTCTGTTTTCTAGAGTGCTGCGGGGCAGACTGCCCTGTACGGTACAGACTTTCAGGAAGGAAACTTAACTCACCCCACTGGCAGGCTTGAATTTCGGAGGCTAACGAACATCGGAGTAGACATTCAGGGGATGAGATAATTGCTTCATGCAGCTCAGTAATCCGCCTCCAGCAGTGACCAATATCGGATGCTTTTGTAAGGGGCAAGGCCTGATAATGCCCCCAGCTAAATGTTCAGGACGGATGGGCCCGAGAGGGTCGGTTCTTTGCTGCTTCTTCAGCGATCAATTTACTCCCTGGTGCATGAGATCCAGTTACCCTTATCTTCTCAAGCCGAGTTACCGTTGTTGATGCCAGCCACAAATGTTCCCTCTGAGCCTCTGCGCTGAATTCAGAGACCCTTTTGCAACGGCAGAGTAAATACATAGCGCCTTGTATTAATTCGTGAGGCTCTACTGTATTCAGGCCAAGAATGTTACAAAGGCTGCCCTGGGATAGGTCTCCCTTCTCCCCGTGTTTAGAACCCCGAGTTCCTTGCTTGCCACAGGGAAACAAAAAAAGGTGCAAGAGACTGATGGATAGGTTCATGTAACAGCGAAACGCTTCCCGGGGGAGAATCCCTTACTAGATGCAGACCCTTATATAAAGCTGCACTTGCAGAAATATCTTTACGGCATGTTCCTGAAAGCTACACTGAGCGTATTGTTAATCTGACAAAGTGTTCTAACCATCTCCTAGAGGGAAGGGAGGCAGAGAGTGGAGAACATCCTCGTTCAGTCCACCAAAGTTACTTTATTGCAGTATATTGTACTTTTTTTTGTTTTCTTTTTAATGTGTGTGTCCATCTCAAGTGTTTAGCAGCATCCACATAGTGGGTGTGTGTGTGTGTTTGTGTTTGGAATTTCTTCTTCTTCTTCTTCTTCTTCTTCTTCTTCTTCTTCTTCTTCTTCTTCTTCTACTCCATTTTACTTCACTAGAGGGCTTGTTCTGCAAATTGCTTTGAGAACCAATGTGCTACAGTATTTGGAGTGTCGGACTAAGACCTCTGGAGACCAGGGTTCAAATCCCCACTCAGCCATGAAACCCACTGGGTGAGTTTGGGCCAGTCACTGCCTCTCAGACTAATCTGCCTCACGTGGTTGTTGTGGGGATTAAACGAAGAAGGGAAGAACCTTTTGTGGCGATCACACAGGGTCCCCGGACATTTAACGGTCTCTTGATCCCTGTGCCACCACTGTGCTCGCTTTCCTGCTGCCACCAACCTGTTACTCTCGGGTAAAACACTGAGTCCAGACAGTTGTTAAAATTGAACCAAATAAACAAGTTTATTTTATAAGCATTAACAAGCTTATGGTTTCTCAGATAATAATCCTGTCATTTTCTTAACTTTAGTTTCTTTATCAGCCTATACCTTCCTAATACCTTCTGATTGATAACCGTATTTTTCGTCCCATAGGATGCTCCGTCCCATAGGACGCACCTAGTTTTTTTGGGGGGAAATAAAGGAATTTTCCCCCCCAAAAGCAGGTCGGGGAAACCTAACCAGGTCGAGGAAAAGCGGGATGGCGGCGCTGCGCCTCCCTGCTGTCCCCTGAGCTTGTGGGGCTGGCCGATGTCTGTCCGGCGTGCGGGGCGCTCTGCTTCAGGGTGCCCTGCCTGCCGGGCGCCAGGCTGCTATCCGCAGCGTGGGGAGCCCTGCAGGGAACTCCTACAGGGCTCCCTACGCTGCGGATGTGTTCCCGAAGTGCCGGGCGCTCTGCTTTCAGGGTTCCCAACGCTCCGGGAAGCAGGCTGCTATCTGCAGCCTAGACATCCCCGCGGGACCTCCCGCAGGGCTGCCTAGGCTGCGGATGTCTTCCTGAAGCCTGGAGAGCGAGAGGGGTTGGTGCGCACCGACCCCTCTCGCTCTCCACGCTTCAGCGAAAGCCTGCATTCACCCCATAGGACGCACCCAGATTTCCCCTTCATTTTTGGAGGGGGAAAAGTGCGTCTTATAGGGCGAAAAATACGGTATATCAACTGTTTGACTGACTCCTCTTAACAGATTCTCTCACTCTCACACCAGACCAGCCCAGCCCACAGACTTATCCTCTCTGTCTCTTCTCTAACTCCAGACTGACTTCTCAACAACTCTAACTCCTCCCCTTGGGTTCCTATTGGTTAGTCATTTTACACTTAGTTAACCCTTTCCTTATGAACCCAGTATGATGTCACACACCTAGGAGAGCAAACGCCACACTATGTAATGCCACCTTGAGCTCCTTGAAGAAAAGGGGGGGGGATAGAAATGCCACAAACACACAAATAAAGATAAATATTCACACCATGCCCGCTGCGGACTGGTTTTCCCAAGTTGCAATGTACAGTGGTACCTCGGGTTACAGACGCTTCAGGTTACAGACTCCGCTAACCCAGAAATAGTACCTCGGGTTAAGAACTTTGCTTCAGGATGAGAACAGAAATTGTGCTCCGGCAGCAGCCGGAGACCCCATTAGCTAAAGTGGTGCTTCAGGTTAAGAACAGTTTCAGGTTAAGAGCAGACCTCCAGAACGAATTAAATACTTAGCCCAAGGTACCACTGTATAGACAAATTGTTTATTAGGGGCAAGGGAGGTCTGGGGGGGCACGTGCCGGAGGAGTTGTGCGGGAAAGCTTTCGGCAGACCAGAAACGTCGCCAACGCCCTTGTTGTGTTCTGTTCCCAGGCTCTCTTTGCTTTGTCGTCCATGCTGCGGCAGTTCCCCTACGCTCAGCAACAGTTCCTCAAGCTTGGAGGCCTTCAAGTGCTTCGGCATCTGTGCACAGAGAAAGGGACGGAGATGTTGCACATCCGCATTGTGACGCTTCTCTATGACTTAGTCGTGGAAAAGGTAAGCGGAGCTGTTGTGCGGCACAGATTAGCGGGAGTAATAATAATAATAATATTTATTTGTACCCCGCCCTCCCCAGCCAAGGCCGGGCTCAGGACGGCTAACAAGCAATAATAAAAATAAGTTGAATGAATACAACTTAAAAACAAGATTAAAATACAACAATAAAATATTGAAACAATAAAATATTAAAATGCAGCCTCATCACAGGAGGAGAAAGGGAAAAGAAAGAGGGGGACGGAATCAAATTGGCTCCAAGCCAAAGGTCAGGCGGAACAACTCTGTCTTACAGGCCCTGTGGAAAGAAATCAGATCCCGCAGGGCCCTGGTCTCATGAGGCAGAGCGTTCCACCAGACCGGAGCCAATGTTGAAAAGGCCCTGGCTCTGGTTGAGGCTAATCTAACTTCCTTAGGGCCCGGGACCACTAGGGTGTTGCTATTTATGGACCTTGAGGCTCTCCGTGGGGCATACTGGGAGAGGCAGTCCCCGGGTATTTATTTATACCCCACCCATCTGGCTGGGTTTCCCCAGCCACTCTGGGCGGCTCCTAACAGAACACTAAAATACAATAACAGCGGGGACGAGACAGGTGTCCCTGGAAGGAGAAATTCATCCAAACCCTACTTTTAGCAGGGGGGCGGGGGAAGAGAGAGAGAGAGAGAGAGCGCTGTATTTTCATCACTACAGGAGTAGAAGAACTGGAACGGTGGAGCCAAATAAGTGTGACCTCCTTCCATTGGCAGGTGGCTGTTCACCTGTCAGTCACTGACACCACGACGGCATCAGGTGGCAACTTGCTAGAGTCTTCCCAGCTCTCATCCATTTTAAAAATGATTCACCTAACACCCCTTACAGAAATCCTGCAAGTTAGGGCATTATTACTGACCCCCTGCAAGAAGGTGGTTGGCTTCCCGCTGCCTGGCTAATTCGTCCAAAGACAGAAATTCAAACTAAGTCTTCCAGAGTTGCAGCTCTGAATCCGCTTGCTCAAACCTTGTGTGTCTCCTCTGGAAAAGGCAATTATCTTGCTCTATATCGATGACTCATCATTGCCCAGAATCTCTTTACAGGGAAAACTTTGCAAAAGCCGTGGATGATTGCGTTTGGCAAGTTACAAATTAGAGGCCATCCACTGAATGCATTATTCTGTTTATTGAATATTTCCTTTTTCTAGAGCTCAGTAGTGTGACATTTAGGGACACGGGTGGCACTGTGGGTTAAACCACAGAGCCTAGGACTTGCCGATCAGAAGGTCGGCAGTTCGAATTTGCTCGGTCCCTGCTCCTGCCAACCTAGCAGTTTGAAAGCACGTCAGATTGCAAGCAGGTAAATAGGTAAAGCATGTAAATGGGGACGCGGGTGGCGCTGTGGGTTAAAGCCTCAGCGCCTAGGGCTTGCCGATCGAAAGGTCGGCGGTTCGAATCCCCGCGGCGGGGTGCGCTCCCGCTGCTCGGTCCCAGCGCCTGCCAACCTAGCAGTTCGAAAGCACCCTCGGGTGCAAGTAGATAAATAGGGACCGCTTTCTAGCGGGAAGGTAAACGGCGTTTCCGTGTGCAGCTCTGGCTCGCCAGAGCAGCGATGTCACGCTGGCCACGTGACCCGGAAGTGTCTTCGGACAGCGCTGGCCCCTGGCCTCTTGAGTGAGATGGGCGCACAACCCCAGAGTCTGGCAAGACTGGCCCGGACGGGCAGGGGTACCTTTACCTTTTTAAATAGGTACCACTCTGGCAGAAAGCTAAACGGCGTTTCCGTGCGCTGCTCTGGTTCTCCAGAAGCGGCCTATTCATGCTGGCAACATGACCCAGAAGCTATACGCCGACTCCCTCAGCCAATAAAGCGAGATGAGCGCCGCAACCCCAGAGTCGGTCATGACTGGACCTAATGGTCAGAGGTTCCTTTACCTAGTGTGACATTTTTGTACATAGGCTTGTTTAGTGTACAGATGGGGGAGCCCTGTGGCCCTCCACATATGAGGTTCGACTCCACAACATGCATCGCCCTCAGCCAGCAAAGGTCAGAACGATGGGAGATCAGCTGTAGGGCAATGACTTATGGAGGACAGAAGGTTCTCCACTCCTAATTTAGTGTATGGCTGGTATCTCCTGCTGGAAGTTTCATCCAGTTCCTCAGCTGATGATGGAAGGAGATGAAGACTGCATCTCAAGGTGCAGTTGAACCTGCCTATGTTGTTTAACCCATTGCACATGAGCTTGGGCACGACCTACTTCCTCAAAAGCCATTGGCTCAATAATAATAATAATAATAATAATAATAATAATAATAATAATAATAATAATAATAATAATAATAATACAGTCATACCTCAGGTTGAATGTGCTTCAGGTTGAGCGCTTCTGGTTGTGCTCCATGGCAACCCGGAAGTATCGGAGCACGTTACTTTCGGGTTGCGCCGCTCGCACATGCGCAGATGTTCAAAATGATGTCACGCGCATGCGTGGAATTGGCAAAACGCAATCCGCGCATGCACAGACGCGCCGTCGCATCTTACATTCTATTCAGGATGCAAACAGGGCTCCGGAATGGATCCCGCTCACATCCTGAGGTACTACTGTAATAATAATTTTATTTATACCCCGCCCATCTGTCTCGGTTTCCTCAGCCACTCTGGTCAGCTCCCAACAGAGGACTAAAAACAGAACAAAACACCAAACATTAAAAGCTTCCCTAAACAGGGCTGCCTTCAGATGTCTTCTAAAAGCCAGATAGTTGTTTATTTCCTTGACATCTGGTAGGAGGGCATTCAGCAGGGCGGGCGTCACCACCGAGAAGGCCCCGACACCCACCCGCCCCCTGTCCCCCCAAAACAGTACGTCTGTCTTGTCAGGATTCAACCTCAGTCGGTTAGCTGCCATCCATCCTCCAACCACCTCCAGGACCTTCACCGCCTTCACCGGTTCCGATTTGATAGAGAGGTAGAGCTTCGCCTTGCACTTCTGTGCATCAAATTCAAGATATAGCAAGTAGGAAAAGGCAAGGAGGGTGGGGTTGGATGGCAGAGTTCGCAGGTCTTGCAAAGAGCATCTGAGTGAGTCCGCTTTGACCACACCTCGAGTCTCTCGGGCCTGAATGGCCCCCTGGCTTTGCAGAATGCATTGCTTCTGTTCTGCTTGTCCTTTTGGCTCATGCACCCATTTCATCACCTAGCACCCTGTTTTCTACAGCTGCTGCAAACACGACTGTGGCCTGCTGCCTGCGTTGGGCTATTCCCAATGTGCAGGTTACAGCGAGGCATCTCAGGAAGTCTTTAGCGCAGCCCAAGATGCGGGGGAGCATAGCATGTTCCCAGGGCGCGTTCCCCTATAATTTGGCTGATTTGACTCTGTCTCGATGGGTTGAGAAGAGCAATCTTCCTTAATGATAATATAGTAGCTAGGAGATCCTTGCGATTAAGATCTAATTAATGAAGCACATATATAGCAATTACCACAGGAGGCTGCCAAGTAAAAAAAAAAAAGCGCAGGAATGCTTAAAAAAAAATACAGCACCCCAACTCCCTGAGCTTTGTCTCTCGCAGCACCATGCTGTAAGCAACCCTTTTATTGCACATGTTTGGCCGGCTGGCCGTGCCAATGCGGGAGTCTTGCCGCTGGAGCTCAGCTTCTTGGCTACGTTCACATTGATTCTTCCTGTGGAAGAAGAAGAGCAATTTCCTCTTTGACTACCACTGCAGTAGCCCTCATCTAGCAGGGGGAGCTTGATAAGCTTGGGGGAGCTTGGTTTTTGGGGGGCGATTGGGGTGAGCTCCCTGTGTGGGAAAGGCCTGTTTCCTCCTTTTTCTTCACACCTACCGTATTTTTCGCTCCATAAGGCACACCTACTTTTTTTGGGGGGGAGGGAATTCAAGAAAAAAATAATGCAGCTCTTGGGGGCTTTTGCAGGAGGTTGAGGACATGAGAGAGCCTCACTCTGTCCCTTCCCCCACCTCCCGCAAAAGCCAGGGATAGCCGCGCGAAGCCTCCGCAGAGCAGCGGGATGAAGGCTCCCTGCTGCCCTGCGGAGGCTTCGCGGGCTACCCCAGAGCTGCTCGACCCAAAGAGCAGGTTGGGGAGCAGCGGAAATGCTTGTGGGACTGGCAGTGGGGAAAGCCGAGTTTCCCTCACCACCAGCCCGAGGGAACCGGAAAGCTGTGTTCAGCCTTTCCACTGCTCCCTGAGCTTGTGGGGCTGGAAGGGAAGCCCGGGTCCCCCCTCCCAGCCCCAGGGACCACACATTCGCTCCATAAGACGCACAGACATTTCCCCTTAGGTTTTAAGAGGGAAAAAGTGTGTCTTATGGAGCGAAAAATACGGTAACTGCTGCCGCTTCCTTGTGGAAGCAACAGAAGGATGAAATAGATCGGACTAGGGACTCGGCTACACTAGCAAAGAAAAAGCGCTTTATATGCGTTGCATATGCATTATAGCACTGTGACACCAGATGGCGCTGTGGAGTTCTGTTTTTCCCAATCCAATTTCTCATGCAAAGTTTACAACGCGTTTAACTGAAATGCTTCTTTAATGTGTCTAGATCCAGCCCGGGTTGCAGCCAGCTTCTGGTCTGGTTGATTTCAATCCTTAGAAGAGCTTCTCCTTTCCTTTCCTTTAAGGGTTACACATCGTGGATGTTTGCAAATTGGATTTCAAAACAGCAAAAGGCCCGGTGATAAAACTGCTAGCACATTTGCAAAGCGAAGCAGCGTCCAAGGTGGTTGAAATAAATAAGAGAACTTGACGATGACTCCTTTGTTGAAGAATGGAAGCTTTTTTTGGACTGTTTAAAGAAATATATACCGTATTTTTGACCATAAGACACACCTAGTTTTTAGAGGAGGAAAACAAGAAAAAAAATATTCTGAACGAAACAGTGGATGTATGATTTTTATGGTTCATGCTCTGGCAGCCTCCTTTATCGCTAGAGTCCCCTATCTCCTCTCCTGATCGCTTGCTGATCAGCTGCTAAGCAGCTTTGTTTCAACACCCCATTCCCTCTTTCTAAAAAAAAACACAGAATCTGCTTTTCACCCCTGGGCAATTGGGCTCCAGGGAACACGCATTCGCTTCATAGGACGCACAGACATTTCCCCTTACTTTTTAGGAGGAAAAAAGTGCGTCTTATGGAGCGAAAAATACGGTAAATATGACGAATTCATGAGCAGAATTTGACATATGAGCAACAGAAGGAATGAGAGAATACAGCATTGAAGATATTGTGCAGAAGGGGGGTGGGAAGAGAAATTAAAAAACCGCAGAAAATGGGGTGGGAAGTTGGAAAAAGACGGATTTATGTATTGAAGTATATATGTTAAGCTTTTGAAAAATTAACAAAAAGTTATTACCAAAATCAAATAAATGAAAGTGCAGGATAATAATTTTAAGGAACTTTATTGCAGCTGTCGCTCAAGGATTTGCCGGATGACGACGACCAGTTCCGGGAGAGAGCCCAGCAATACAGCCAAGTGATCTTGCTCCCAGCCATTGTCGAACAAGGCTGGTGCGGGATAATTCCTAACCTCCTGAGGATGCCAGAGCACGATGCCAGGGAGAAGGTTTTGAAGACTGTGCATGTTCTGCTAGCTTCCTGCAGGGACAGCTACAAAGCCGATCACAGCCTCAGCCATACACTGAGCCTCCTTCGCCAAGAATACGAAGTGCTGGCGGCGGACGAACAAAAGGAAGGAGAAGATGACGGCTATTTTAAGGAAGTCCTCGGCTCTATAAATAGCCTGGCCCAGCAGCTGAAATGAAGACTTTACCCTAGCCTTGCTGTGAGACGTTCGCTGGTACATTTGGGGACGTTGCGCAGAATAAACCACTGAACAAACCTTTTGGCTTTGTGCAGTCCCTTAGGTGGCGAGTAAGCCCATGCGCTCATTGCAGAGCGAAGACTAGCTTCGTATGTGCAGTCGATGGTGTCTTTTATTTCGGGAAATCGCCATAAGAAGCAGGTTTAAGGTGTCCCTGCAGTCGTCACCTGCGAAAAGAAGAGCCCCGCATTTCAAAACAACTCTCTGGCGGGGAAATGGTCTTTACAAAGGAGTTCAGCCAGCGCATGGAGTTGGTTTGAGCAAGTCTGCTGCCTTAGTCACGTCAATCGAAATATTTTTAGAATGTGAGTATTAAGAAGGGCGAGTGTATCCGACTTTTTCTTTTTCTTATTTGGAAAGGCAACTTCCTGTGAAAAAAGATTTTACTCCAATTGTTCAAGATGCTTTCTTTAACTGTTGTCTTTTTCCTGTATATTTTTAAAGCCAGTTCCAACTTTCTGGTTTTTGTCCGTAGTTCCGTTGTTAAAAAACATTCTTCGGTTAGTCCAACACTTGATTTTGCTCTTCCAGCTGGAACCCGGCAGTAAAGGGGACTGAACGGTGGATTGTGTAGAAAGGTTTTACTCCCCAAAAACCCATCTAGCTCGAACTATTTTTCAAACTATGTTCTGCGGGCTCCTCCTTGGCTGTTTGTCAGGCAGTTCCTCAGGTGAGAAGATCGGTCATAATAATAATAATAATAATAATAATAATAATAATATTTGTATCCTGCCCATCTGACTCTGGACGGCTTCCAACAAAGATTAAAAATACATTAAAATGTCACACATTAAAAACTTCCCTGAATAGGGCAGCCTTCAGGTGTCTTCTAAATGTCAGGTAGTTGTTTATCTTTTTGACATCTGGTGGGAAGGTGTTCCACAGGGTGGGTGCCACTACCGAGAAGGCCCTCCTCCTGCTTCCCTGTAGCTTTGCTTCTCGCAGTGAGGGAACCGCCAGAAGGCCCTTGGAGCCGGACCTCAGCGTCTAGGCAGAACGATGAGGGTGGAGACGCTCCTTCAGGTCTATGGGGCCAAGGCCATTTAGGGCTTTAAAGGTCGGCAGCAACACTTTGAATTGTGCTCTGAAACGTACTGGGAACCAATGTAGATCCTTCAAGACCGGTGTTATGTGGTCTCGGCAGGCACTCCCAGTCATCAGTCTAGCTGCCGCATTCTGGATTAGTTGTAGTTTCCGGGTCACCTTCATAGGTAGCCCCACATAGAGCATGTTGCAGTAGTCCAAGCGGGAGATAACTAGAGCATGCACCGCTCTGGCGAGACAGTCCGCAGGCAGATAGGGTCTCAGCCTGCGTACCAGGTGGAGCTGGTAGACAGCTGCCCTGGACACAGAATTGACCTGTGCCTCCGTGGACAGCTGTGAGTCCAGAGTGACTCCCAGGCTGCACACCTGGTCCTTCAGGGGCACAGTTACCCCATTCAGGACCAGGGAGTCCTCCACAGCAGCCTACCCCCCTGTCCGCCCAAAACAGTACTTCTGTCTTGTCAGGATTCAACCTCAATCCATTAGCCACCATCCATCCTCCAACCACCTGGATCTCACTCAGAACAAGATGGGAACTGTCTCACAGGCTGTTGCCAGGCAACAGCTCCTTCCTCACCTGAGCAGCTGGAAGTGTGATGGAAGCAGTTTCTAGGCAGCACTGCCAAAATATTAGTTGTAGTTTCCGGGTCACCTTCAAAGGTAGCCCCACGTAGAGCGTGTTGCAGTAGTCCAAGCGGGAGATAACTAGAGCATGCACCACTCTGGTGAGACAGTCCGCAGGCAGATAGGGTCTCAGCCTACGTACCAGATGGAGCTGGTAGATAGCTGCCCAGGATACAGAATGGACCTGCACCTCCATGGACAGCTGTGACTCCAAAATGGCTCCCAGGTTGCGCACCTGGTCCTTCAGGGGCGCAGTTACCCCACTCAGAACCAGGGAGTCCTCCACACCCGCCCGCCTCCTGTCCCCCCAAAACAGTACTTCTGTCTTATCAGGATTCAACCTCAGCCACCATCCATCCTCCAACCGCCTCCAGACACTCACACAGGACCTTTACCGCCTTCACTGGTTCTGATTTGAAAGAGAGGTAGAGCTGGGTATCATCTTCATATTGATGGACACCCAGTCCAGACCCCCTGATGATCTCTCCTTGCGGCTTCATGTTAAAAAGCATGGGGGAGAGGACAGAACCCTGAGGCACCCCACAAGTGAGAGCCCAGGGATCTGAACACTTATCCCCCACCACACAGTAAAAGCAGATGAGTTGCTCTTAAAGACATCTTGTCCATTATTGAACTTTCCCTGCAATGTGCAGCTGCAGGTTGGGGTGGCTTTTTAAGATGTGCTCTGTCAATTCTTCTTAATTAAATTTCTATACTGCCCTTCTTTCAAGGATCACAGGGCGGTTTGCAACATAAAAACACAAAAATACACAACATGGTAACAAATGAAAACAACACCCCCCGCAACACAGTTTATCAGGTCACCGGTTGTTTAGTTAGCCCGAAGGAGAAGAGGAATGTTTTTGCATGGAGCCTAAAGATACGTAACGAAGGTGCCACGCGAGTCTCCCTAGGGAGAACATTTCACAAACAGGGAGCCACCACAGAGAAGGCATGTTCTCATGTTGCCACCCTCCGGACCTTTCGTGGAGGAAGCACACAAAGAAGGGCTTCAGGTGATGATTGCAGGGTCTGGGTTGGTTCATATGGGGAGAGGCAATGCTGTCCTGAGCCATTTTTGGCTTTGCAGTCGTACCTTGGTTGTCAAACACCTTGGAACTTGGATGTTTTGGCTCCCGAACGATCAAAACCTGGAAGTGACTGTTCTGGTTTTCAAACGTTCTTTTGGAAGCCGAACGTCCGGCAGGGCTTCTGCGGCTTCTGATTGGCTGCAGGAGCTTCCTGCAGCCAATCGGAAGCTGCGCCTTGGTTTTCAAACGTTTTGGAAGCCGAACGGACTTCCTGAACGGATTCCATTTGACTTCCGAGGTACCCCTGTATTACTGTTATTTTGTTTAGTATGCCATTATGAAGGTTCTAACTGCGTTTTTCAACTCGACCAATTCTGCCCTGGTGGCATCTCACCTGTGACTCTACTCCTTTCCTCAATAACCCAAAGCGTTCAGATCACCCAGTGAACTTCAGAGCTGAGTGCAGATTTGAACCCTGGTCTCCCAGGTCCTACACCACAACCACTACACCACAATGGCTCTGCCCAGTAGGTATACATATCAGTACATGATCCTATTTCTGGCATTACAGACAGCTCCACTGAGTGCTGGAGTCGGACTTAGTTCGTATCTTTTGGTGAACAAATGCTTCCAAAATCCAAATGTCTGTGATTTAACAGGGCTGTGGGCCGAAGTACCCGTCTGCTAATCTGTAAAAAGTAACTAATCCTGGAAGTAGCTTAAGCAATAAGGCCAGGACACATGGCAGAGAAGGTATGTCTCGAAAACTGCCCATTTAAAAATCTTTCCACTGTCTACTGAGGTTCGTTGATCTCCCCCTTGCCTAATTAGGTAGTCAGCACAAGCCAAACTGTAAAAAAAGATGGATTGTCTGTGTACATTTCCTCAAACTGTGCAGCTGTGGTGGGCTCTGGGTGACCTTTCGACGTGCATAGATCTTCGGAAGGTGAGATCTGTGAGTCCCACTTCAAACACTGAGTGGGGGTTGAGAAACCCAAATGTCTTAAAATTCTGCAAGCTATACATTTCAGGAAGTGCATTCATTAGCTCTCAGGGCCATTTGATGTGCAGACAGGTATTTTTAGGCTGCGATCCTATGCACGCTTTTGTTATTTGAAATCGGGGGTTTGCTTCCAAGTAAACACACACAGGATTGCACTGGTAGAGCTATACAGTGGTACCTTGGCTGTCGAACTTAATCTGCTCCGGGAGTTCATTCAACACCCAAAACTGTCGCGGCTTCCAATTGGCTGCAGGAGCTTCCTGCACTCAAGTAGAAGCTACATTGGATATTCGGCTTCTGGAAAACGTTCACAAACCAGAACGCTTACTTCTGGGTTTGCAGCGTTCAGGAGCCGATTTATTCTACAATTAAGCCCTTCAACAACCAATGTACCACTGCATGTTCGTTGCATTTTTCATTGCTGGCTTCCTGGTACATCTTTTCCCTACTCAATTGGCCTGCTTTCAAAATGAACATTTGCTTCTTTTTATCCATCACTATTTTAGCATGGGACGTGGGTGGCGCTGTGGGTTAAACCACAGAGCCTAGGACTTGCCGATTAGAAGGTCGGCGGTTCGAATCCCCGCAATGGGCTGAGCTCCCGTTGCTCGGTCCCTGCTCCGGCCAACCTAGCAGTTCGAAAGCACGTCAAAGTGCAAGTAGATAAATAGGTACCTCTCCGGCGGGAAGGTAAACAGCATTTCCGTGCCCTGCTCTGGTTCGCCAGAAGCGGCTTAGTGATGCTGGCCACATGACCCGGAAGCTGTACGCCGGCTCCCTCGGCCAACAAAGCGAGATGAGCGCCGCAACCCCACAGTCGGCCATGACTGGACCTAATGTTCAGGGGTCCCTTTACCTCTACCTTTATTTTAGCATGTGCCTCATATGCACATGTTCAATAGCGCATGAAAAATATCCAGCCCCTCGAAAACGATGTATGATTTGTGCTGGGCTGCAAAGCCCAATGTACAGGCTGCAACTACTACCGAAATAAATTTATGCCAGTTGGAGGTGAAGTGGAGAGCCTCCTTCTAAAAGTGAATGGATAGCACTTGGCTTTTTATCGATCGGGTTATTTTAAGGCTTAACAGCTAATAGCCCTTTCCTTTTTAGGCTCGGAGATATTTGTTCCTTTTTGCAGATTCCACACATTTGCTTCTTGCTATTTAAGTAGCAGAAGTAATTATACACATTGATTTTCTTTCCAGTGGCATTTGGGTTGTTTATCTTTAATGGAGGGGGGAGGGGGGGAGATGAAGGGATTTTACAGGAAATGTTCCCTAGAGAACAGTATGTGATTATTAGAAGCAGTAAAACATCAGAGATTCAGAATATGTCAGACTTTTGGCAGCAGACACCGGGTGCCACTTACAAGGAAAGGCCACGCTCGTTGTTTCCAACAGTTCCTGCCTAGTAGAAGATGTGGATAACCTGTGGCCTTTCAGATGATGCTAAGGACATAAGAAGAACCCATTAGACCAGGGCAATGGTCCATCTATTCTAGCATCCTATTCTCACAGTGGCCAACCCAATGCCGGTGGGAAACCCATAAGGATTGTTGGAACTCCAGCCTCAGCCAGCAATGACAAATGGGCAGGAATTCTGGGAGTAGAGATGCAGATTCTTGACGCCTTCCAGAGCAAGGGGATGGAAGAAGTTCTCTTCCTCCTCTTGTGTTAGGTAAAGTAACCATTAGGTCCAGTCGTGACCGACTCTGGGGTTGCGGCGCTCATCTCACTTTATTGGCCGAGGGAGCCGGCGTACAGCTTCCGGGTCATGTGGCCAGCATGACTAAGCCGCTTCTGGTGAACCAGAGCAGCGCATGGAAACGCTGTTTACCTTTCCGCCGGAGCGGTACCTGTTTATCTACTTGCACTTTGACGTGCTTTTGAACTGCTAGGTTGGCAGGAGCAGGGACCGAGCAACGGGGGCTTACCCCTTCGCGGGGATTCGAACCGCCGACCTTCTGATCGGCAAGTCCTAGGCTCTGTGGTTTAACCCACAGCACCACCCGCATCCCCCTTTTGTGTTGCACGCTTCTGATTCAGTTGTCACTTGAGTCGTTTTTTAAAAAAATGTGCAAGAGTATTGCAGGACTCCCAATTTACCCTGAGCAGTTGGATTTGAAAGGCAAGGAACATGGTCAACTCGTATTTCCCACGCTAAGCCCAGTGGAGGAAAGTCTGGCTAAAACTGTAATAAGTAAATAAACTCCAACTATGTCTCTCTAAAGTAGGTGAGATTGCTAGTAAGGTGAAGGCTTACTGGGAAATGATATGTAATGAAATGAAAAGGATGTTTAAAGTAACTTTCGTAACCAAAACAACAAATAAGCTTTTCTCGTGGGAATTATAGGGACAGAACTACCTAAAATGTATAGAAACTTATTCATGTACAGCGGCAAGAATGTTACTTGCCCAAAAATGGAAAGATGAAGGAGTCCCTGTTGGTTTCTGCTTTCTTCTCTGTGCAGCGAAGTGCTTGTCACGAGACAGGTTGTTTACATTCCACAGTAAATGCACTGTTGGGTTTCTCACAGGAACGGAGACTGGATGTGACGTACACTGGTTTCCTGTTTTTCACTGTTCTTTGCAGTTTCACTTTGTGAGAATCTCTCCGTGCTTTAGAGGAGAGAGGATGCCTTTCTCTGCTCCGGCAGAGGGAAGATGTTTTTCTGTAACTTACCAGCTTTGAAATGTAAATAAAGCAATATAGAGTATGTTGGCACGTACTTTTCATCATTCCGCTGTGCACGGGACACTGCTTATCTCCAACATTTGGTTCCGGGCCCAGAAAAACGCAGTGTTTTGAGAATGGACTCCAGAAGTCGGGCTCCTGGCAAAGGAACAAAGGAGCAAAGAAACGGAGTGCCGGCAGAGGATCGGAACAGCGGCAGAGGGACAGATTGCACGGTATCTGCTCTGTGCATCAAAATGATTGATGTGAGGTATGTGCTACTGCTCCGGGCAGCCTGCCAGCTTCTAATTAATGGCTTTAAGGCTGGACTTTGAACTTTTAAAGCCGTTTTCTACGGCACAAGCGTAGTGGCTTGGATGGCTGGGAAAGTGAAAGTAACTTTGAATTTGCCTTTGGAATGAGGTTTGAAGCACAGACGCAGCCAGTATAAAGCAGCTTGATTTAAAGCAGCAGAGATGGCTAGCTGCACAAAGCTAGCTGATGCTCTTGGGATTCCTAAGCTCAATAAGAAAAACTATGCGGACTGGGTTTTGTATGCAGAGGCTATTCTGCGGAAAGAGGGTCTGTTTGAGGTGATTACAGACAACCCCCCAGCTCCAATTACAGATGCATGGGAAGCTAAGGATTCCAAAGCAAGGGGAACTCTTACGTTGATAGTATCCCCAGAAGAGCTCTGTCTATTGCGTGATAAGACCTCAGCCAGAGAAATTTGGGATGCTTTGAGAGAGGCTCACTTGAGGACAGAAGCTGGATCCACTATGTTTTACTTTAACAAGCTGCATAATATGGCTCTTGCTGAAGGTGGAGATGTGCGTATACATCTGATGGAGATGCAGAATCTGAGACATGAGCTGCAACAGAGAGGACTCAACTTTCCAGAGGCTGTGTATTCCTTCATGATACTACAATCTTTGGGTTCAGGTTGGGAGTCTGTTGCAACCCAGATTGCTGTACAGCCAACTGCTCAGCTGACAGTGGACTATGTTACTGCCGTGATTCAGAATGAAGCAGATCGCCGGGGTGCTGGCTGCATGGGAAAGGGGGAGTCTTCACAGACGTCATCCCATAGTGCAGTGGAACCACCAGATGGCGCCAAAGCTTTGAAGGCAGTGAAATGCTACTCGTGTGGACGTCTAGGCCATATGAAGAGGGAATGCAAATATCCCAAGGCCAAGACAGAGCAGCGCAGCGAAAGCTCATCGCGTGGAAAAGGCCGAGGCAAAGGCAAAGGTCCAGTGTCCAGGACAACGCAGCACAAGGCAATGGTCTCACGCTTCACACCAAAGGTTGCAGAGGTCCAGAAGACGTCTAGATCTTTCTTCGTTGTTGATTCAGCGGCAACGCATCACATGTGCAACGATAAGCGACTGTTCGTGTCTTTTACACCGCAGGAAGGTGCGATTCACCAGGCGGATGACCACACAATTCCCAGTAAAGGCTACGGAACTGTTGTTCTTCACAGTTTGGACTTATCGATACAGAATGTGCTTTATGTGCCGGATGCCAAACATAATCTGCTCAGCGTTGGACAGCTGAATGAGTGGAACATTGACGTTTCCTTTAAGAACAAAAGGTGCATCATCACAAAGAAAAATGATTATGTGTTGTATGCTGAATTTGTTGATCGTTTGTTTGTTTTGTATTATGATGATGTTGTGCAGGATGACACTTGTTGCATTGCAGGTTCTAACAAAAGTTTGCATGCAGAATGTATTCACGATTTTCATCGAAAATTTGGTCATTTGCATTTTGAGGCAGTATCTAAAATGCTTGCCTTGGTTGAAGGTATGACTATTAAACCCTGCAGGTACCACATGAAGTGCAAGGCATGCGCAGCAAACAAGGTGAAAATGGCTGCGAAAGGTAAGGTGTCTAGTAGGCAAGCTACAGAACCATACCAAATTTTTCATGCTGATTTGGTTGGACCACTAGCGCCCTCTTTGGGTGGAAATAGGTACTTCATGGTTCTCCTTGATGCATTTTCCAGGTATATTTTTGTGTACAATCTCAAGCAGAAATCAGAGGCTTTTCCTAGGTTCAAGGAATTCTGTGCTTGGTTGGGAAATGTGCATGGTAAGAAGATAAAGATTCTTTTCACTGACCGGGGGGGAGAATTCACTTCTCAGCAGTTTGAAGCTTTTCTGGCTGAGAAAGGAATTCAACACGATTTGTCTAGTCCTCGCTCGCCATGGCAGAATGGACTTGCGGAACGGGCAAATCAGACATTGCTTCAAGGGTTAAAAACCTTGCTGCATGATGCCAACCTTCCAGAGAGTTATTGGGCTGAATCTCTCTCGTGTTTTGTTTACAGTTACAATCGCAGGTTATCTTCAGCGATTGGTTGTACCCCCTATGAGAAGATGTTTGGCAAGAAGCCATACATCAAACACATGAAAATTTTTGGTTCTGACATGTGGGTTCACTCACCACAAAACTCCAAGTTAGACAAGCGTGGATTGCATGGTATCTTTCCAGGTTATCAGAAAGGGTCTTACAGAATAATGATGACTGACTCTAAGGAAATTAAGCTCACAAGAAGTGTTGAGTACAATGCCAAGTGGGGGGAGAATGTGGGAATTTTCCAATGTTATCCTGATGACAGTGATGAGACTGAGGATAGTCAAAAGCAACCGCAACAACCCACACCCACTGATGAAGGTTCTGATTCTGAGTCTGAAACTGAATCGGGTGATTCAGAGGATTTCAAGAGTGCGAAAGCCTCTATGCGACCCTCTGAAAGCTCTGATCAAGAATTGGAGGAACCATTGTTCACAATAGGTCGTTTTTCTCCTAAGAAGGAAGAGGAGAATGTTGAAGACTTAAGGCTAATTCGCAGGTCACAGAGAGCCACAAAAGGCAGACCTCCAAAGAGATTTGCTGATGAGTTTGCTAAGATAGCAGTAGCAGCTGTTAAAAGCTCCAAGAAGGTATTTGAACCTTCAAGTTTCCAAGAAATCCAGGATTTGGATTCAAAGGAAGCTGAGCCATGGTTAAATGCCATGAAGGCTGAGCTTGATTCCTTGGAAAGGAACAAAACATGGGAGCTAGTTCCAGTAGTTCCAGGAATGAAACTGCTTGGAAGCAAATGGGTCTTCAAAGCGAAGACTGATCAAAATGGCAAGATAGTCAGACACAAAGCCAGATTGGTAGCCAGAGGTTTTGCACAGGTACCAGGTGAAGACTATCACGAGACCTACTCACCCACAGCGAGGTATGAGAGCATTAGGCTTATGCTCAAGCTAGCTGCAGAGGAAAATCTACACATTAGTCACCATGATGTGAATACAGCTTTTCTGTACGGATCTCTAAATGAATCACTTTATATGCTTCCACCTGATGGCGTACAGGTAAAACAGGGATTTGTTTGTGCTCTGAAGAAGTCCCTTTATGGTCTCAAACAAAGTGCACGGTGTTGGCACACAAAACTCACTGAAGTATTGTTTTCTCTAGGTTTTCAGCAAGGGAAAGCTGATCCATGTGTATTTGTCAAAGAGGAGGGGCAAAAGAAACTGTATTGTTTGTTTTATGTTGATGATCTTTTATTCTTTTGGAAAGATGTCACAATGTACAATAACGCCCTAGCTCAACTGAAAGAGCACTTTGATATGAAAGATCTTGGTGAGGTAAACAACTACCTATCTCTAGAAATAGAGAGAGATCAAGATGGTAACATTCTAGTACACCAGTCACGGAAAATTGCTGATGTGTTAAGCAAACTAAACCTGATGGATGCTAACCCTGTAGACACACCGATGACAACAGGTTATCAGGTAGATGACACTGAAGAAGCATTTTCTGACACTACACTGTACAGAAGTGTGCTAGGCAAACTAAACTTCATTGCCAGATGTTCAAGACCAGACATTGCTGTTAGCTGTAATTTGCTAAGCAGACAAGTCAACAATCCTACTGTTAAGGATTGGAAAGCTCTGAAACGCATAGCGCGGTATTTGAAAGGCACTATGCATTACAGACTGAGATTTAACAATCAGAAGTCTGGTGGTCTTGAGATATTTACAGATGCAAGTTTTGGAAGTGACACTACAGACAGGAAAAGTACGTCTGGAGTTTGCTATAAGTACAATCAGGGTCTATTTGATTGGTCATGCAAGAAGCAAACAACAGTTAGCTTAAGTACTTGTGAAGCTGAACTGAATGCACTGTCTTATTCACTTAAAGATTGTGAATGGTTGTTACAATTGTGCAAAGACATGAAAATTCCTGTCAAATGTCCAATCCAGGTTTACCAGGACAACAAAGCATGTTTGGCTTTGCTGAATTCTGAAGGTTGTAAGCAAAGCACGAAGCACTTGCAATTGAAGTTGCAACATGCTAGGGAACGTATTCAGAAGGGACTCGTATCGGTGTCCTATATGCCAGGTAATGAAATTCCTGCTGATGTATTGTCCAAGATTGTATCAAGGGATCGACACTGTACCTATGTGCAGAAGTTGGGTTTGTACTGATATTGTACGAACACGCTGCCCAGAGATATTCACAGAAAGGGGGAGGATGTTGGTTTCTGCTTTCTTCTCTGTGCAGCGAAGTGCTTGTCACGAGACAGGTTGTTTACATTCCACAGTAAATGCACTGTTGGGTTTCTCACGGGAACGGAGACTGGATGTGACGTACACTGGTTTCCTGTTTTTCACTGTTCTTTGCAGTTTCACTTTGTGAGAATCTCTCCGTGCTTTAGAGGAGAGAGGATGCCTTTCTCTGCTCCGCCAGAGGGAAGATGTTTTTCTGTAACTTACCAGCTTTGAAATGTAAATAAAGCAATATAGAGTATGTTGGCACGTACTTTTCATCATTCCGCTGTGCACGGGACACTGCTTATCTCCAACAGTCCCAGCAATGGAAGAATGGATACAAAGACTTATGGAATATGCAGAAATGGCGAAACTTGCCAGAAGAATAAGAAATCAAGATAATAAACTTTTTATAAAGGAATGGAAATGGTTTACTGAATATTTGCAGATAAAATTGTCAAAACATTGGCAGGATTATTGTAATAACCTGCAGTTTCATAAGAGCATATATTTAAAGATGAATAAATGAACAAATTAAGTTAATTTGCTTATGCAGAAGATATTAAAAATAAATTTAAGGAACTGCAGAAAGTGGGGGGAGGAAGTCAAGTTTTGAAATGTCAAAATGATTGTAAAATAAGTGAAATGTATAAATCTGAAAAGTATAATTTTTTTTTAAAAGATATTGCTATCATCTTTCCACCTTGTATATTTGGATGGAAAATGCATGGAGGATAAAGACTATCAGCGGGCAACTAGCCATGATGGAATTTCTAGGCTTAAAAATCTTTTGTTAATTCCTGTTCTGTACTTAAACCTCTTGAGGTATGGGGGTTTTTTTGTTCCTTCCTTCCTTGCTTGCTTGCTTTCTTGCTTTCTTGCTTTCTTTTGTTACTTCTGGAAATAGTGGTGATCTAGAGATGAGTTGGGACATGGGTGGCGCTGTGGGTTAAACCACAGAGCCTAGGACTTGCCAATCAGAAGGTCGGCAGTTTGAATCCCCGCGACGGGGTGAGCTCCCGTTGCTCAGTCCCAGCTCCTGCCAACCTAGCAGTTTGAAAGCACGTCAAAGTGCAAGCAGATAAATAGGTACCACTCCGGCGGGAAGGTAAACGGCGTTTCCGTGCGCTGCTCTGGTTCGCCAGAAGCGGCTTCATGCTGGCCACATGACCCGGAAGCTGTACGCCGGCTCCCTTGGCCATTAAAGCGAGATGAGCGCCGCAACCCCAGAGTCGGCCACAACTGGACCTAATGGTCAGGGGTCCCTTTACCTTTTTAGAGAAGAATGAGCTTTTGATGTTTTGGCAATCAAGTGGCCCTGCCACATACCTTGTCAGAATTTGCTAGATAACCCATCATTTTCTGTCATTGGTTAAAGATAATCACACTTTCTGGTCCTGCTAAGAGGTGCAGCAAGTTCTCTGCACTTCTCGTACACGTGGAGCTGCAGAGAAGGAGCCATATAAAAACCATTAAAACCCATATAAGCTGCCAGTATTTATGTAGGTGTGTCTTGACCATCTCTGCAGCGGCAACAGTGAGGGACAGGGGCTGCAGCGCTTCGCTTTCAGCTTACATTTGCCTTTTTATTTTACTTGCAGTTCAATGTATAAGCTATTAAAAAGCCCTGTGATGACATTCTCTGTATCTGACAGCTATACAGCAATGCTTGTGAAAAATTAAGGAAGTGGGACTGTGTTGAAGAGGGATATTCCCCAACGTGGCGCCGTTCCTCCAGCAGAGATCTCAGATTTGGAACCTGTCACACGTTTCACATTATTGTCAGGCTCGCAGAAGGCAGAATCCCTGCGGATTCTGCTGGATTTGCACCATATATCTGAAGGCTGAGCACTGAGGCAAAAAGCGATGCTGCAGAGTGAAATTAACCACTGAAATGGATGGCGATAATAAAAATAATAATTGCTACCAATGCCTGAAGTTTGGGAAGGACGTTGGGCAACATCTTATTCTGGATGCATTCAATTGGGCATTGTGTCTGATGTTGCTGGACTAAAGAAGGGCTCTCTAAAGAAGGTCTTTCCTCCCACCCCCACCCCCACCCCCAGGTTCAAAGGCTGTGTAGCTAGTTTAGGATCTGGCAAGCCTAGCTTCAGAAAATAGCCCCAGGAGAGACCACCGTAGAGGTCAATGAGGATGTTAGCTTAACGAATTTTTGAAGCAAAGTAGAATTAAAGAACCTTTTAATGAGGGTGAAAGAGGAGAGCGCAAAATACGGTCTGGAGCTCAACATCAAAAAAACGAAGATCATGGCCACTGGTCCCATCACCTCCAGGCAAATAGAAGGGGAAGGAATGGAGGCAGTGAGAGATTTTACTTTCTTGGGCTCCATGATCACTGCAGATGGTGACAGCTGTCACAAAATTAATAGACGCCTGCTTCTTGGGAGAAAAGCGATGACAAACCTAGACAGCATCTTAAAAAGCAGAGACATCACCTTGCCAACAAAGGTCCGTATAGTTAAAGCCATGGTTTTCCCAGTAGTGATGCATGGAAGTGAGAGCTGGACCATAAAGAAGGCTGATCGCCAAAGAATTGATGCTTTTGAATTATGGTGCTGGAGGAGACTCTTGAGAGTCCCATGGACTGCAAAAAGACCCAACCTATCCATTCTGAAGGAAATCAGCCCTGAGTGCTCACTGGAAGGACAGATCCTGAAGCTGAGGCTCCAATACTTTGGCCACCTCACGAGAAGAGAAGACTCCCTGGAAAAGACCCTGATGTTGGGAAAGATGGAGGGCACAAGGAGAAGGGAATGACAGAGGACGAGATGGTTGGACAGTGTTCTCGAAGCTACCAGCATGAGTTTGACCAAACTGCGGGAGGCAGTGGAAGACAGGAGTGCCTGGCGTGCTCTGGTCCAGGGGGTCACCAAGAGTCGGACACAACGAAACGACTAAACGACAACAACAGCTAAAGAAAAAGTGAGGAGGGGACTGGCCCCTCTCAACTTTCATGTGCCGAGGCTGGATTTATATTATCTAGTTGCCAGCTCCCCTAAAGAAGAACACGGACATTACAGGTGTACCATGACAGAGAAGCCTCAAGAAACCACTGTGCACATGGGGGGGAAACACATTTCCTGTCAGATAATGTCAGATAATGTCAATCACATTTTTAGGCGAATACCAAACTTCTGCTGGATTCTTTACAAAGAGTCGCCTGAAATGGAAATGGCAGGATTCAAATGCCCCCCCCTTTTTTAAATCTGTATATTATTTTTCTGGGAGTTGATCTCTGATCCTGAACCTTCGCTGCTGTGTGGCTACACTCATTTGTGAAAAAGGCTTTGGGAATAAACCCTGAGGAAAAACCAGTACCCACTGCCTTGCAGGACATCTTCAGGAGAAGAAAAGGCGAAGAAACCCTACACTAATTGGAGTGGAGGCCCTCTGGCAGTTGGATGGTGCCTTTTATTGCCAAGCTGGTGCCAAACATATTGCTTTGCTTTCCTTTGAATTGCATCAACAAGGCTGGGGGGGGGTGTATTGTCATCTGGGCACCCCAGGACCTCCATACGCACTGCCCAGCCTTGGACCCTGGAGAGGTCACTTTGGTGCTGCTAGCGCACCAAAAACCACATGGGAGGCAGCAGTTATGAGTTACCAGCCACAGCAGATGCTGTGATTCTACAGCAGTTTGACTTCAGCCCCGGAGGCCCACTTCATTGTCTCTAGGGATGCGGGTGGTGCTGTGGTCTAAACCACTGAGTCTCTTGGGCTTGCTGATCCGAAGGCCGGCGGTTCAAATCCATGTGACAGGGTGAGCTCCCGTTGCTCGGTCCCGGCTCCTGCCAACCTAACAGTTCAAAAGCACACCAGTGCAAGTAGATGAATAGGTACCGCTGTGGTGGGAAGGTAAATGGCGTTTCCATGCACTCTGACTTCTGTCATGGTGTTCTGTTGTGCCAGAAGCAGTTTAGTCCTGCTGGCCACATGACCTGGAAAGCTGTCTGTGGATAAATGCCGGCTCCCTCGGCCTGAAAGTGAGATGAGTGCCGCAATCCCATAGTTGCCTTTGAGTGGATTTAACTGTCCAGGGGGTCCTTTACCTTTCACATTTTTACCATTGTCTCTCAAGACAGACAGGTGCCCGCAACAACAGTTATTTTGCTGTGTCTTTTTGAGACACTTCTTTTTATAAAGCGACTAATGTGTCATAAAGGGACACAGGTGGTGCTGTGGGTTAAACCACAGAGCCTAGGACTTCCCAGTGAGAAGGTCGGCGGTTCGAATCCCCGTGACAGGGTGAGCTCCTGTTGCTCAGTCCCTGCTCCTGCCAACCTAGCAGTTCGAAAACATATCAAAGTGCAAGTAGATAAATAGGTACTGCTCCGGTGAGAAGGTAAACAACGTTTCCGTGCGCTGCTCTGGTTCGCCAGAAGCGGCTTAGTCATGCTGGACACATGACCCGGAAGCTGTACGCAGGCTCCCTCAGCCAATAAAGCGAAATGAGCGCTGCAACCCCAGAGTCGGTCACGACTGGACCTAATGGTCAGGGGACCCTTTACCTTTAACATGTCATAAATCATAGCAATAATGCATCATAAACAGGATTGCCGTGGGTTTTAGTGCTTTGTTGAGAAGGCTATTCTTATGCTGCTTCTGCCGAGATGAAGGGAGAGGGCTCCACCAGTGAAAACCAAGCAACAGGGGCTTCTGGTTTCATTTAGCCAAGTCTCCCTTGTTAAGGAAAGGCCAGGAGGGCTTGGAGCAAAATATTACAGTGAATAAGGACAAGGGCCAGCTTAACTTGGTTCCTCTGCTGAGACAGGAAACGTTTGTCCGAGCAGGTGCTGGAGACCTCTGAAGGACCTCTGGAAATGCAGCCACATTGCCCATTCAGACCCTTTCCTCTTTCATATAAAGGTGGGGGAAAGAGAGAGAAGGAAACGAGGACATTATTTTATGCCACGGAATGAATGAAGCAGAAGGGGAAGACCTCCAGGGACATTCCTCTCCCTGTCCATTCACATCTCTTCTTTAAGAGAGATACGGTGTTCAAAGAACAGTTAAGCTGAATGCTGGGGATTTTGGTTGGAGTGCCATTCCTCCCTGGGATCTGCCTTTGCCATGCAAAGTTGGCTTCGGGCAAAAATAGCTTGATTAAGCAGCGACGAACAGCCAAGGCATCCTTTGCCCCTGGGCTGCCAGTCACCGATGGCCCTAATGAACACTCACAGACGCTCTGGAAGTCTGTTAAGTGTGTTAGCTACGACAGAGCGGAGAATAGGAAGAAAAACCTGATGGCAGGCTGCAAACATATCGCCTCTTCACCCACACGAGGAAATGCTGTGTTTTCTTTTGTTTTTAATACAGTGGGATCTGCGAGGGAGACTCTATACACAGGCATTGTTTTGTACGCAGCTGCGACGGTCAGCTGTGTATCCCGAAAGAGGCTTTGTGCTAACTCTGGCAGCACATTATGTCCGAGGAAGCAGAAACAACTCATTTTCCCTCCTGAACCTTGCACACTGCACTGCCCTGTTTTGTGCAAATGTCGAGGTTGCTTTCGGCACCCGGGTGGTTTTGCAGTGGCATAATCTCACAAGCGCGGTGGCCACTTCCAGAGAGCAAGCAGAAACAGGTACCCGTAGAGAACGGCCCTTTTACAAAACAGAAATAAACTTAGAGGACATTCTGAAGTACTGTAGGGTCTGTGACTAGCAGCCCTGAACCAAAACTACTGTCTGCAAGGAGGGGCAAGCTAATCCTCCCATTGCATGCAGAAGAGGCTAAAAATTGGACAGGAATGGTTAAGGGGCTTGCAGATTTGAGATTGGGGGCGGCACCAAAGACTCAAGTGTGCTCCTCTGAGGCAAAGGTAGCTGCTGGCAGGCTTTTGTGTTGTATAACTCTGATTCTGACCATTGGGGTTCTCTGGTGACCCAGATGACCCTGTGTAATGGTTCTGGGGTTGCTCGTGCGTATGTTGCCGCCACTCCTGGCTAGGTTACCTGGTTGAGCCCTTTCTGTCTGGACAGCCCTTCACTTCGTGGCTGTCTCAGTCGCTGGCAGAATCCGTCAGTGGGCGTTTCTTGAACTTCTTCCAGCAAAGAAGTTCTTTGACGCCAAGTCTCCTCCTACTCTCCCTGCGCAGAAGTCTTCTGCGCAGGGAGGGTGTGGGCAGCGGAGCACCCGTGCTCTCTCTGCTGGTCTCCGGTGAAGAGTCCTGGAGCCTCCTCTCCGATTCCCCCATCTGCCCCCCTTCTCCACTGGTGTTACGCTGTTTTCCTTCCCCAGCAGTCCAACCCCCAGCAATGCAGGAATATCTCTGCGTAAGCATGTATAGGATTGTGCTGTAAATGTAGCATATGGGCTGTGAGCCTCATGATAGTGCTTCATAGTCTCTTGAGTCGATTTTAAGCAGCAGATCGCTACCCTTCCCTCAAACACGCACAGAAAATATCAAAGTGGGCAAGCTACTCTCATTTTGCACCTCTCCTAAACTGGACGCCACAATGACACAGCCATAGAAATGCAGTTGTGTGCACTGTATCAACACAAATAGGGCTTTTTTCCTCTGTAACTGGGGAGAGAGAGAGGGGAACGATTTAGAAAAGCAGCAGGAAACCAAAGACAGAACATTTTATGAATAATTATATGCCCACAGGCATTCGAGAATACCAATGGAACAGTATTGTACAGAGCAAACAGGACAATATTTTCAAGGAGGCCAGAACCATCTCAGTGCTGAACTCGTTCAGTGCAGGAAAAACGCTTTCAAAAGTGGTTGAAGACGTCCCTTAAATCTAAGCACTCACTGAAGGGCCACTTCTCAGATTTTATTGTGTTTCAGGATGGTCACTGAGAGGTAGATGTGCTTTATTGCTTAAAGTACACTTATAGGGTTGCTTCCAACTAAGGCTCCATACACCCTTCACCTCTAAAGGACATTTGAAGCGCATTCCTTCCCTCAAAGCATTCTGAACGCTGTTAGGTAAAGGGACCCCTGACCATTAGGTCCCGACGTGGCCGACTCTGGGGTTGCGGTGCTCATCTCGCTTTATTGGCCGAGGGAGCCGGCGTATAGCTTCCGGGTCATGTGGCCAGCATGACTAAGCCGCTTCTGGCAAACCAGAATAGTGCACGGAAACGCCGTTTACCTTCCCGCCGGAGTGGTACCTATTTATCTACTTGCACTTTGACGTGCTTTTGAACTGCTAGGTTGGCAGGAGCAGGGACCGAGCAACGGGAGCTCACCCCGTTGTGGGGATTTGAACTGCCGACTTTCTGATCGGCAAGTCCTAGGCTCTGTGGTTTAACCCACAGTGCCACCCACGTCCCTCTGAACACTGTTAATTAGAGTACAAAAATGATCAGTGTACCGGAGAGGCAAAACTGAGCATGATATGCCTAGGTGGACCAATGACCTGGCTCAGAACAAGGCAGCTTTCTAATGCTCCTGTCCTAAGTATCCTTGCCCAGGAATGGGGAACCTGTGGCACTCCAGATTGCGTTGGAGTCCAGCCAGTGGCGTAGCGTGGGTTGCCAGCACCCGAGTCCATGCAAAGGTATGTGGTGTTTGGGAGGGAGGGAAAAGGGACAAAGTACACATACACATTCAACTGCCTAATGGCATCTGCGCCACCCAGCAGATTGTAGCCGCAGAGTCATTCCCTTGTCTGGAGAAGGAGCTTCCTGGTTCACGTGGATCAATTTTCAACTGAGCCCTGGGTTGGAAGTGTGCAGCAGTATTGAGGCAGTGGTAGGCATTGAAATTTCATGCCCCTAACCATTTTGTAAGGGACGTGGGTGGCGCTGTGGATAAAACCTCAGTGCCTAGGACTTGCCGATCGTATGGTCGGCGGTTCGAATCCCCGCAGCGGGGTGAGCTCCCGTCATTCGGTCCCAGCTCCTGCCCACCTAGCAGTTCGAAAGCACCCTTAAGTGCAAGTAGATAAATAGGTACCGCTTTATAGCGGGAAGGTAAACGGCGTTTCCGTGTGCTGCGTTGGTGCTGGCTCGCCAGAGCAGCTTCGTCACGCTGGCCACGTGACCCGGAAGTGTCTTCAGACGGCGCTGGCCCCCGGTCTCTTAAGCGAGATGGGCGCGCAACCCCAGAGTCGGACACGACTGGCCTGTACGGGCAGGGGTACCTTTACCTTTACCTTAACCATTTTGTGCCCGGGGCAACTGCCCCTGTGCCCCCATTGCTAAGCCACTGAGTCAAACTTCCACCAGCCCCAGCCAGTATGGTCAAAGGTCAGGAATTATGTGAGTTATAATGGAGCAACATTTGGGGGACCACGGGTTCCCCATCCCTGATCTGGTCCTTCTCCTAGGAAACTCAGATGAATGAATGAATCCTCTAGGGTTGTGGGGGAGATGAGTTAGGATGAATCTATAACTTGTCTCCATTATTCGTTACACAGGTAAATCCAGGATTTCCCAAACCTGCCCATTTCCTGTTTGTTTGAGACATTTATGTACTGCCTCTCAGTAAAAACTCTGGGATGGCCTACAACAAACGGATAAAAATAAATAAATATCAAGAAAGAACAATAAATATAAAAACAAACAGCAATTGAGAACGGGTCGTAAAATTCAGCAGAATGGGTTTTATTTATTTCCTTCCATTTATGAATCCTGTCCTATGGAACATTTCAAAGTGCCAGGACAATAAAAGCATCAGCAATATAAAAAAACACCCCATTTCATATATATAAAACCAATTGAAACAATTTTGTGTACCAGAACAATTTCATATCCAATACAGATGCAGAATGGGATAAAAAATACCCACTTAAAAGGCTGGTTGAAAAAGGAAGGTTTTCAATAGGCGACAAAAAGGCAACAGAGATAGTTCCTGTCTGATATGTCACAGGAGGGAGTTCCAAAGGGGAGGCCCTGCTGCACTAAATGCAGATTCTCACATTGTATGGAACAGACCTTCTGAAGGCAATGGTATCTACAGGAGAGATACCATCCCTGCAGAGCATAGTAATTTATTGGGCATATAAGAGGCAGCACAATCTTTTAGGTATCCTATGTTGGGAAACTGTGTATGTACAGCTACTCACATAGAGTCGATTAAGGTTTGGCAGACAGCCAGAAGGCAATCTGAAGGAGTAAGTCTGTCTGGTGATAACAGAGACATGGAGACTGCTCCCTGATTGGCCAAGCTGCCTCAAGGGAGTAATAATTAATGGCCTACTAACTGTTAGTTCAGGAGTTCAGTGTTCATGTTCAGAGTTCTGTGTCAGTGTAGGAGTTGTGAGTCGTGTCAGAGAGAGCTAGCCAAAGATCCGTGTTCTGTTTCTGTAAATAAATTATATAATAAACACCTAACTACAAGTTCCTGGTTCCTGCTTCGTCTATCCTGTCTGCAGCCAAGTCGCCAATTGCTTCCGTGGATTCTGTGTGTGCTCTACTAGGTCTGGCTAAGGTCCTGCAACTAGTCAGAAAGTTGTGAAACACCAAATAGGTTTTGCCTATATCCTACACCCAAGCTATATAGGACTTTGCATGCCAACACCAGCACCTTGAGCTTAACATCTCAGCAGATTGGTAGACAGTGAAATTTTTGCAGCAGCAGAAGCAGCAGAATATGATGATGGTCTGCCCTGTTAGGGGCGGCATGTCTTGTTTTGCTGCCTAAGGTGAAACAGAACTGCCCACAACTGCCCAAGTCCCCTCCTCTCCAGGGTTTCCCCCAAGCAATCTGAGACGGCTTCTTTGTGCCTGTCTTGGCTCCGTCCCCTTCATCTCTCTCCTGGTTCTGGGAGACCAGGCAGGAGCTGGTTGCAGCTGGAAGAGGAGATGTCCATGTGTCTTCATCAGCCTGACTCTTCTCTGCCTCTGTGCTGGTCCCATGGGTTACCCGAGAGGCGAGGTCCAAGTCCGGTCCATGGTCAAAGGTGCAACGTGGAAACAGTCCGTAGTAGCTGAAGCTGGGTGCAGGGCAGGGAGTTGGACTCAGAGGCTGAACCTGAGGAATTCCAGCCTGCACAGGATTCCCCACCTCCAGAACCAGCTGAGCCGGGGCTGGGGCCTGAGCCTGAAGGGTCCTCACCTGTGCTGGATCCTCAGGTGCAGGCATCAGCTGAGTCTGCTCTGGCTCCTGAGGTGATGGAGGGCCCATTGCCTGCAGGTGCTCCACTCTCAGCCCTGTCAGAGGAAGCTGAGGTTGCCTCTGGGTCCGGTAACCCTCCAGCCTACCCTGAGCTGCAGAGGCTCAGGGCAGAGAGGCGGAGGGAACTAAGTTCCCGCAGGAGGAGTGCTCACCTCCAGGCCAGGAGAGGCGAGTCACCTGTGGATTGAGGCCGCCCTATGCCTCGGGGCAGATAAAAGCCAGCCAGCCCCAGTCCCAAGTTGCGGGAGCAACATTGTTGGTTGCCAGTTCCTGCCTGAACCCTGTCCTGCTCTTCTGCCTGAGCTCCAGACCTCACCGGACTCCCTGCCCTGCACCCAGCTTCAGCTTTGATGGACTGCCTCCATATTGCTCCTTCGGCCTGGACTCGGACCTCGCCTCTCGGTTGACCCACGAGACCAGCACAAGCTAGTAAAAGGCACTTGCTTAGATGCAGGACAGTGGGGTCTGTGAGTGTTTGCAGAAACTTTCCTGCTGTACAAAGGTAACTGTTATGTACTGAAGTTCTCACCCTGGGCCAGCATGGGGATACTTTAGATAGTTTTCACTCAGGTCCACATATGCAAATAAGGGATTGAAAGTGACGTTCAGTGATAGTGACAGAAAGTTGTTACTGTTGCTTTTGCAGTTGAGCTCTATATAAGCAGGTTGGCTGAACCTTTCAGCTCAGTTCTGTTCTGGGCCTGTGAATAAACAAGAGTTGTTTGAAGAATCGCTGTGTCGTCTGATATGTTCACCCACAACTTAACAATAACATTAGCAGGTGTTGATTCACCCACTTTTGTCTCTGGTTCGGCCCATCACAGGCTGAAAAAGGTTCATCACCCCGGTGGTAGAAGGTGGCCTTTACTGCCCTTCCTTCATTTCCCGCTATTCTGGAAAAGTTATTGATGTCTGGACCTCCCTCAATCTGCCTATGTGCTCCTGAATTGTCCTGAAGTTAGCAGCCAGCTGCTCCCATTTAATCCCATCTAATCCCCAACCCAAGCTGCGAACTGGGTTCAGTTCCTTTCCACACTCAGGTCCAATTACAGAGAGCAGCACCATCACCCCAAGCCCAATGGCTTGTATTAGCCTGGCACCAGTCACAGGAGAGACCCGCATCCCTTTCCAACAGAGCAGCCAGCCAGCTTTTCCCCCAGTTGCCAATAGTTTAGTTCTTCCGCTACTTCTAACTTTAGGGTTTCTCCTCCCTCGCGAAAACCCCAAAATAAGGCGAAAGCCCAGCCTTTCCCTTCCCACTCCCTGTTTACTCAGCTCCATCAGATGTAGAGCTCATGATCTTGTTAAGCAGATTGATATTTACAGCCCACAGAAAGCTCGTTTGAAAAATCACAGCGATCGAGTCGTGACCTTACATGGGGAAATGTATTGGGGAAGCTGGGGCATGATTGATTATGCAAGCAGTATTCCGAGTGGAAAAGGGTTATCTTGGTAACATCATCTCGCTTGCTAATGTTCCCTGGCTCACAGACCCTGGGAGCCCACTGGGGAAGTGTTCCAGCTAAAACTGGGTCACGACTGTCATTTATGAGGACCACCAAGTACAGACCTATTGCAGCTCCCTCTCTTGCCCAGTGCATGTAAGCTTAAATATTTCAGATTCATTTTCTTTTTGGCAATGTGGTGCCTTTATGCTTTCACAGTGCTGTGCACTGAGTTCGTAAGGGCCGGGGTGTACTCAACAGACATTTGAATATTCCCTTTTAGATAGAACAGGCATGTTTTTAGGCACCAGCACACAATAGACATGGGTCCACATAGGTTTCCTATGAATATTCAGATTTTTATTCTGTTCCTGCCATTTTTGAAAGACTGTACTAAAAGCAAGCAAAACAAAGGAGGTCAGGAGGCATTAAAAATATTATTCACCTGGGATAATGGGCACCCGGTTGTCTTTTAGAGAACGATTCTCCACAACATGGAAGATGAAGTTTTCAATAACTTGACTTTTTGCTCTCCAAAGCATTACTCCAAAGCCTATTTGTGAAAAACACATTGGGGATATGAAGAAATGGAGAAAGTTGCGTGGTGAGTTCCCACCTCCCCCCTCAGAAATAAAGACACGAGACACAAGAATTTGAGTTAATGGGTCAAATTAGGCCACAACTTTATTGATTACAGGAATTGAGGAGTATTGGCTTAGGCATCGGTCCTAACAATTAACCGGCTTTAGCCCGCTGGATGGAAGACCAGTGAGGATTAACCACCAGTAGGGGGAGTCCTGCTGAGGCACGTCAACTAGGAGCTCCCCCCAGAGTTACCGCTCGGGGCGTGCCGTGGGCCCACACCTCCATAGGCCTAAGACAAGGCCACGCCCCCCCGGAATCCTTTACCGGACTACCCTTTATTTTGGGGGAAGGGGATGGCGCTTCCTTCCCCCCTTCATCTGCCTAACTGCCAATACCGGGGAGTTGTGACGAACTGTTTTGTTTTTTTAAAAAAATAATATTTATTAAAGTTTCAAAAAATTGCAAAAGTAAAGAAGAAGAAAAAAGAAAAAAAGAAATCACAGAAAAATAGAAACAATTAAAAAACAAATCAATCTTTCCATAACTCATCTTTCATTTGCTTGTTTCCTTGACTTCCTCACACCTCCCTTTTTTGTATTCTAGTTCAATTAACTTTTCTGCAAATCCTTTGTTTTTGTCTTAATAATTTATCTTAATATAATATAACCTTACATTCTCACCAATTAACAATCCATTTTTACTTAACCCTTTATAACATTACTGCTAAAACCACATAACTTCATTCCAGCGTCCTTCTAACATTCTTTAATTTTACAATGTTTCTGTAAATAAACTTTAAATTTCTTCCAATCTTCTTCCACCGACTCTTCTCCCTGAGTTGTGACGGATTGCTACAAGGAGAAAACCAAGTGGCTGGTGCCAATCTGCCAAATGGAAAAATTCCTACCAGGCCCCTTGATGGCGACCGACCAAAGTCCATATCATCGTCATAGAGCCTATCCTAACGGGTGGGAGGGAAGGGAAAAACCTGGCTAGCTGCTGCGCGGGAAAGAGGGAGACCCTCGGCCGCGCCAGACCTAAATGTGCCGATTGGCTGGCCCAGGGATGACGTGTCCGAGGATTCCCTAGCATCACGGGGGCTGGAGCGTGTGTGTGTGGGGGGGTGAAGCCCGCAACCTCACCTCCTCACCAGCTCTGAAGTCGCTTTGCTCTGCCAACATCACCATTAATCCCTTCCCTAAAAACACACACGAGCACAGGGGGAAAGTTCCTGTTCACATCTTAAAACACAGGGAGACTAAGGTAATAATAATAATAATAATAATAATAATAATAATAATAATGATAATAATGATAATAATAATAATTTATTATTTATACCCCGCCCATCTGGCTGGGCCTCCCCAGCCACTCTGAGCGGCTTCCATAGAAACCAAAAATACAGTAAAATATCACGCGTTAAAAACTTCCCTGAACAGGGCTGCCTTAAGATGTCTTCTGAATGTCAGGTAGTTGTTTATCGCTTTGACATCTGCTGGAAGGGCGTTCCACAGGGCGGGCGCCACTACCGAGAAGGCCCTCTGCCTGGTTCCCTGTAGTTTTGCTTCTCGCAATGAGGGAACCGCCAGAAGGCCCTCGGCGCTGGACCTCAGTGTCCGGGCAGAACGATGGGGGTGGAGACGCTCCTTCAGGTATTCTGAAGGATTTCCTTGTGCAGAAATGCAGCGAACCTCAAGTAATTCAAGCACATATTCTAAGCAAAGTAGTAACTTGGTCCATTTTGCAAACAAATCTCTTGATCTCAAAGCAAGCTCCAGGATGCGCTTCAAACATCTTGTAGAAAATTCTTCTGTTTCATGCACTTCCCCTCAAACTAGCTACCATTTGATTAGAAAACCGAAGCCACGATTAAGCTGAGGTGTGAACAACAGGATAGCAAATATGGATTCTATGCGCCCTAATGGTTGCTAATTACTGACAAATTGGAAGAACAGAGATACAATTCCCCTTAATAAATGGCTTGACAACATCGGCAACATATGAATAGACAGCTTACAGACACAGACTTCCTTTGGATAAATACAATGAAATTTAGAATGAGTGTGTGCAGAATATATTAGGTTGTTGTTGTTGTTTAGTCGTTTAGTCATGTCCAACTCTTCATGACCCCATGGACCAGAGCACGCCAGGCCCTCCTGTCTTCCACTGCCTCCCGCAGTTTGGTCAAACTCATGGTGGTAGCTTCGAGAACACTGTCCAACCATCTCGTCCTCTGTGGCCCCCTTCTCCTTGTGCCCTCTATCTTTCCCAGCATCAGGGTCTTTTCTCTTCTCATGAGGTGGCCAAAGTATTGGAGCCTCAGCTTCAGGATCTGTCCTTCCAGTGAGCACTCAGGGCTGATTTACTTAAGAATGGAGAGGTTTGATCTTCTTGCAGTCCATGGGACTCTCAAGAGTCTCCTCCAGCATCATAATTCAAAAGCATCAATTCTTCGGCGATCAGCCTTCTTTATGGTCCGGCTCTCACTTCCATACATCACAACTGGGAAAACCATAGCTTTAAATATACGGACCTTTGTTGGCATTGCATATATTAGGTTACTGACAATTATATGTGCATTAGGATAATAAGAATATACACATCTGTTTATAAATGTATGGGAATGTAACAGTATATTTTTCTTTTTTCATTCTCATTTACTTTTTTCATTCTATATTTTTATAAATGAAATTATCTTGATGAAATATTAATAATAAAAATAACAACCTGAGGTGTGTTCATTTCAGGCAGCCATTCCACATGCAGACAGCAGAACCAGTGAATTTGAGTTCGGAGCAGGGAAACAAACCAGGTACAGTGGTACCTCGGGTTAAGAACTTAATTTGTTCTGGAGGTCCGTTCTTAACTTGAAGCTGTTCTTTTTTAAAAAATTATTTAATCATTTGTTTCAATACAAACAACAACCACAAAAAACACATACAACAATAACCGCAATAACACTAATAACACAATTTAACAATCAGATTTGAGTACTGATATATCTATAAAAAGGTAAAGGGACCCCTGACCATTAGGTCCAGTCGTAGCCGACTCTGGGGTTGCGGCGCTCATCTTGCTTTATTGGCCGAGGGAGCCGGCATACAGCTTCCGGGTCATGTGGCCAGCAAGACTAAGCCAGTTCTGGCAAACCAGAGCAGCACACGGAAACGCCGTTTACCTTCCCACTAGAGTGGTACCTATTTATCTACTTGCACTTTGGCGTGCTTTCGAACTGCTAGGTTGGCAGGAGCAGGGACCAAGCAACGGGAGCTCACCCCATCGTGGGGATTTGAACCGCCAACCTTCTGATCGGCAAGTCCTAGACTCTGTGGTTTAACCCACAGCGCCACCCACGTCCCTGATATACCTAAAACCACACCTTTTTAAACAATATTTCCCCACCTCTCCTCCCCCTACTTCCCACCACTGTCCGCCTTATCGCTTAAGTATTCCGTGCCATATTAAAAGCAAAAAAACTTGTTTTGATGAATTGGAAGTGCCGCAAACAGATTCCATTGAGCACATGGATTGACAATATGGACAGACTAGCTACATACGAACGAATTGCATGTCAATGCAAATTAAGAATGGATAAATATGAAGAAACCTGAAACTGTTCTTAACCTGAAGCACCACTTTAGCTAATGGGGCCTCCTGCTGCTGCCGCGCCGCCGGAGCACGATTTCTGTTCTCATCCTGAAGCAAAGCTCTTAACCCGAGGTACTATTTCTGGGTTAGCGGAGTCTGTAACCTGAAGCGTCTGTAGCCCGAGGTACCACTGTAATGGGAATTAGGTAAAGACAACCCTACCCTCTCTCTGGTCTGAACAGCACCATAAAAAACCCCTATTTGAAATGCCCCTGGTCTTCAGAATTTACTCCAATCCACACGCCTCACTAGCCTTTTTATTGCCAGACTGGAGAGTGACCTTTAACACTGATTATACTTCTTGCCTGCTTGGAGGATAGAGAGGGCTGTGTGTAGAAGCTAACCTACTGGACAGAGGTAAAATGGACACTTATTGCGTATTATATGCCCTATGGAAGGCAGCCCAGGAGGGGAATGCAGCCCTTGGGCTCAAAAAGATTCTACATCTTGTGCAACTGGCTGGTCGTAATCTACTGGTCGATCGCAGGATGTCCCTGGCCGATCCAGGGACTAATGGGTAGATCACTGCCAGGTTTTCTTTATAGTGGGAGTAGATCGCAGTCTCTTGGAAGTTGGACGTGCCTGCTGTATTAGAACTTTGCATGACACATTTCTTGGAAAGAATCCAAAATATTGATGCACTCATTTTTATTTTTTTGGGCCGGTTCCATAATTGTTAAATTTAGCAACAGTGTTTGTAATGAGTCAATGTGAGTCAATTTCAGTGCAAACATTCACCTTAATCTAGTCTTTTGCTCGTGTGTAAAGATGAAGAGGTACATGTTTGACAGAATTTGTCAAACTAAAATGTACCTAACTTTAAAGATAAAAATCACACACACACACATTTTGGAGGCAAGCTTCAGATCTTGTTTGCTAGTCCAGCAGTCCTTGCAGTGCAGGGAGTTAGAAATCCTGTACAGTGGTACCTCGGTTTTCAAACGTCTCCGTTGATGAACATTTCGGTTTTCAAACACCGTGAACCCAGAAGTAAATGCTTCAGTTTTCAAACATAACTTGGAAGACGAACACGCCATGAGGTTTCCATATCGAGTTTTCTGTATTGAGGCTTCCATATCAAGTTTTTGGTTTTTGAATGTTTCAGAACTCGAAAGCCGAGGTACCACGACTTATAGGGTCTCTCCTTTAGACAGCCATGCGTATAACTTCATTGGTGAAGCATGTCAGAATTCCCTACTCTCCCCATGTCAGAAATCCCTACTCTCCACTCCATACCCATGTGCACCTCACACTCTTCCCAGATCTTCTGGGTGGGGTATAAATAATAAAATTGTTGCTGCTACTGTGGTTGTTATTGAATACGACATCCCTATTTTCATCGGGAAAATGTTGAAGGGTATGCAAACTACTCTGGAAAATATATAGTAGAGGTATCTGGCTTGTATGATGTCTGCTGTGCAGTCGTACATTGGATCCTGAATGCCTTGTGAATCGAATGTTTTGGCTCCCGAACGCCGCAAAGCTGGATGTGAGTGTTCCGGTTTGCGAACATTCTTTGGAAGCCGAATGCAGGAAGCTCCAGCCAATTGGAAGATGCACCTTGGTTGTAGAACGTTTTCGAAAGTCAAACGGACTTCTGGAATGGATTCCGTTTGACAACCATGGTACGACCGTACTGTGTTTTTTTTTGCTGGAACTGCTTTAGTAAAAGGCGGTTTAAAAAAATGCTGTTGTTGTTTAGTTATGTCCGACTCTTCGTGACCCCATGGACCAGAGCACGCCAGGCACTCCTGTCTTCCACTGCTTCCTGCAGTTTGGTCAAACTCATGTTTGTAGCTTCGAGAACACTGTCCCACCATCTCGTCCTCTGTCGTCCCCTTCTCCTTGTGCCCTCCATCTTTCCCAACATCAGGGTCTTTTCCAGGGAGTCTTCTCTTCTCATGAGGTGGCCAAAGTATTGGAACCTCAACTTCACGATCTGTCCTTCCCGTGAGCACTCAGGGCTGATTTCCTTAAGAATGGAGAGGTTTGATCTTCTTGCAGTTCATGGGACTCTCAAGAGTCTCCTCCAGCAGCAGAATTCAAAAGCATCAATTCTCCAGCGATCAGCCTTCTTTATGGTCCAACTCTCACTTGTATGGTCCAGCTCTCACTTATATGCCTTTTGTCTCAAACCCCATGGTCAAAGACAACAGGCATATAAGTTAAAAAAAAAACACAACAAGTAAAAACTTCTGACTGTATTGCTTTTTTTTTGCTGGAACTGCTTTAGTGAAAGGTGGTTAAAAACAAATGAACAAGTAAAAACTTCTGACTGTATAAATGGAAAGGGTGAAAGAGGAAAGTGTTGATTAAGAATCAGGGCCACTTTCCCCAAAGAAGATGTTGCTGACATCTCCCAAATACAGTAGGCTGGTGCTACAACATGGCTTTGTGGGGTATGTGCTTTTTTGCAAGAATAATTGCACGTGTCCCTGGGCTCATGCATACAGACTGCTTCAAATACAGCTTCTGCTTTCCCCAGCTTTCCTCAGTTCAGTCGCTCTCTGTTGCTGCTGGGAATTTGCCTGTTTTGAGCCTTACATTTCTAACTCACTGCACAAGCTGTCTGCAGTAATTTAATGTTGTAATGTGGCTTTAAGGCTTTCTGAGGGGTCTCCACCAACGGGTGTGTGTGTGTGTGTGTGTGTGTGCGAAAACCCACCTCTCCAAAGCCTGGGGCCTGATCCCAACTTTACTTCAGCCTGAGAAAGGGACAAATTAGATGTGACGGCAGGAGACCTGTGCATTGGAACTGGGTTGTGAGATGCCAATTCCCTCAAAAGAAGGAGGATGGGGTGGGGGCATTAGAGCAAAGCATGGGATGGGATGGGCACAGCTCTCCCATTGCCATTTGTTTCTCTTCAGCCATTTGCCCACTGATGGGATTATAAGACTGGAAGTAGATTTCCACTGAGATGTAAACTTTCCCCAAGCTCATCTAGCTTCCTAGCGAGGAATTGCTTCCAAGGCACTATCTTGTAGGTATCTTGCATTCTGGGTTCCTGTTGTGGTTGCTGTTTAGTCGGGTCCGACTCTTCGTGAACCCCTGGACCAGACTACGCCAGGCACTCCTGTCTTCAACAGCCTCCCGCAGTTTGGTCAGACTCATGTTTGTAGCTTCGAGAACACTGTCCAACCATCTCGTCCTCTGTCGTCCCCTTCTCCTTGTGCCTTCCAACTTTCCCAACATCAGGGTCTTTTCCAGGGAGTCTTCTCTTCTCATGAGGTGGCCAAGGTATTGGAGCCTCAGCTTCAGGATCTGTCCTTCCAGTGAGCACTCAGGGCTGATTTCCTTAAGAATGGATAAGTATGATCTTCTTGTAGTCCATGGGACTCTCCAGAGTCTCCTCCAGCACCAGAATTCAAAAGCACCAATTCTTCAGCAATCAGCCTTCTTTATGGTCCAGCTCTCACTTCCATACATCATTACTGGGAAAACCATAGCTTTAACTATACAGACCTTTGTTGGCAAGGTGATGTCTCTGCTTTTTAAGATGCTGTCTAGGTTTGTCATTGCTTTTCTCCCAAGGAGCAGGCGTCTTTTAATTTCGTGGCTGCCGTCACCATCTGCAGTGATCATGGAGCCCAAGAAAGTAAAATCTCTCACTGCCTCCATTTCTTCCCCTTCTATTTTCCAGGAGGTGATGGGCCCAGTGGCCATGATCTTTGTTTTTTTGATGTTGAGCTTCAGACCATATTTTGCACTCTCCTCTTTCACCCTCATCCTTTTACATTGCCCAGGTTTAATTCTGATAAGAGGAAGTAGCTTCTTTGTAGACATCTTTCCAACTTCATATATGACTGAGGTGTCGCCTAACTCTTAACTCGGAGCCTACTGTTGTGAGTATACTACCTCCAGATTATAAACAGAGTGAACCAAAAATATTACTTTATCTTTTTTTAAACTGTGATAAAGATGTGTTAACCGGCTTGGGATGCCTAGCCAATTGCCACCAACCCTGTCTGTCTCTGCATCACCTACTGGCTTGCCCCTGCCCCTGAAATTTCTTCAGCAACAACTCTGCAAACTTTACCTATTTTGTACTTTAAGTATTCAAGCAGATTCTTTTCCTAGAAGATTCAAGATGGGGGGTCAGCAACTGCTGACACCAGGGACTCAGCTATATAGCTGCAAATACAAGGTTTTAATTTTCTTTTAAGTGTACTATACACATTTGACACTAGATGGCGATGGTGAGCTTATGGCAAATTCAATATATTTTCCAAAACGTTTTTTTAAAAAGCATTTTCATAGCGGTTTTTTTAACGTGTGTCTAGATTTCACCCTGGAGTCAGGTAAGCATTCAGGAATGATATAGGCCAAGGCACTAGATTTGGCAGCAGCTGGGCTGCAGGGGTTGCCAGAAGGAGGGATACAAGGTGTTGCAGGACCCCCCCAATCATTTAGTTTGTACAAACACCACACACACACACACACTCACATACGACATACACAACATTTCTATTCATAGTAAATCAACTGTACATCGGATTTACACCGGTCCACTTTTATTTTGCTCCATGAAGGAAGGACTATCAAAGGGGGATGGTTTGATACAGGACAGCCACAATCTCTTAAACGTACCAACATGTACTCAGGAGCACTACCCAGTTGGCATGAGAACATTGATGGTCCCAGACAGAAGACCACCAAGGTCACAAAGGACTTGCATATGGGAGTGGATTCAACACGGACTGGAACAAAGGACAATGATTTGATCTTCCCTCTGGGGGCGGGAAACTGCCAACTCCCCTTTGTCCTCTGGAAATGACTCGTGGGGAGGGGGAAAGGAGGAACCAGCCAGGTGACAAGATGCTCAGGTTACCTCCACAACTCCTCCCTCAACCCCTCCTTTCTGTGATGTGTCAATGATGCAGTCATGATGGAGTTCTGATGTAGTTCTAGGGGTGTAGCTTGGGGGATTAGTAACTAATAAAAGTTGGGGTCTTCTTTTGTTCTGGGCTTCCATCTTGTTTCACCTGGTGGCAGGTGGAGGTCCTGTCGTGACAGTCTTCAATAAAGACCAAGCCTACTGGCTGCTGTTTTGCTCTGGTATTCCTGGCTGGTGTCCTTGTTTTTATGTCCAAGGGAGCCCTCGGATTTCTCCGTTAACAAAGGTGCCATCAAACCATCTTAGAAACTCCACTAGGGATTTGTGTTGGGTTTACTCCTTAGCTGGTGAAGGAACAACTGGACTGAGTTCAGCAGGGCTTCACGGCTTGCATGGATAGATCGAGGGCCACGTGTGGCCCCTGGGCTGCCCACATGCAATGTCAAACCTGAAGCACACCGGCCGTTTTACCACAGTATTTACCTGGAAATGAGTCGCACTGACTGATGTGGGACTTACGCTCTGGCATTTACCTTTAGGATTGCAACTATCAAAAATACAAGCAAGCAGCCAACAGGTCATACCACACTAATTTCATGCCCATTAGTATTTTACTGGAACGCTGAAATCCCATTCATGAAATACAGCCCTTCGTGGGATCATAAAAATTCATATTCCAAGTAAGAGTATGTAAATCACCTTGCTGACAAGCCATACTAGGACAAGAGGACAGCACAACGAAGCCATTATGTTAAATCCATTTAGCAGCTGCGAGGGTAGCGCCATCAGGCAAAGGGTTATGGGAATTGGGGGGGGGGGGAGAGATGCATAAACCAAAGTTAGAAGGGAATATACAACAGATGAGTTTGGAGAGAGGAAGCCTTAATTCATCTAGGGGTAGCTGACAAGAACAGATGGGGGTCTGACGGGAACTCTGCATTCCACAAGAGGGATGTGCTTTTTCCTCTTAAAAACGTATCAATTCTAGCTAGCTGACAATTCGGGGAAATATGGCGAGAGGGGCGGCTTCAGTGTGCGCAGACTTGGCTCTGCCTCTGAGCTGCAAGTCACTCTGAAGAAATGAAAGAACATTTGAAGAGCAGTAAATAGGATATTCCACTTCCAGAGCTCTGCTCCATGCTTGTCAATCATTTCCAAGTTCTTTTATTTTCTCCAGCCTCTGAAAAACTGAATGACCCACAGTTCCTAAATTCACTTGAGGTAAGTGCGGTCCGATCCCAGGAATTTAGGAACAGCTAACTTACAGGATGGGATGCGGGTGGCGCTGTGGGTTAAACCACAGAGCTTAGGATTTGCCAATCAGAAGGTCAGTGGTTCGAATCCCCGCGACGGGGTGAGCTCCCATTGCTCGGTCCCTGCTCCTGCCAACCTAGCAGTTCGAAAGCACACCAGTGCAAGTAGATAAATAGGTACTGCTCCAGCAGGAAGGTAAACGGCGCTTCCGTGCACTGTTCTTGTTCGCCAGAAGCAGCTTATTCATGCTGGCCACATGACCCGGAAGCTGTACGCCGGCTCCCTCGGCCAGTAAAGCAAGATGAGCGCCACAACCCCAGAGTCGGCCACAACTGGACCTAATGGTCAGGGGTCCCTTTACCTTTTTAACTTACAGAATACAGTTACTATTTGTGTCAAAACACCACCTTTTTTCCCGGCTGGCTGTAACTATTTTTTTCCTTTGCTGACTTTGCTGTTGCTGTTTTTGTTCCGTTTTAGTATCTGGGTTGAATGTGACGTTTTAACAACATTACTGTTGTATTTGTGCTTTATATATGACATTTGTCTTACGAGCTGCTTTGGGATGGATATCAACTTTGTTCCCTCATTGTATCTACCTTTAGTACATAGTTATTTAGATTTTACAAGGAGTCTCTGATGTAGAGAACAGAAAAGGCTGTCTTATACAAAGTCATACCATCAGTCCAACTAATTTAGTTTGCTCTAGCCAACCAAGTGTTGGCTCTCCAGGCTTCCAGAAATTAGACTTTGCCAGACTGCAAGAAGATCAAACCTCTCCATTCTGAAGGAAATCAGCCCTGAGTGCTCACTGGAAGGACAGATGAGGCTCCAATACTTTGGCCACCTCATGAGAAGAGAAGACTCCCTGGAAAAGACCCTGATGTTGGGAAAGATGGAGGGCACAAGGAGAAGGGGACGACAGAGGACGAGATGGTTGGACAGTGTTCTCGAAGCTACCAGCATGAGTTTGACCAAACTGCGGGAGTCAGTGGAAGACAGGAGTGCCTGGCATGCTCTGGTCCATGGGGTCACGAAGAGTTGGACACGACTAAACAACAACAGATCTACCTGGAGAATGAAGCTGGGACCTTCTGCAGTCAGAACAAGCCCTTTGCCAGGCTATGAGATGGCATCCCTCCCCAAAGTACACACAGTGAGAAATATTTGAATCCACACATATTTTTTAACCGTGTATACCGCATATTTAGGGACGCGGGTGGCGCTGTGGGTCAAACCACAGAGCCTAGGACTTGCTGATCAGAAGGTCGGCGGTTCGAATCCCTGTGATGGAGTGAGCTCCTGTTGTTTGGTCCCTGCTCCTGCCAACCTAGCAGTTCGAAAGCACATCAAAGTGCAAGTAGAAAAATAGGTACCACTCCGGCAGGAAAGTAAATGGCATTTCCATGCGCTGCTCTGGTTCGCCAGAAGCGGCTTAGTCATGCTGGCCACATGACTCGGAAGCTGTACGCCGGCTCACGACTGGACCTAATGGTCAAGGGTCCCTTTACCTTTACCTTTACTGCATACTGTATTTAGCAGAAAGCCTCTAAGCAGTTTACAAAGAACCATCTGAAATATATATACGCCATATTCAGATGAGCAATGGCCACCTGCGGGAAGAGGAACCCATTCAGGTTTGAGATGGTGTGTGAGTTTTAACTCTTAGCAATCCTAAATGTTATTCTCTTACTAAAGGGTTGTAATGTTAAGAAGACGCAACACATAACTAGGATCAATATGGGAGTGGCAGAACCTATTGAATTAAAATCTGCTGCTGCTATCAGGGTAAAGTGGAAAAAGGTAGACCCCTGGATGGTTAAGTCTAGTCAAAGGCGACTATGGGGTTGCGGAGCTCATCTCACTTTCAGGCCAAGGGAGCTGGCATTTGTCCACAGACAGCTTTCTAGGTCATGTGGCCAGCAGGACTAAACTGCTATTGGCGCAATGGGACACTGTGACGGAAACGAGTGCACGGAAATGCCACTTACTTTCCTGCCACAGCAGTACCTATTTATCTACTCACACTGGCGTGCTTTCGAACTGCTAGGTGGGCAGGAGCTGGGACAAAGCAACGGGAGTTCACCCTCCCGCGGGGATTCAAACCGCCAACCTTCTGATCGGCAAGCCCAAGAGGCTCCGCAGTTTAGACCACAGCGCCACCCGCGTCCCTATCAGGGGAAAGTGGAAAAAGGTGACCCTGATCTGGATGGTTGATGCATACAAAGAATCTATTAATTGGTCTGGATCTCAAGATCCCACACCCTTATTGGCTACCAGATGTAGGTAAATGCAGACACCCATGATTTCATGGCTCAGTTTGCCACAAGCCCTAGGGAAGAAAGCAAATCTAGAACCACATGTGCTGCTACGTTTTGTAGAAAAGGAAAGGAATGGAGCACCCCAATGATTTTTTGTGCGTGGGGTGGACTAGGGTGGGGAAAGCAGAAAACTGAAGTATTGGGTAGGTGCTAATCTTCCTAATCTCTAACATTACATTCTTGTTCCTATGTTCTTATCCTAGCTCTCACTTTTCTTCACGTGGAACACTTAGAAATAAAAAGCACATTCTGAACACTGATGTACTGTATTGCCAGGAGGGAAATTGCATGGCCATTTATGCAGCTGCATAACTGCATTTCATCCAGGGTCCTGTGGCTGTAAAACGTGCTGAGCTCTTTGTCCCCCTTTCCCTTTCCCCCCTGCAAGCCTGGGTAGTTCTAGCTGTCTTGCACGCCTTTGCAAAACGGTGGCTGCGCTTTCCTCCCCTCTTGTTGCCTCCCGATTTTTTCTACATCGGTGACTCTGAAGCCCCCCAAGGCACATCATCCACAGCTAACTCACACTCTCCGGCTGGCTTGAAGAATGGAGTGGTTTAGACATGCGTTTCAAGAGGAAGGGTAAACTGGCTTTGCAGAAAGTAGCAGAGGAACACACTAGATCAGCCCCTTAAGCATAAATTTGGCAACATTTGTGTTTGTTTTTTTAAATAAATTTTTATTAAATTTTCTTTTACAAATTAATCAACACAACCATATTCTCAAATTTCCAGTTTTTGTACTTCCACCAGCTCCTCCACCAATCATCCATATTTCCTATTTGTTACGCATTTTCGATATATTATATTGCCAGTTAATATTGTCCTTTCATCTCTCTTTTTACAATACACCTTTAACTATCACAAAGCCTCTTTAAAACCGACTAATGTTGTCTGTTCATCACATATGTTTTTCAGATAATCCATAAACTTTACCCAGTCCTCGATGAACTTGTGATCCTTTTGGTATCTAATTTTCCCAGTCATTTTGTCCAATTCTGCGTAATCCATAAGTTTCATTCTCCACTCTTCAAGAGTCGGTAGTTCCTCTCGTTTCCATTTTTGGGCCATTAATATTCTTGCCGCTGTTACTGCGGCAAAAATTTGGCAATATTTGAGAGTAATTGAAATATGGTGAATTGGGTTCATTCAAGACCCCAATCCTGATTTGGCACATGCAAATTTCAAAGCAGTTGAAGACAAGTTGCAGTGATGGGCATACATGCTTAATAATACAGTGGTGCCCCGCAAGACGAATGCCTCGCAAGACGAAAAACCCGCAAGACGAAAGGGTTTTTCGGTTTTTGCGTCGTTTCGCTAGACGAATTTCCCGCTATCCCGGACGGCTTTTGAAGGCAGGTGGGGGGGGGAGCAAAGACTTTCGCCCCCCGCCGGCCTTCAGAAGAGGTCCTGGACCTCTTCTGAAGGCTGGCGGGGGGGCAAAAGTCTTTGTCCCCCCTGCCTGCCTTCCCGGGGGCTTTTAAATCGCCCCGGGACAGCGGAGAATGTCCTGGGGTTTTTTAAAATGCTGGCGGGCGGCAGCGAAGGCTTCGCTGCCGCCCGCCAGCATTTTAAGATCACCCCGGACAGCCTCCACTTAAAATGCTGGCGGGTGGCAGCGCTGCCGCCCGCCAGCATTTTAAAAAACCTCGGGACAGCGGAGAAGTCCTCTGCTGTCCCGGGGTTCTTTTAAAATGCTGGGGGTGGGAAGAAAAGCCCTTGTCCGCCCCCCCCAGCCTTCAGAAGAGGTCGGGGGACAGACTGTCCCCGGACCTGGTCTGAAGGCGGTTTCCATAGGAACGCATTGATTGATTTTCAATGCATTCCTATGGGAAACCGTGCTTCGCAAGACGAAAAACTCGCAAGACGAAAGAACTTGCGGAACGAATTAATTTCGTCTTGTGAGGCACCACTGTACAGCAAATGTTGCATATTGTGGACAGAACAAATCACTTGCCCCAGGGTGATGTATTTGATGGTGTGTTGTTTTATTTACTTTTTATCTATTTATTAGATGGGGATGCTTCAAGGACATTTTGATAATGCAATGAACCAGCCAACCAACCAAGTACTAAGTTTTCTGCTTCTCACTTACAATTCTTAGGTTTTTATGTAACTTCTTTGAATGGATGCTTTTAAGAACACCCCCTCCCCATAAAGTATAAAAACTGACCTTTATCAGGGACACACTCCCCTCCCCTCCCCTTGTCATTAGGCACTGAAACTGCAGGATTTGTGCTGCATGGGAAAAACAAGATATAAATTCTCACTCTTTTCAATCCCACTGCTCACGCAAAGGGCTTTGCTGTCTCATCTGTCAAGGGCAGCTGGAGTGGGATCAAAACTGATTTGGTTGGCTACATGCTTTTGGCACCACCAAAACTTGTCATCTATCTTCATATATGCATTGAACAGGTAGAGAAGCTAAAGGTGAATGCTTATCAAACTCCAGAGAGAATATCTTTTTCTTTGAGAAGTGGTATTCATGGCTTCAGAAAGTTTTCCTGTAGAGATTTCTAGGTGTAGACTTATGAACTGTATCCCGTCCTGGATGAGAGGCAGATTACAGAAAATCTAAGGAGGCTGAAGCTGAAGAAGAAGAAACTGAAGATAGGCAGTCTTACCTGAATACTACCATATTTCTGGCTCCATAAGATGCACCGTTTTTAGAGGAGGAAAACAAGAAAAAAATATTCTGAACGAAACAGTGGATGTATGATTTTTGTGGTTCATGCTGTGGCCACAGACATGTGATTTGATGGTGAGTTTGGGGTAGCCCAATGCAAAAATCCTGAGAATCCATGTGGATCCGTGCTTTGTAACCACGTTTTTGCGCCATTGCGGCCCCACGAAACAGTTTGATTTTTGATGTTTGATTTTTTTGGGTGTAGGCTATGGCCATGGACACGCTATGTGATCTGATGGTGAATTTGGGGTGACCCAATGCAAAAATCCTGAGGGTCCATGTGCTTTTACCTCCCCCCTCCCAGACAGCCTCCTTTATCGCTAGCGTCCCTTATCTCCCTCCTGATTGCTTGCCGATCAGCTGCTCAGCGGCTTTGTTTCAACACCCCCTTCCCTCTTGTTTGCCTTAGCGTCTTTTCCTTAGCTGGAACATTTTTTTGCTCCTCCTTTTCTTCTAATTTCTCTCCTCATTGCTTGTTTTAGTATTCCTGTCTCCTCTCCTTGCAAGTTCACTGTCTTTACCTCCCCCCCCAGGTAGCCTCCTTTACCGGCAGCCTTATCTCCCTCCTGATTGCTTGCCGATCAGCTGCTCAGCGGCTTTGTTTCCACACCCCCTTCCCACTTTCTAAAAAAAAAAAAAAAAGTACAATCTGTTTTTCGCCCCCCTGGGCAATTCAGCTCCAGGGACCACGCATTCACTCCATAAGATGCACAGACATTTCCTCTTACTTTTTAGGAGGAAAAAAGTGCATCTTATGGAAAAATACGGTATATATCTGGTTTATTTGGTACCCTCCAGCATCTTTTGTCCCATGGTCTTAAGGTTTCCTAACAAGCTAGTCTTAAGGTTTCCTAACAAGCTCCACAGGGCTTGGGGTACCTTTCTCGTTAAAAACTGGTTTTGTTTAATAAAGATTTTACAAACTCACCTACTTGGTCCACGTTATTGACATAAGACACTGTTCAAAGCTCCTGAACAGGGCAAGGAAGCTGTGCAATACCAGAACTTGTTTGGCCAAGTTTTGGTAAGCTCTGACCTTCATTGTTAGCCTTTGGGGTATTTTGTTCAACACAGCTTAGCTGTAGTTAGTGTCTAGAAAAATGTCAAATTATGAAGGTCAGCTGAAAACCCAGACTGCTTATGCACAGAACATAATTTTATATTCCAAACCAGAGAATAAGGAAAAAAGGTGTGCTTTGTTTATAGCACAGTCAAGCTTTGTGAGCTGGACAGATCATGTGGCAGTTGTGATAAATGAGGAATAAATTCACACGAAGGTTACAGTGAGAGCACATGAAGGCTAGGAAAGTTACCTCTAGGAGGGTCAGGTAGGCAACACTTCCAGGAGAGGAAATATGAAATGAATTCACCTCCAAGAAAATATGACCAAAAACAAAAGCAGGACATCTCTTGGAGATAGTATTAAAAAAAGCAGTGTTATGGATGTAATGTAGGAATTTTAAACAACACAATCCATATGAAAAGGTTTATCTGCTAGGAGTTTACTTAAGTTATTATTTCCTCTGTCTTTCCGGACAGCATACAAGTACAGTATTTTTGTTGCAATATTATTGGTGGTATACATAGTTTCTATCCCACTGTTTCCGGATTATTTCAACCCTGTTCTTTGTTTGTTGTGGTTATTGCTGACCTGAGATACTTCCCCTTATAGATGTATCTCTGTACAAACAATAACGCTTCATTTCAAAACCACATTTTACATTAAACTGGAATAAGTGGTAAACAGAGTCCTAGTTCAAACTTGTGACTTTAATGGGCTCCATTCAATCCTAATGTCTCATCATACAGTGACCTTCCCCAATCATTGGGAAAGTTAATTACCAGCCTCTATGAAGATTCTGGTGCCGTATCAGCCTGGAGGGGATGACACACTAAAATATATCTTCCCTTCATTTTAACCTCTCTGGGCGACTAGAAGGCTCTCTCGGACATCCAGCTGCTTCTTTTTTATAGATCATGCAATTTTGCTTCATTGGTTTTGCACCAGAATCCTCTAATAAACACTGTGGCTTTGCAACTTCTTGCTATCTCAATATCTTCCTATCTAACTATGGGGGCAATACAGCTACTGGGACACATTTGGTATTAAGGTCTCTCTTATTTACTATATCTCTTAATTGTGTATGTTTGGTTTTAGGACTTATCAGTGGCATCTGCATCTCAGAGTAAGCCATAAGGCATTTACCGTGAAGCCAGAGTTGCGGTTGCTGCTCCCGCTAGCACTAGAGTTGGTGTAAAGTAAGAGCCATCCGTGCATTCATGGTAAACCCTCAACTATGATTAAACTGGGGTGTGTGAACTGAGTAGTTGCAAAGAGTCAAACTAAAGCACGAGCAGATAATCTTTGGAACAAGTGCTTCAATAACATGCCAAGAATTCAGCTGATTTAACTCTTGAGTACCTTCCCTCCCCCCCCAAGCACACGGTATGAGTCACAATAAGAGCATAGTAATTTTGCCCATGGTGCAATGAAACTATAGCAGACCCTCCATTATGTACATTTTAACTAAAGTGAGCAAGTGATTCATGTGTTAGTCACCAATGACTAGCCCTTTAAATTGCCACTAATTAGTTGCATAGCCCAGCCACTTCATTACGGAATTAGGAGTGTTTTATGAACTGCAAAGAAAGCTCTGACCCTTACAACTGGTTTTTATACTGGACTTTATTGGAAAAGGTATAAAAACAGAAATCCATAAAAATTTTAAAGAGCAAAATTATACCATGAGGCTCCCAGTAAGACAAACAATGCCTGAATCGCAGTCTGAATGCAATGCTATTTGCTAGGTTTTTTAAAAGCCCAGGGCAGGATGCATAGCAATTATGAGAAGAACACAATGATAGATTTGCATTTGAATGCTGAGGGAAACATGCAACATTTACAACAGTGGCTGGAACAAGCCACTTATTAGAGTCCCCTCCAGCAAAGTACATCAGTTATGTGTAAGTAAGGCTTAACGTTTTCACCATCTTAAGAAGAAGTATTAAAAGTTTTCCTTGTGGTGCACTTCGCATTACACATTAAGTAACTTTCACTCTCCCATGGGCTCCGATGGAAGTCCTCACAAGATGCACATGCTGAAAGGTAACCTTCAACCCAGCAATTCAGAACAAATGAATCAAAGTGTCCCGTTTCATATAAAGGAGTCAAAACCTGCTTAAATTAGAAAAGAATGCTATAGTATATTACTTTTTCAAAATCATTTTCTACGGTTGTCTTAGTGTTTTAAGCAGCAACTAGCGTTTTCCATTTTATCAATTATTTCAACATACCAAACTTATACTCTCTATCCACCCAAAGCATAATATAATTTTGATAAAAGTACAGGTTCCATTCTACTTCCAAGTTGAGAAGGCTCACATTTCTTCTAAAGGAATTACATGATCCAGCTATGTGAAGGATTAATGTTACAGTAAATTCAACTTTGGTTACAGAATAGATTTAAAAGCAGGATTTATTATTTTAAAAAGCTAGGAGGGGGGAAATGCCACAGAATTCTAAACAGCATTTTCATACTAAAATTAACCATGTTCTCAGATTTAAAGATGTATTTTCATGCTTCATATATCTTGCTTACCTCCTTTTAGTCTAAGTGATTTTATCAAAAAATATTGTGTAAATGAATTCTAACATAATCCATAGAATATTTGGGGGGGAAGGGAAATCTGATAGTAGGAATGCAATCCAGAAATACTACTCCCTCTGTTTAAATGCTCTCCATTGCCTTGAATTCACTGAGCGCTTGCACTGGGTTGACGTGCTTTTTCTGGGAGGCGCGCTTGATTTTGGTCTGCGTTTCATCCTGTTTCTCTCGCTTGACGAGTGGTTTCTTCTCTGGGGCTTTCATTTTCCAGGACACGGCTGGCAGGTTCAGAGAAGCCATCCCTTGAGACTTCTGGTATTTTGTGGACGCCACGTAGGAGGCCTTCACTGTTTGCACCACAGCATTCATCAGGTTCTTGGCAGCTTGAATCAGCGACATGGCACTGTCCACCTAAAAGCAGGTCAGCAAGAAAGTCCCTTTAGTTTCAGATAGTGCTCATTGTGCAGCATTTTAGGAAAGGCAGAACGGAAGATTCTTTGAATAACCATTTAAATTGTCTCTTTACATACGTTAGATTCCTTTACCATAGAGGTTTCCTGTTGAAACTGAGCATGGTGCTTGCTTTAGAAGAATTGGAGGAGAATAAAGAAGGAAAGCGGGGATGCGGGTGGTGCTGTGGGTTAAACCACAGAGCCTAGCACTTGCCGATCAGAAGGTCGGCGGTTCGAATCCCCACAACGGGGTGAGCTCCCGTTGCTCGGTTCCTGCTCCTGCCAACCTAGCAGTTGGAAAGCACGTCAAAGTGCAAGTAGATAAAAAGGTACCGCCCCGGCGGGAAGGTAAACAGTGTTTCCGTGCGCTGCTCTGGTTTGCCAGAAGCAGTTTAGTCATGCTGGCCACATGACCCGGAAGCTGTACGCCGGCTCCCTCGGCCAATAAAGTGAGATGAGCACCGCAACCCCAGAGTCGGCCACGAGTCAGGGGTCCCTTTACCTTTAAAGAAGGAAAGCAGTGGGCAGGATTCAAAGGGCTTCTTTAGCTGCACTCAAAGCAAAAATGTCAGAATCGGAACCCTGCATCCAATCAGACTACTTTTGGAAGTCCCCTTAATTTTCAAAAGAGGTTTTCTATCTGGCATTGGGCGGGTGGAGGTGGAGACAAGGGCTGCTGTCCAAGGAACGCATGTCCATAGCTCTTGAATAATATGAACTCGATCACTGCATACAGCCAGTCAAGATTCCCCAGTCATCTGACGGCTGGATACACAATCATGAAACACAGATCCTCATCACTTTCAAAACAGAAGCACTCTAAGATTAAAGCTCGCCCTGATTGCTGGCATGGCATGAAGTATTAAAAGTCTTCATGCTAAATTGAAATAACTTCAGTATTCTGCTTTTGCCTGCGTAGGTTTAAGGAATTCTTCCTTACACGCCAAGCTTCTGGGTGAAAACCTTGTGTTTTCATATGCAGGTAAACAAAGGAAGAGTAGCACATATATTTTTAAAAAAATTATCAACACATACATGCCTTAGCGCTGCAGACATACCGGTAATCTTGGACTATCCAAGGAGTCTTCAGCACTTCACTAAAAAAACCATGGAGTGTTTCTTTTAACAGGACCATTGGGCAAAAGTACAGTACTTAATAATCAAATGGTGATTGGAGAAAATTTAGTTAAATGAGCTTATTTAAAGCCCTCAGTTTAGCAATTACTTGAGAGAAAAAGCAGTTAGGAAGGGATTTCCAAAGGTATAGCAGTGTTTTGGCCTGTTGCAGCAAAAACTGTCATTGGCATTTCAAAAAAATAACATTCTGTAGACTGGAAGAGAAGAGCAGGAGGGTGTGGCTGGCTCAGTATAAATGATGCTCATGCTAACAGGTCACCTGAAAACTTGTCTCATGTGGTAACTGCTACCTGCTCTGAGCCCATCGGCTATAAATCAAAATTTTTAGCAGCAACAGAGGAGGGCAAGATCTCGTTCCACTCCACCTCTCTGGAAATTGATTTGTTGACTATCAGTGAACCTAGAGCTATTGTTCCACAGGGCTTCTTCTCTGTTCTGTCTCTGCTTATACTATATGGTCTAGACTAGAGGATTTCAACTTTTGATTCCACGGCTCCCTTGACCATTCTTTCTGCGGCACCCCTGTGGGGCTCAGGAGTCCAGTTATGTCACCCCTTGCCTGCAGAGCTGGCAGCCTCCCACTCTTTTTCAAACACCCTCCCTTGAGGAGTGTTTCCTCTGCCTCCTCTGTGAGTCCTCCAGGCAACCGCTGCTGCCGCCCCTGGTCTCGCTGCTGCTGCCCCCTGCCCCAAAGAGAGCTGCTTCCTCACACTAGTACTTGCCTGTCCATTCCCAACAGCAAGGGCTGGTGGACTGGCTGACTGAACTCCCTGGCCTGCTTACTCTTGAGGCTGCCTCAGCTCCTGGCAAGCAGCACCCCCTGACCAGCCCCAGAGGCACCATTCTCCCCAGAGGCACCATCCGCCTGCTGAGCTTGTAGTCAGGGCTGCTGCAACCAACAGCTGTGCAAGCCTCAGGAAGCAGAGATGCAAGAAGACATCAGAGGAGGGAGGGAAGGAAAGAGGGACAGAGGCCAGTGTTGCCCGCGGCACCCCTGACCACCATTCAAGGCACCCTAGGGTGCCACAGCCCACTGGTTGAAAACCACTGGTCTAGACTGTGAAGGTTATTTTGCTGCTGCTAGCAGCTGTCTATGTATTTTGAGATAGGGCTTTCAATTGCAGAATGAGATAGTAAGGAAAATTTAACTAAGCCAGGGTGAAGGAAAAACAACCTGTGCAGAATTTTTGAAATTCAAAACCACACCAATGAAGGATAAGCCAGCTCTTGTATTTGTCAATTTGGATTGTGATATCTACTCTACTAAGTCAACATATTTTAACAAACTGATAAAATATGAAATCATGAGCACACAACTGCACTGCACAGTTTCTGCCAGAATTCTGTTGTGTCCCATCACTTTGTGTCAATAGCTGATGTGTCCACTGTGAAGCACTGCTTAGTGACCACTATCTGCTGGCATTGAAATGTATCATATTAACATCGGTGAAGGATCACATCACTGCACTGTCAAAAAGGACATGCAGATTGACAGCAGGTGGCAACAGGTAGGGTGGCACAGATTGTTTGAATTCAGAATTTAAAGACTCCATGAGGGAAGCTGCAAAAAGATTAACTGCTTGGCATATTTTGAGAGACCTTTAACTGATTTAGGCCTCTTAATTAACAGATCAAGACTGCCTTTTCATTTTTATGATTTCTACGGCAGCACAGATAATGTAGACATTTACAAAGAGAATCTGGGTTAGGATCCATTGCAGCCATTTCTCAGATTCTGCATATCAGTGGAGAATAACCATTCCTGTATGCCCTGCATTTAACAAAACCCTTCTGACCAAGAACTGCATAAACAAGTGATATGGGATTCCTGACTCCTTTTGCCGATTTTAACTTTTATTTTTTTATTTCCCAGATTCCAAAATGTTGTATTTATACATCACAAACAAACACTTAATGGGAAGGCAAGTGCTGTAACAAACTAGGTCATTGTTCAACTGGCTGATGGGGAACGGGATACCTACACGGTGTATGCACTTTTCTTTTTCAGTGTGTATTAAACTACATTCTACTGAGTCTAGCTTGGAGATAGACAATTATTTATGGCAGAAGACCATGTAAGTCACACAAGCATTTTATAGTCTCAGTAAAACCCCAGGGAACATGTTAGCGGGCTGTCGGGGTAACAGCTATGTCTTTCTCCCATGCCGAGAGCCTTGCCAAAGAGTGCCCTCAGATGCAGAATACCACAGCAATACATGTTGTGTTTTCTGCAGTGCTCATCCACTATTCCCCTGGTAGTGACAGATCTGCTAGGAGCCTATTGCTACACCAAATGTGCTCTGCGTGAAGGTGCTGCTGCCAACACTACTATATGTTTCTGCTTTAGTTTGCCATTATTCTCAAAGGTGGAATTCACTTGTTTTCTTCTTCTTCTTCAAGCAAGATTTAGGATCTGAACCTTTCATTTCTCCCGTGTCTTATAGTGTGAATTCCCTTCTGCGAAAGTAATTGTCTAAACACAACGTGTAGCTAAGAACAAGCCTTTTAATGATCAGAAAAAAGAAGTTGAGGATGTACTAGTTTTGTGGAAAAATAAGAACCATGTTCTGACCACCACTAAGGTGTCTCTATCACAATCACTGTTTAATGCATAAAATTTTTATGGATAAATGGGGAGCCTTGATACAGTGGGATAGCATTCTTGTGCTGGAAAAACTTACTCCTTAAATGTAAACCCTTGAAGATGTCAGCATACCACTGGACAGGGGAACTGCACTGCTGTAGGGGAGCATGCAGCCTTACATTTGGGTACAAACGTTTGTACTTCAGTGCATGCACACAACCACAAACGCACCCGCCCAATGAAATTTTTTTAAGTGCTACAAAACTGCTCCAGTTTTGCAGAGTGAAGGGGGAAGTGGAAGAGACTACAGTGCGTATAGCAAAAGTGTGAGAAAATGCTGATAGTGATTTAGCACCATCAATATACAAAGTGCTTTACAGCATAATACAGGGGTAGGCGACCTAAGGCCCAGGGGCCAGATGCAGCCCAATCGCCTTCTCAATCCGGCCCACGGACGGTCCGGGAATCAGCATGTTTTTACATGAGTAGAATGTGTCCTTTTACTTAAAATGCATCTCTGGGTTATTTGTGGGGCATAGGAATTTGTTCATTTCCCCCCTTCAAAATATAGTCTGGCCCACCACATGGTCTGAGGGACGGTGGACTGGCCCCCAACTGAAAAAGTTTGCTGACCCCTGGCATAATATAAACCTATGGGGAGGTGAGGAGAGGAGAAAAAGACTGTCACTACTGCCTGAAGAAGTTTCCAATGGTGGCAATGAGATAAAAGGGGAAGGTAAGATGGGATGAAAATGATGTGCACACAGCTAGGCTGGGGACCAAAGGGTTAAAACCACAGGTTTCCAAGGGGAAGAGAGCGAGCATTGCTTGGTTATTCTGCTAGGAAGTTCCAGGGGCAGCAAAAGAAATAAGTGGGGGAGCCTGAAAGCAGAAGTCCCAAGAAGCTGACTGGTAGACTGGGAGGAGCACAAGGCACAAGCAGAAACAACAGAATGGGATAGGTTTGTGGAGAGGTTTAAAGACAAGCAGTTTGATGTAAAAAGTGATGAGAAACATGCATACATGATGGCAGAAAAGAATGACATGGCAGTGGTAGTTTGGACAGAAGTAAAAGGATTCGATCTAGATTCTAAGATGTTTTCAGAAAATAAACTATTATTCAGAATGCAGCTGTGGAATGGTCTCAGCTCTGGATAGTGCAGAACAAAGTTTAGATGTAGCCTGTATCTTACAGGAATGAAAGTAAATTTACTCTCTGAATGAAAAGTATAGCACAACTGTGAAAAATTGCACAATACTTTGCATATCTAGCATGGCCTCTGACTTACCAGAAATACCTAAGTATGTAAGGATCATGAGAAACAATTGTAATGAGTTTTTGAGCAAAACCAAGATGCTCCAGGAATCTTTCCAAAAGGAGATTTATATATTCAGAGATCAGAAACAAAATGAAGACACACAAAGTTTGTTCAGAATCCTAAAAAATTAACATAAATGAAGATTGTACAACTGTTGATGTAGAAGGAAGCCCAAACCGAAGTGTTCATAAATTTACATACCCCAGACACGACGAGTTCTCCTCCCAGGTTTTGAACTTCTGCCTTCACTTTGCTGCAGATGTTTAGCTGGTGGCAGTATAAAGCAATACGTTGCAGATAGGCTAGCAAATCCTGTTTGCAAGCAGAATCTGGGCACTGAGGACAGAAATAAAACTGGTATTTAGTTCTGAGATATTAAAATTGATCAGTGTATCACATATCAATAGTGTTTCCCCAATAGTGTATGTTCCCCAATGAACATACAGGCTACCCTAAATATCTAAGTTAGGCAAAAAGCTGATGTTGTAGAATACCTCTTGCATAAAGACTGATAATATCAACAGCCACCAGGTCAGTCATTACCTTGTAAAAAAGATTTGGCAAAATGCCTGTCTATATACACTGACTGACCTATAAACAGTAATAATACAAGTATATGGATTTCACAGTATGCCCTAATTGAGGCTTCTATCTTTTGAAATGTATTCTGCTTTTGTTTTAAAACAAAAAACTTAAGGTGGCAGCATACATGGTTTAATGGTAGAAAAACTTCGAAGCAGTTTATAGTTCCTCTCATTTTATCACAAGTTTGCGAAGAATTTATCCTGTGAGCTTCATGGCTGAGCAGGAATTGAACTCAGGTTTCCCGCCGCAGCCCATTACACCGAGCACCAAGAATTTCCCCACACAGTATAAATGTCACCCATGGATCCCATAGCCTAATATGTAACAAAAGATTTTTGCTTCTAATTTTAAATAAATAGTGTATCTATTTAGTGAATACACATTTAGGCTTTCTACACTGCATAGTGGAAAATCGAAAGTGAATGGCTGAGAATTAAATGTTTCATTATTATCACGTATATTGTTCACTTCGTTTGCAAAAGTAGATACTTTGAATAATTGCTTTTTGAGAGCAATTGCACGAGCTATTCATTGCCTTTCAATCTATAATGGCAACATCCTGAACTTACACCTGTAAGGTATTAAAATGCTTAAAATTGTGCTAGTTTGCAGAGGAGGTCAGATTTTCCTGCTTTAACTAATCTGGCTGCAAAATATATGTCTTCACTTTTGAGAATTCCAAAATATACACACTGTGAAGTGAATTTTAAAAAAAGGCAGAATGAATTAAGGTAACAATGGGATGCAATACTGTATGAATGAAGTTCTCACAATGCGTGAAAATTCATCTAAATGGTGAGAAAAAGTTCTTTGTAACTGCAAATGGAAAAAGCTATTATTGCTTTCAGTCCTACAGTTTGAGATAGATGCAAGTTCCAAAATACTGACATCTCTGCTGGTGGCTTGCAAGGCAAGGGCAACGTAGTAATTCCACTGCATTCTAGAAGCACATATGGTTAAGTGCTGTGCGACTGCTTGCCTTCAGGCTCCTTATCTTCCATAAGGTCAGACCGTGCCAAGCCAGAGCAATTTGCAGAACTTCACAATGAACGTGTGTCTCAAATATGAAATTGTACAACTGGAGGTATAAAGCAAGTGTTCAGAGAGTAATTATTCAAAAAGAAAGTTGAAAGATTACAACTTAACCTGCATTTACTAATGCTGAGAACACACAGTGAGGCAGTTCTTTCGAGGTTTGTTTTTTTCTTTTGGTAAGGTGTCCAAGCATCCACAATGATTGAGTAGTTGCAGAGCAATGTATGGAAAAACAAAACAAAAACCAGCAGTGGAAAGTAATAGCTTTCTTTGGAGAACTCTACACTCAGTGACAATTTTTGAAGTGAACACCAAGCTTCCCCAAAACTCAGGGCAAACTAGCGATCCAGCTACAAATAAAAAAGCTGAAGTGGAGGAGAACAAAGAATCAATAATTTGAGTCAGAAGACACCATAAAACAAGCTGCTAGCTCCAGGACTCTTGTACCTGTGAACCTAAAACCCCTGTTTAAATTAAACTAAAAGCTTGTGAAAAATCAGTTCCAACTCACATGATCAGCAATTGTCCGTCCTAACTTGTCCATTCTTGACCCAGCTTCTGCAATTTTCTTTGCTGCACTAATCACATCAGATGTATTTTTCAGTGGCCCTTTCCCTCTGCAAAAAAAGAGAGCTCAGCAGTTGTCTATTAGAATCAGGAACACAAATCAAGGACATCTTTGTTTCTCAGTTCTCTCCAGCTGTACAGGAATGACTACAACTAGGCTGCACTAATGTGGCACTGAAGCACACTGTAAAAGATTGCTTCATATTATTAATGTACAGTATGTTTCAGATATAAAAAGGTAAAACTTGTGAACCAGGTTCTTCACATAGTTCTGTATAATACTACATATTGGAAGGAACCAAAGAATTGTGCAGGTTGTTCTGAGTACCTGAGGAGACTGCGTTTGCATTTCTTGAACACAGACCCCGCTACTTTCACAAAAAGAGGATCTTTTACAGGTTGGTGGGATCATATGTATGTATGCGTATATATACAAACCTATCTAAATCTCTCCAAACAAACAAACAAAAACAAACAAGGCAGGCCCAAACTCTTGGACACTCCTATACTCTTTGGAACACAGTCATTAATCTATAATAAAAATAAACCAAAAGTCAACTAATTTCAAGTGTCAGATCATTAAATTTTTGCAATATGCAAAACAAAACACCCTTCTCTGCTTAATATTTAAGTACTATGAAACCTTATTTATTGTACTCTATTTTCAAATAAATATCATTTTGGCCCAGTTTTTCAGAATACAGATCACAAATGGAACACAATTTCTATGCAGTTTCCTGGAAGCTCCATGTATGCATCACAGATAATCAATGTAGGAAGTTACATTTTAATCTTCACAAAATGTGGGATTTCCAAAATAATTTTGAAATTATGTTCAGCAATGCATGTGCTGGAGAGAGCTTAGTTATTCAGGCATTTATTATTTATTTCTACAATTTATACAGCAACCTACAGCAGAGGATCTCTGGATAGCTTGCCAGAATCAAAGAGAATAAAATGAAACATGGCCAATGAAAACCAGAAAGACTACATTAAAACAGAGTAGAGACTTTGCAGCATTAAAATTCTAAAGAGGATAGAGGGGAAAAAGTCCACACAGCTAAGGCAGTATCAAACCCACATTAGAGTTTAAAAGGCCAGGGACAATAAAAAGGTATCCAGCTGCTACTGAAAGGACAAATAACGGAAAGGCCCTCTCAAAGCCACATGGCATTCCCCAGTTGTAGAGGACACTTAGAGAAGAGCCATGGATAATGATTTCAAAGTGTAGGGAAAAGGTAATCTTTCAGATACTGAGGTCTCAAGCCAAGAAGGGTTTTAAAGGTCAAAACCAGCTCTTTGAATTGGGCATGAAATGAGAAACATGAGTTAGGGGAGATGGCAAGGTAAAAGCATATTATATTCAGAATACCCAGTTCCTGTGTGTATTATTGTACCTATATTCTGCACCAACTAAAGCTTCTCACAGTTTTTAAAAGCAGGCCCACACACATCACAATGGGTTGTTTCCAAGTGAAATTGTTAGTGCAAGGACTTCTGCCCAAGCAAGAGAACCATCTCTTTCTAACTCCACCCATGCTCCCAACTATCTGCTCTGAAGTGTGTGTTTCTTTGGTGGGGGGAACCCAAAACAAATTTGCACAGGCACACAGGGAAAGGAAGTATTGGTGCACAAGGTGAAATGCTTGCACTAACAGCACTTCATTGGATACAAGCTACTGCAGTAATACAAATGACCCATACTTGGATCATTGAAGCCAGTCTCTCTCTGCCCCCCATAGAGAGCTCTAGCCTAAGATGGTAAAAAGTGTCTCATGACACACCTCTAGATACAAAGACAGATGAGGTCCCTCAAATGATGATCCTGGTCCATTAGGAGGGAGTGCAACTTCCTCAAGGACAGGGTGAACCACAACTGATCTTGGCAGATGAACCATGCACTAGCAGAACCTCAATCTGGTCTGGATTGAGCTTCAGCCTTTTGGCTCTCATCCCATTACCACTGCCAGGCACTGATAAAGCACTTCCATAATCTAAGTTTCATCCCTCCCTCCCTGGATGATCTCATTCAGTGGCTTTGTGTAGATGCTAAACGGCATGGGGGATGAGATGGAGCCCTATGAGACAAGGGGCCATGAAACTGAGCAGAAATCCCCCCGTACCACCTCCTGGAAGTGGTACCGAGGCACGAATAGAACCACAGCAGAAAAGTACTATGCACATATAACTTGGACAGGATCTTGAGAGGATCCCATGGCTGATGTTAACAAAAGCTGCTGGGAGATCCAGGAGAATCAGTCCCCCCGCCCCCTCTCTCTGTGTGTGCTAATCACCACCTGCAGGCTGACAAAGGCAGTTTCAGTACCAAAGCAAGGGCTAAAGCCAGACTGAAAACAGACAATACTAGCAGGGTCAGTCAATAGCATTTAGGAACTAATGTAAATCTAAGAGAGCCTTGTTGGACAAAGGATATGAAATAAAGTTGCCCCCAAAATGCTTATTTAGATGGCATGTCAATAAGGAATCCTTACCTGGTAAAATCTGTCATTTCCATCATAATCATGCACATCTGTTTTGCCAGAACAATGATATCATTACCACTATCATCCCATTTGGACACTTCAGCATCCAATTTACTCTTTTCTTCCTGGAAGCTGGCAACTTGTTCAGCGATTTTTGCTTTTTGCTCCTGAGGGAGTTGAGCCATGATAGCCTGGAAAGAAGAATGGTTTCGCATATAATTACTTCCATTCATAGGCAAGGTGGCTTTTCAGGTTATTTTCACTAGCCAACTAATTCATAGGGGCAGAATCAAATTATATCTGAAAGGATGAGAGGAACATTTATTTCCATCTTGATCCATATCTTGCACCTATATGAATTATCTACCATTAGTAGTACAGACTATTGGGAAAGAAAGTCACTGATAAAAGGCTGATTTCGGAAGTCCTGCTGAGAGGAAATTGCTAGCATCCGGAGGGTGCCTTCTTTCTTTTTCCCTCCTTTTCTCTTTGTGGAGTACAATAGCCTTTACAGCAAGGTGCTTCACACCATTATAGAATCACTGCTGTAGAGTTCACCTACCTTCAGGTAGATAGCTAGAAATTAAATTTATATTTATTGTCAAGAAAAACCTCTTGAATATTGTTCAAGAGTGCTCAGAAGCAAAGCTTTGAAGCAAGAACACATCCTCCTACGTAATTACCAGATCATGATGTTCCAAATTAATCTAGGATTGGATTTTGGAAGTTTAAACACACACTGTCTACAGACAAAATTGTAGGGCTATTTCACCAAGCGAAAGCAAATTATAACAGAGCTAGACCACTGTTGGGCTGTATGAAACAACAGGATAACCCAGGATGCCTGGCTTGAAAAGGCATGTTTATTCACAAACAAGTAGCCCACCTGCAGTTTCAAGTAGTGTGCTGGCATGTCCTCCTTGGAGCAGTGCCACTTGAATTTAAGTATCTACTTTAATTATTGTGGTAGTGTTCTGTGCAAACACACTGCATGCACGTATACACAGAAAACTTAGAAATTACCAATGGCGCTTGATGAGAATTACCTCTGGTCTGCTACAATTTTGTAAGGAAGACAGTTGCCAAGTTTGACGTTCAGCATAAAATAGACACATGAAGGGCTATTTGGTTGCAACACAGAAGCTAATCCAATTATTGAAGTATTACGTTCAATTTTGGTATCCATCATTTAAAAGTAATCTGAAGAGGAACTGGAAAGAGTTCAGAATAAATAGCTTGGAAGCCATGCAATCTTAGGAATGTGAAATCTGAAGAGAAAAGGTTGAGGTGGCATAATATAAGGAGAAAATAAATGCTGTAATAAAGATGAGGGAGAGAGTTGAGACCAAATATAATGGTCTCAAGTGGCAGCACTTTATATGCTGGCAGCAGAACAGAATAGTCCTAAGTGGTACATTCTAATTAGTGAAGAGTCAATGTAGTGCAGTGGTTAAATGTTGGACTCGGACTTCGGAGATATAGGTTCAAATCCCCTCTCTGCCAAATATCTTACTGGAGTGGCCATGATTAAGTCACCATTTCTCAGCCTTGGCTAACCTACAGGGTTGCCATGAGGATAAAGTGTGTGTGTGTGTGGGGGGGAGAGAACCAAGTATTCCACCTTGCAGGAAAGGCAGGATGTAAATATAACCTATAAACAAAGAAATAAACTTATCCTTGGTTATTAAAGGGAATTCTAATGCAGTTATCAGATTAGATGTTCTTATCTGACGATCTTGTATATTAGGTCTGTGGTTCTATTACAAAATGTGGGGCAGAAGGAAAGGTAAAACAGGAAAAGAAATGCCATTTATCAGATTACATAATGATTGACAAACAGCTAAGACTCATGGGTTTGAGGATAGGTTTATGAACTCACTGGGATAGCTGAAAGGATAGGGCCAGAAGAGTTTGTGATCTTTGGCTAAAATTATCTTAAGGCTAGGGATTAACTAGTGTGGCAGGAGGAAAGTACATGTATCAGAGGGGAGAAGCAACTAAGGATGAGGATAGCAGAGGGAGTGATATGAGGGGGTGGAGCTGGACAGTTGAACAGGGCACTTGGATATGTCATGCTCTGATCCAATATGGAGTGCCCCATTGGCAACCTTTTCTTTCCGTTTTGATTCTACTTCCTTCCCCAAAGCAGAAAAGAAGGAAGATGATGGTTGGAGAAAGAGGGACGTTAAGACAATGTTATGGGGTAGACAATAAAAAGGTAATACACTTCTAACCCTTGAAACACAATTTCCCCTCCTAAAATGAAGAAGCAGAGAGGAATGCTAGCCTCTTGATTAAAGTATGGTCAAATGTTCTGCATATGTTCAGCGAGATTTGGAACAGTTTGCCTTACTCTTGCACTTTGGCCTGCAATAAGTTGGTCATCTTCAGTCTGAACGCTTGTTCGGCTTCTAACATCAAAGTCTTCTGTCTCAAAGTCTGAATCATCCAGTTCTTCAGGAGTCTGGGAAAACAAAAATACAAAAAGTCAAAAGCAATTCAGTGAACTAACATCTCTGGGGTTATTCCCTCTGGAATGCATCTAATTTAAAAGCTTTAAAACTAAACATGAATGAATTTTCACATTTTGTGGTTTACAGATAAGCAGTTAGAAATGGCACCACCACATGTGCTAAATGTACGGCTTATGACATTTAAAGCATCCTGTAGATAATTTGATGGGGAGATTGAATATAAATGTTTTAAATAAATATTTTAAAAACTGTGGACAACTGATTTGGGATGCACATGTTAAACTGCAGAGCATCGTGCCCACCAGCTTCATTAACTGATACTCCAAGATTAAGTCTCCTTCACATTTTTTGTTGAAGACAACTAAAATAGGATTCACAACACTTATAAAAAGCTCCAAAGCTAGGCTTTGGGAAGGAGGTGTGAGACTCTGAAAGGGTCCTAGAATCCTCCCTTCCTAAAGCCCAGTTAGCATTTTCCCAGCTTTGTGAAGGAAGCAGGTGGGGTTCTAAGACTCTGCCAGCATTCTCGCACCTCCTTTCCAAAGCCAGGTGCCTCCTTACTCACCTTTGGGAAGGCAGTGTGAGGGCTGGGGGTGCATACTGTGGCCTTGTACAGGGTGCCATAGTACCCAAATCTGTCACTGGTGTGTGTGTGTGTCTAAAAACTAGAATACTTGCAGCAGGGGAGCAGATAGGTATGAAGCAAGCTCTGACAAAAGAATCTACAGCTGCTGAGACAAGGTGCAATATTTCAATTTTCAGGTTTGGCTCATGTTATTTTTTTCTCTCCAGTACTGATACAACTTTTGGGGAAAGTATATATTCTATTTGAATTACAGGAACACAGAATGGAAAAAAGAAGTTGGGGAAGTATTACATGAAGCAACCCTCATAATCTCATCTGGGAATGCATGTCAATCTCTGCCTTCGAATACAAGTGATGCCAATGTGGTAATGTCACAGCAGGTCATTGTAATTTTAAGGCCCCTTTAATCTAGATCCCTATTTTAATACACAAAACATGAGGAAATGAAGATCTGACATCAGTTGTCCTGTAGTTTAATCTTTGTTAGATAAAAAGGTTTCTCCACCTAGCTTTTACATTCTCAGTATGTATTGGCTTAATTCAAGGTATACACAAATGCTTATTATTATCATGCTTTAAATTTAAATGCTGACAATTAATGAACGGTATTAGTTAAAACTTCCAATATTTGTGATTCATTCTTATACTTGCTTTGAAAGCTTTCTACCATCTTTCCAATTTGCATTTTAGATTGAGATGTGAAGCTTTCAATAAAAGAGCTTTTCAACATAGGCCCAAGAAGATGAGACACACTTTTAACTTAATAGTCTACTGATTCATTAGAGTTTGAGTTTCTGCATTTGGTAAAATTGAAGTAGCAAACAGGCTGTCTTTTGAATTTGCTTCCTGAAGCACTAGATGTAATCTTAACGTTATAGGGTTTTCTTAGATTTATTCCCCCTGCTGTGACCTAAGAGCCTATCAAAACTTGCTTTTTTATCTTAGCCTTGACAGTTCTATTTTGTTTCGTCAATCCTACAGCTATTTATCTGACTCTTAAAAGTTTCAAAGCAGCTGTAGTAAATTAAGAGTGCTAAATACATGTACAGAATCACATAACAAGATAAAAACTTAAAATATCTTTCAGTTAAATAATTAAAAACTTTTCAGGGGAAGAACAAAAATAGGTAGTTGGTCGTACTACTCCTAAGGAGAGATTTCTAGCACAAAGATACTTGATCTGAACACAAATCACATATATGTCTAAAGCAGGGGTGAAGAGCCTTCAGCGCCCCCGCTCCCCCAAATTTGGGCCAACTGACATTAGAGAGCCAACAATTAGGTAATGCAGTGTAAGAAATGTTAGGTTTCCACACCACTGTGCCCCTCTAATCAGAGGAACCAGCATCAATTGTCCTGTAAGAAGCATCCCAATGAATTTATGTTCTGATATTGTCTTATTGTGATTGCTGCATACTGATGCAAGTTGTTTCTGAATTCTTAAAAAGCAAAGTATATGTTATGATAAAAGGAATACCGTATTTTTTGCTCTATAAGACTCACTTTTTCCCTCCTAAAAAGTAAGGGGAAATTTGTGTGCGTCTTATGGAGCGAATGCAGGCTGCACAGCTATCCCAGAAGCCAGAACAGCAAGAGGGATCACTGCTTTCGCTGCACAGCGATCCCTCTTGTTGTTCTGGCTTCTGAGATTCAGAATATTTTTTTTCTTGTTTTCTGCCTCCAAAAACTAGGTGCGTCTTATGGTCTGGTGCATCTTATAGAGCGAAAAATATGGTAGGTTGCCATATTCTGTACCAGTTGTAGCTTTCGAATGCTTGCCAAATGACAGCTATACATAAAGCATACTGTAGTAGCCAGTTATGAAAGCATTAATGAACTAAACACAGTTCAGCCAACAAATGTGCGACGTTTACTGTGACTTGACTTTCTTTGTCTCTGATATGTCTTTTAACTGTCATAATGACCTATGACCTATCACGGTTAAAACATTTGGGAAGTGATCACAATTGTTTACATAATACCGTATATAAACAAGAGCCCATACCAATTTGCAGGTGGAATTAGGGGTACAAGCAGTATTTAAGATTAAATCTGTGTCATGTGTTTTTAGTTGAACAGCATTTATTGTTTCATTTTGTATTTTAATTGTTATATATGCCTTGAGAGCTGCCCAGAGGGGTTATGCTGTGAAGCAGCTGTTTAAATCTAGAATGCGTGTGTGTATATTTTATATAGATGCTCTTAGAGCTATTGTACTGCCTTATTGTTTAATAAAAATGTGTTTGAGAAAACCAGTGAATGCTATTTCAAGGAAATAAAGGCTGACTCACTCTGATCATCAGCACTGCTTTTCTGATGTCACGAATTCCATCGTATACCAATCGAGAAGCGTCGATGAATTCATTTTCATCCATTGGTTGAGCAGGGTCAGAACTCAGTGCTTCTACAGCAGCTTCTACTTGTTCAGTAAAACGTGGCATAACTAAAGAACATGGGGGGGAAAACATTCCGCTTACCAGAATACAATAAAACTTGTGGCTCTTAGCATGCAGATTCTGTAGTAACACAGTACTGAAATGCAGTTTTTTAATCCACAAACATTACTGGTACAACTGTTCTTTCCTTGAAATGTTACAAATCACACACATTCGGATTTCCTAATCGTATCCCTACAAAGGGCAAACAATACACACAGGACAGACACTTAAGAAAGGTGGGGATGTGACTACATTCATGCTAGTTTTGTACATTAATTGTATTGTGCATTTGAAAAGTGTACATATGAAAAGGTTTTGCCATGAGACATGGTGATGGTGATGTTGACCACTCAGAAAACCTGAGTTGCTGGGTGGTATACAAATGCCATTAATAAACAGGTCGGTGCGTTCACCAGGAGGTTGGTGGTTTGCTTCCACCTGTCCAGGGATGGCTCTGGAAAGTATTCCTGCATTGCAAGAGGTTGGTCTAGATCAGGGGTCTGCAACCTTTAAGACAAAAAGTGCCACTTGGACCCGTTTCCAAAGAAAAAAAAACCTGGGAGCTGCAAAACTCATCATTATAAAAATAACTTTTTTGTCACTTTTTATTATTATTTCTTTGTTTGACCCCTCAGAATTACTCCTCCTCATAGAAATAAATGTTAAATTAACAAGTTACTTTTGTGTGTGTGTTCTTCACTCCCCTTCAAAATAGTGACCAGTGTACATGCCCCCTTTCAATGCAATGACCAGCGTACATGCCCCTTACAATGTAGCGGGTGGGCGGGAAGGTGACGTCGGGACGGTGCGTGACTAACACACGCACCGCCCCCATGCGACGTCACAGCCAGTACAGCGCCCGCCAAAGTGGGGAGTGTCGGGGCGCATAATGCGCCTCCTCCCCTTGCTAGTATCCGCCCCAGAGCCGCGGCAAAGGTGTAAAAGAGCCACATGCGGCTCCGGAGCCGCAGGTTGCAGACCCCTGGTCTAGATGATCCTGGCGATCACTTTGCAACTCTACAATTCTATGGCTGCTAATAAAAGTTATTTTGTTGGGCCATATAAAGAATACAAAAACATGAGCAAGAAAACGGAGTCTGCCAGTGCAACGGCAGATAAAATAACGTATATTCAATTTTGCATTTCTTGCCCTGAGTCCTGGCTAGACCTGCTCTCTGCTTTGCTGGTCAATTTCCACCTGACCTGGGGGTGTGGGGTCCAGACCAAAGTAGTTGCTGAAGGTACGGGGATCTTCTTGCTGTCAGTTCAGAAATGTATGCTGCTCAGGATGCTTAGAGACTATCAAGGTGGGGGTGTTCTGGGGCTGCTGTTGGGGCCAAGGTTTAATTTTGGGGATCCATTGTATTTTCATGATTATGCTTTTGTATTTTGTTGTTAGACCTTATAATTAATTATATAATTTTATTGAGTATTTCTTAAGGAAACGTTTTCGTCAAGTTATTATTCTCAGCATAGTTTACTATGGAAATGCAGCATACAAATACATGATGTTGAAGATGATAACTAAGGGAATTTTAAGTGGCCACAGTGATCTGCAATGAAGCATTAAAAACGCTGACCCCAAATGTACTGTGCGTTACCAAGATCATCATTGCAGAAGAGGAATGCAGGATAGTGATACAGGAACTTGGTGTTGGAGCAAAATGGAACTACAGTGGTACCTCTGGTTACAGACAGGATCCATTCTGGAGCTCCGGTTGGATCCCAAGGTTTTCGCAACCAGAGGTGCCTGTTCTGTGCATGCACAGTGCGCATGCGTGCACGGCGAAACCCGAAAAATACTTACAGGTTTGCCGTGTGTGTAACCCGAAGGATACGTATCCAGAGGTGCACGCAACTAGAGGTACCACTGTAATCAGTCTGCCAGAAGGATTCTGGCTTATCTGTCATCAGCACCACCAGAGACGTTTGATGGTAGAATCAATGCCACATTCAGTTCATTGGCAAAACTATTAAGATGCGCTTCAGTAGCTCAAACTCAATCCAACTCAGTAAATGGGGCACAAACTTTGGGCTCTATCCAAGAGGCCTCCAGCCCTCTTGGGTTGTATACCAGGTGGAAAGGCACAGCATTTCGTACAGTGGGGCAGCCGGTATCCTGCTCTTTTCTTGCTTCCATTTTCAGGGCAAGCACAGCCACACCAGAGCCAGATGTGACTGCAGTAGTGGCGCAAAGATTTAATCTGGTGCCAGATTTTAGGATTTACACAATTAAGCTGTGAAAATTAATGCTGGAAGTCACATTTGTAGATGAATTGGTTTGAATTTTCCTTTCATATGCTAGAAAGAAAAGTCCATTGATTGCAAAATCTTTCAAACAATTGAAAACTAGCACATTTAGCCTAAATAAAAAAAAAGGAAGTTAAATTCTGCAACATCCTATGCACTATACTGCGGCTCTGCACAAAGATGCATTGGCAAATTATTTTAAGCTCAAGCTACTAACTAGCACAAACACAACACTGTTCATAGTGCTCTAGGACTGAATATAGTAGTCATATGGCACTAAGAAATCCCTCTGAATGATGATATTGATTTTATGATTAATTCATTTTAATTCAAGGTCAAAATGAAGTAATTGTCTGCTGTGGTTTTACACATGGACAGAATGGTCATAAAAAATTCCTTCTGGTTTGCATTTTACAGTTCAACAGAGTATCAAACTTGCTTCCAGACCAGAATTGTATTGAGTGTGTACGTTAAAATTAATGACATTTTAAATTTACCAATTACAGTCCCGCTTAGCTCTCATCTGTGACTTTACATTTTTTTCTTTCAAGAGAGCGAACTTGTTCTATTAGGACCTGAATTTTAGTATTGCAAGCAAGTAATTTCTCAGTGATTATATCCCAGGGATGGGATGTTGACTTGGACTGGTGGAACTTGTAGTTCAACAACATCTGAAGACTCTCAGGTCCCCATGACAGCTATTATCATCTGTACTTAGCATGGGGCTTACAGAACAATGCTATGGATAAAAAGACCCACATTTCAAGCAAATATTCCAGCAAAACACTAGATTTAGCACTGGGGTTTAAATAGTTAATAAATTTGCTGTACCTACCGACACAAAGTTGTAAGCAGAAAGCACTGAACAGGGTAAGTATCTGAAATTAAAAGTCTGATGAGGTAGTTTATCTTACCTGTGTTTGACAGCAGCTTTGTTGCCTCCAGAACCTTTTCTGTATACACTCCAGGTTCATAATTATCCATTTCAGAAGTGACAACATGAATTACTCTAGCTGCACGACCACGAATTGCACCAGCAGTGCGATCTAAGCCATCAACATCTTTTTCTTGGAGAGCAATGACACATTTGTTTACATCTTCCAGAATATGATTCTCTGGTAGTAAAATAGAACAGAATAGAATTCAAAATTAACATTCTGCCCCAGGTTGGTGTATAACAGCATCAGTGAGGAGGGTGAGGGGGATTGGTCAAGACTGTGAAAAATCCAAGTCTTTTGTTGTTACGTGATGAGCACAAAATGCAGCAATTAAGAAAAAAATCAATTAAGAAAAAAATCCCCTATACCTCCATTTCATGACTGAAGGAAATTGTAATCATTCACCAGTTCAAAGTCTATTTTATTTGCAATACAGGCATGAAATAAGTCACGTTCCAATCAACATTTTAAAACGGGGGTGGGAATCTTTAATTCCTTCCCCCATCCTGTTGAGAACCTCATTCCCTCAGTGATAGTTGCTGGGGGCAGATCACTTGCAGAGGGCTGTCCTGTCTCTTTCCCTCAGGTTACCCCATTCTGTTCTCCTTCCTGCTCTCTTCCCTCTAGGTTCCCCACACCTGCAGAAAACCAAGCCAAGGGCCACAGGTTCCAGCACCTCTCTTATAAAAAGTTTTATAGATCAAATCGGACAACAAAGTGAGAGCTGCAGACAAAATCAAATACCCAAGAACATTCTTCATGATTTGATGGGAAGAGAATGCTTTTCACTTTTCTACATCTACTTCTTCAGGAAACAAAAGATATTTCTGAAGCCCAAGAAAGATGAAGATGCTCAAGTTCTTATTGGCAATAATTTGTCCATGTTCCTCAGGCAGCTCTGACAATTTCACGCTTTATGGTACTCAATTTTCCAGATACTTGTGGCACTGAAGGTATTAACTGTTTGCACTGAAGCGGTATGCTCCTTTATGGAAAAGTGAGACATGTACTACAAGAAAGATTTTTCTTCTTGCTTTTGACATTCACCCCTCATTCAAAGTCCTTACACATGTTCCTATTCTTGACATTAAGCCATTCTGAAATAGTCTAATGTTAATCAGAAGTATACAAAGCGGTAGCCAGGCCATCACACATAGCCTTTGCAAACTGCTTGTTTCAAGTTTCCACTGTCTTTTAAATGGCACCATTGGAGAGCAACTTTATGCAGCCATTAGCTATGTAACAAACATTATTCAGCAAAGAGCAAGTGAGTGAATGCAGACTAAAAATTAAGAAGCTGGGGGTGCAGAACAGTTAGGATAGGGGATTCTTAGCACAGTATAAAATCCAGAGACTGAATCCAGTGAAAGTGGATGTGCGGCACCAGGTTCCAACCTCCTCAGCTTCACTCTGTCATTGGCTAAAGTGTCTGTCCCTTCCACCCCGGCCAATGTTTTTAGGAAAGAGCTTTATAGAGTGCTGTTAACAAAATAAATAAGTAAAGGAACTAATTATTAATGGAAGGAAAGGCTATATTACAGTGAGAAAGCCTTTTGGAAGAAGAAGGGGGTAGGACAGACTGTCCTCCACAGCCCGAGTGAAGTAAAGGCTGCAGTTGTAGGCAGCTTAGCTTGGCAGTAGTAAGATAATAAATAGTAACTACTGCTGAAATCTGCAGTTAGGCTGGATTGCAAGTTGCGTGTGTGGGAAATGTGGCAAACGGCTCCAAACTCACACAGCGTACATTTTCAACACCTCATTGTCTACAGCAGCTCCATACACAGAAGGAGTGAGGTAGCCCAGTGGTATATTTTGCACTTCCACTACCAGCCTGAGATCCAGAGAAGTAGCAACAGCAGTGAGGGCTTCTGTGTTTTTGCATATGCTCGCAGTACTTTCTAAAATTTGGATTGAGGAAATGCAGGGCTTTTAAGAAAACCTCATCTCATGGAGGTGAGGTTTACTGGAAAAGAAATGTCTGTTAATGAGTGCTCTGCTACAGTCCCTTTAACCTGTTAGTAATGTTAGACATCTGCTTCAGTGCAAGCCTGATATTCTAATACAACATGGCCATAGCTGAAGACAAGAGCTGTTCTAGTGTCCTGGTATATTTCTTTATTTACATAAATCTATGCTGAACACCAACTGTAAATGACTGGTGATTGCTATCTCTAAAGTGCCTGAGGTAGTCAGACCCTTTATTTTAACATGTAATACACAAAACCTAGCTGCAAGCTGTGTGATTAATAAAATAAAGTATTCAAAATGCTGCCTGAAAGGAAATAACATGCAAATTAAAGTTGGCATACATTGTATCTTCTATCCATTTATCCAAACAATTATGCCAGCGAATAAGTCAAGCAGCCTAAATAGACTAGTCTCCCAGCAATCTACAATAATTTATACAATAAACTTCCCTCTTTTGTACAAAACTGTTATCATTCAACAGCAACAAACCATAATGATTGTCACCTTATTGTATTGTGTGCACGTAATGCAAACAGGAATTTCCAGAACAGTAGAAAATGTTTATTGGATAACAGATGTTAAGGAGGTACTGTTCCATGTACACCACAAATATGGGGGAGATGTATATATTGATGGCAGTGCTATTGACTGTACAATATAGGTTTTCCCTAAATATATATATTTTACTCTCACATTGTAAGGCAAGTTCTCCTCCCACAGGACTGATAAGAGTATATCTACACCTCTTCTATATTTATATTTATATATCAACATCTTCACCATCCATTTTCATTTACCTCCCGCAACTGATGAAATCCAGTAAGCCTGCAACTTATGCAGGGGTTACGTTCCAGGGATCATGCCTAACGTCAAAATTGTGTATAGTCAAAACACATGGGGTTCAATGTCAGGTGGATTGTCTGTCTTTTTGCCCCGGACATCTACTGTTTTGTTTTTTTTGCCAAGAACTTAAAGATAGGGCTGCCATATTTCAAAGGTTTCCGCCCCGAACACTCCTTCCAACTGCAGTATTCCAGGTATGTCCAGGACGTATGGCAACCCTATTAAAGATAAATGTGCACAAGCTAAATGCTGTAGACTCTTGCCTACAAAAGCTTCTGCTTTCTTGAGTCAGCTGCTACCATATTACATTCTTTGTTGCAGCAAACCAACAATGCTATTCACAGAATTCCAAAGGATATTCCTGTGCCACTGTAGCAGGATAAATAAAGCTAAACATAAAAGACATCTTAGCATTCTGCAGCCCATTACCTGATACTGCCAGGAAGTCATCAATGGAAGTGATGTCATCCACAGCATCTGTAAGCACACGAACTTGCTTTTCCCACTGTTCTTTAAACATCTCCATGTTTTCTTGAGCTAGCTTACTTTGTGGCTTGGCAGCCAAAGCCAAAGCTGCATTTATTACCTGTAATGCAAAGCATTTTTTTAAACACACTATGAATTTACCAATTTTCAGACTTTATGTACTAAAAATGAACTACGTTCTGCAAAACTGACAATTTTTTGGGTTTTTTGACTGGGGGGAGTGGGAACAGAGGCTACAGCTGTTTTGGTTAAGGTTCCCTTGAGTTAATTCATGACAATAATCAAACTGGGGATTTTCCTGATTAACTTTTATGATACAGCAGCTCTCAGTATGAAGAAAAAGCAACAAAAACTGAGGGTTCCCCTCCCCTAATTTAGATCTTAATATGTTTGGGATTGGCACAGAGTCTGCACATGTTCAACTGACTTAAATAACAATGTCATGAACACATCTTTTTGCAATTTTGTTTTTCTTCCGACGTCTAAACAATGGAGTAATGTCAGGCACACATTACCCCTTTGCTCAATAGAGAAACAGATGACAGAGGATATTATTTACCACAACTCACCAGAATATTTTATGTTAATAGCTGTAAAGCTACCTCTGGCTTATGCTTTATATTAAGAGACTACAATAACTTTTCTTTACGATCTGAAAAACCACCTACCCTACTGCGTTGATTTTAGCAGGCAAAATATTATTATACACACTAAAAATATATTTACACTCCCCACATTTCATACAGAATTAGACTATAGAATTCATAGGTCCATTCATAATTTACCTGAGGACAGAGGGCTTCAAGCTGGCTTGCTGACATGTGGACTAATTTCACACCTTCTTCGTTATTTGAGATTGAACAGGCCAAGTTGGCAACCTGTGCATATGACAGAAAAGTATTTTAGGAAGGTGTTTTTGCTTCTGGAATCAAAAGCTCTTCACAAGGAAACTGTTACAGTTTGCATGCCTTTTACAACTGGCAATAACAATTCTTAAATTACAAAAAACCCCCAAACATTTGTAATACATTTCAGGGCTAGCCTCTAAATATTTGGTCTTCCAAATTCCATGTAATAAAAAACATTTGAACAGACTGATTGCTATCCGATATTATTGCTTTACTCCCATGTAGAACTGAGTTCATTTGGCTATTTACTCCCATGTAGAACTGAGTTCATTTGGCTATTCTAAAGAAAACATATACTTTAGCTAAAGGTGTACTGAGAGTCCCGATCTATAGTTTCTCTTAGCCATTTGGCCTCTCAGAAGCGTAGCCTGGTGTGGGAACATCCTCCACTCATGTGCAAGCAGTTTATGTGCATCCAAGATTCAGAACAGAATACACTGTTGCCAATTGGTGCAGAAAAAGATGACAATTGGCCGTTTCCAGAGATTTGCTTGGAACCTTGAGCTGCTATCTAGAGACAAGTCCTTCCATTTGCTTTCTGGAAGGGGAATGAAAGGGCACACTTATTTTTAAGTGAAAATGTTCTATATTTTGGAACCTGTTCTCGGAGGAGGGATTCTAAAAGGGTTTGTAGTTATTAACTGACAGGTGAATGACAGCTTGTTATTTAAAGCCTACATTTGCGCACAGAAATATGTAAAAATTAGTACAAAGACAAGAACAGTGCGTTCCATCCCACTATAAGCAGCAAAATTTCGCTTCTTTCTAGCAAGCAGCCAGCCAAAGGAAGCCTAAACTCTGGTTAGCAAACAGGTAGTTTCTTGTAAAGATTTATCGTGCCTATAAACATTCTACACCAATAAGGAGAGAAGCAATTAAAAGCATTTTAATGTGTTTTGTTAAAGAAGCACAGACATTGCCCTGGAAGGAAAGCCAAAGTTTTTGCTGTCAAGACTTGAAACCAGGCAGAACCAGAGCCTTAAGTATAAAGGCTTCTAGTTATTTTCAGGGATCTTTGCACCTATGTTTGTACTTTTATCTATGCTTTCATAAGAATCATATTGTATAGATTAGGTATTTTGAACAGTGACAGAACTAACTGGCTCGTTAACAAAGTTGTTCATAAATAATTTTACATTTAAAAAAAAGCAAAGCTTTTTGTTAGGATTATTTTCAAGCTTATTATAAAGACAAGTGTATTATCTACTGTGAATCTCTGTCACCAACCCTATTATTAACTGCTAGGAGAGATGAGTCTACAGAACTAAAAATAATCAAGCTTTTTGTTACATTAAAAACACACACAGATCATAGGTTGACAATTTATTTGATGCTAACCTTATTAAGAGCAAATCTGTGGAGCACAAGCATGCAAGGATTTTTTTGTTCATCCTTCTCCTTGCTATTTGGAGACCAAAGAAAGGGCATAGAGAAAATAGCAAGAAATGCAGGTGTTTCTTCTTTCTAACTAAGTGAATGTTTTGTTGACCTTCCAAATTCTTTTGCTTACATTAATATCCTCCTGACCTAGAACTCAAGGCAGACACCCACCCAGGAGCTGACCTAGATGGTTTGAATAACGGGGTTGGCTATTCTAGAACAGGCAAAACTCAGCTGTAAATTGGAAAGACAAGTCTGGAATCACTACCTTAAAAAGAACACAAACATTTGGTAATACCTCTGGAGATAAAGGCTTTGTTACTCTTTTGACAGTCTTATCAAGTTCAAAACTCGTGTTCTAATCTTAAAAGCTCAATAGGTTTGTACATCACATTAAAATACAGTAAAAAACAAAACAAAAACCCTATGGTTTAATGTTTGTGTGCAGTATACTATTGCAGTTCCTTGATGTTCTTCCCTTGCTCCTGGCTGTGCTGCTGGGAAAGAAACCAAAATCTGGTTTGTCGCAATATCGGAACCTGGGCTGACACTTCTCCCCCCAAAACCCACAAGCAGTAAGACAAGAATAAACCTTGGTTACCACTTGTGGCTGTTTGGAAAGAAACGAACCTGAAACGTGTTTGGGCACTGTGACAAGTCAGACACTGACTAGCTTCCTGGTGGCACAGCAGCAGGAACAGAGTGAAAACTTTGAACTGTGTGCCCCAGCATGATGCTAACTTGCATTAAAGATTAGTTTTTAAATCCACATTTGAGAATCCTAGTAATGAGATAAATTGCTAGGCATGCAAGGGAAATTACCCCTTTCCATCAGCATTCCTAGATAATTGGTATAAATGTTTTCTAAATAGGGTTGTCGTGATCCTCTGTAAGATCAAATGTCTTTTCACTTCACTTTGTATATTCTTAGAGGATCTGGATTTGTCTCCTTTTTGGAGTCAGGAGTCAGCAAGGAAGATGGTGCAGCTATCACATGGGCTAGAAACTCGTATTAGCAAGATTCCAGATTTCCTACTCAGTGCCTGGGTAGTGGAGAGTATAATCCATACTACAAAACTTCTCACTGTTATGGTTGCACAGGAAAAGATAGGAAAATATGTGTGACAACCAATACTGACACAATGTTCTTTCCCTGTATTGGCCTTTGAAAAACTAAAGAATTATTTTCTTCCCCCTTATCTATCAAATCATTCTGTTCTTACTGAGCTGACTTCAGAATCCTTGCCAAAGGTTAAGGTTTTCACATGATTATAAGCAAAACATTCTAATGTCATGGAACTGTGTGAATGTCAAAGGACTTGCAAACCATCTGCCATGTTGTTAGGGACAGTCCCACAGTCTTCATGCAACTGCTGCTTGCCCAGTTGTCCAGGACATTTCATGCAACCAAGCCCAGGGAGAGATGGCAAAGCAGTGTTCCTGACAAGGCTGAGCAACACAGCCTCCTACTGGGAAACTGAAGAAGATCCTAAAAGCTCCCACGTCATGGCTGCTTCCCCATTTCCCAATACAATGGACAGCCACGACAGTTAAGTGTGATTCTTACATGATTTTCCTGGCCTTTCCAACCCCAGGTTATTCAGCTCAGGAGATAGTCGTGTTCAATTACCCCACTGACCTGGCTGCTAAAACTAGGGAATGTCATCAGTGTGTGTTTCTGTTCTGTAGTCCCTCAGAACTTGACTGTGGAAAACCTAGCCTCCCAACCTAAAGCTGACCATCCCTGCTATATATTCTCCATGTTTGGAATAGCCAACACTGCACTTTTGCAGTGTGGGACAAAAGCTGCCAAATGCACACAATTTAAGATTGCTGCTTTTGCCAGACACCTGCCCCGTACACTATTCTATGTGACAGGCTAATATACATACACAATGACAGCAAATCAATGACCATACCCCCTGCCCCAGGCTTAGAAGTGACAGATATGCTGTGAATGATAATTTAGCTAATCCAAAAGGAATGAGTAGTTACAAGTCTGGAAGTATTTCCTGTAATACAGGCGGAAGAAATTAATTTTAATACAGTTATCAAAAAAACACTCTTTGAGCCAATTCTGTAACCCATCTCCAAGAATCTGCCCTTTACATCTGAAGATGCATGGATGACCTCGGGCTGCCTACTGGTGCTGCTAGCATTTGGATGAACAACTTTCTATTTACCCCCAAGTGACAATCCTGCCACATATAATAGTAACAAATGCGTACTTACAACTACTTCCCTAAAACACTGCACTATGATTTGAGCTAATGTGCTGGTGACAGAACGTTAAGCAGTGGGTAGTCTTCTAGAAGGCTGTCCATTCTATATGTGGATCAGCTCTTTAAAATTTGCTTTGAAGTCCATTAACAATGACACTGGAGCAGGAAATTAGGTTGATGCCTCAAGTGAGGCATTCTTAACTCTTTAAGTTTACTTGTAGAAAGCAAGCACAAGGCTCAGTTCCTTGAGCAAGGAAACGTTGATATAGGCCCATATTAGCCAACATGGTGCGCTCTAGATATTACTCAACTACAACTCCCATTAGCCCCAGCTAGCATGGTGAATATTCAGGGATGATAGAAATTGTAGTCCAAAGTATCTGCAGGGCAACATGGATGGAGCTGGATAGCTCAGTTGGTTAGAGCGTGCTGCTTATAGTGATAAGATTGCAGGTTGGATCCCTGTACGGGACAGCTGCATATTCCTGCATTGCAGGAGTTTGGATTAGATTATCCTCAGGGTCCCTTTCAACTCTCCAATTTGATGATTCTATGATTCTGTGTTAGCTACCCCATTCAACACACTTTTAGATTGAAGTCCCAGCCTTCAGCACTTCCTGATTTGTGTTTAAACCACGTTTCTCTCTACTGATCATAAAAAAACAAATATCTTTTAGAGTATTGAATTGCTCGCCATTACCCACAAGCCATCATATTGCAGTTTACAAGACACAGTGTTTTATAAAATACCGAATCACATAACAGCAGATAAATTAAAATCAATCTATTGAGTTACTTTCAAGACTATATAAAACATAAGCTATTGGATGAACTCGTCTTTTCAAAGCTGCCCCTCTCAGTAATATGTAACATTTATCTGAAGTGGATTTCTCTTCTACCATGAGCATGACAAATCAGTGAATGGCAATGGAATTGTCATATCAATCAAGTCTACCGCAGCCCTAATTAGAGAAGGGTCACTTGGCTAAATTTAGATGGCATCCAACATGAGTTCAACTTCGATATATATATATATATATATATATATATATATATATATATATATATATATATATATATGCAGGTTTTGGTGTCCTCGGGTGTCTTCCCGTGTAAAAGTTGGGGTGTCTAGGCGACGTTTCGACGAGGTCTCACTCGTCATCTTCAGGCTGGTGCTTTCGGCTTCTTGTTACTGGAGCAGAGCAGGATCTCAGTGTTTGAGTTCCTATAAATACTGTTGAGGGGGTGTGGTGTATAGCCTCCAATGTTCTGGGCAGAGAGGAAGTTCCCAGGCTAGTGTGCCTTTTCTTCTTTTGTTCCTTAATTACTTGAGGGATATCCTGAGTGATTTCTTGAGTGATATCCTGAGTACCACTTAGGTGGGTCATTAGGTGTGGATTAGTTGCTAAAGTCTTTGTGTCTTGACCTCTTGAACTTTGTGAAGAGTTTTTCTGAGAAGATGGCTGTACTGCACTTAGTTGTGCTCTGGCTTGGCTTCGTGTATAGGGGCGAGCTGTGGTTTTGTGGCTTGTGGCAGCCAGACCTGCTCTGCTCCAGTAACAAGAAGCCGAAAGCACCAGCCTGAAGATGACGAGTGAGACCTCGTCGAAACGTCGCCTAGACACCCCAACTTTTACACGGGAAGACACCCGAGGACACCAAAACCTGCATTCCTGTACCCGTGAAAATCTACGAAAGCAAATATATATATATATATATATATATATATATATATATATATATATATATATATATATATATATATATATAATATATGTGTGTGTGTGTGTGTGTGTCCGAGGCCCTTATACTAGAGGGGGCATAAAGGAAAAAAGGACCCTCCTTCATATGTAGTGGTCTGCTTCCTGTTTCGCTCCTCTGGTTGCTGGCATTCCAAGCTGTGATATTATGCAGCAAACCATTCACAATTGTCTGGCCTTGACGTTCTGGACAGTCTTCAAGGCACAGATTAGAATGGAAGGAGTTCCAAAAACTGGAAGGTTGCCTTAAACTTGTCTTTTACTGCATGAAATGACTCGGTGTGGAGGGTGGCCCTGGCTGAAAACGCAACGGATTAAGTTAGTTTGCAAAAGAGTTTATTAAAAATATATTTGGAGAAATCTTGTATTATCGCTGATTATACGTAACTATACTGAATGTTAATCACTATATAAATGACACCTGGTAATATGCTGTTCTTGACTGATCTTATGGCTTTCCTCTCTGTATTTGCAAAATCTTTTTTTAATTTTTTTTTTAGCAACTTAGTTACAACATTGTTTTTCAAGGCCTGGGCCTCTCATTTTCTTCTATAAAAGCCCTGAGGCACTTGGGCCAAGGCAGATAAACATAGTTAATAGATAACACACAGATGTATTCTCACACAAGGCCTACATGAATTTTTAATTAACTGAGAATCTTAAGTTTTGCTGAACAGATTTTGCATTTAATTTTAATTTAGCAGTTCCCTAAAATTCCTCCTCAGCAGTTACATTAAGTTGTGTGCTGATCTGTTGATACTTTCTGTATGATGGAATTATCTATAGTATTTTTCAGTCCCTGTTGACATCTCAACCACATGCACAGACCATCTCCACTGAAAACAACTGGTGTTGGCTGGTGTGGTGTCCTTTGTCTGTGGTGATTGGTTATCACTTGATACTACAAAGAATTATAAATATGTATGCATTAAACAGGCTTTCAAGTGTGACAAATGCCCGTCTTCAAAATTATAGCTTCTCTATAACATTGAATTCCATATTAGTACAAAGCCTTTTTACACTTGGGTTAATAGCAGCATGCGGCATTGGTAAAGCCACTTGGAATCTTGCATTAATGTTAGCAAAATGCAGGAATGCGATCGATGAAGTTCTGGCTTTTATGTCCTCAATAATAAAAATACTTTTTCCCATAGTTATGAAACAGATAAATCTACAGCCATTTCAAATGTAATCATTTTGATCGAAATCTACCAAAGCTTGAAATGTTCTATCATCTGACACTAGCCAACTGGCTCTTTTTCTGTCACACTTGCAAACTTCTCCCCACAACTTTGTTAAAAAAACCATAAAACTCTATAATGCACATAGTATTACCAGCCAGGAAAAGATGTATTTAACATGCTGCCCAAAACTCAACTGTAAGTAAAAGGAGAATTGTTAGAAATCAAGTATTGTAGCTATAAGGCTAGCTAGGGAAATTTCCAGATACATACTTCATTCGTTTGGCTGTTTTTATAAAAGAGCGAGGTTTCTCTATCAGCATACCAGAACCTGAAGTGATCCAATGAAGCTGGCTGGTTGTAGATGGAGGATAAATACTTAATGTAACACATAATTAACCTGATACAAGTTATTCAAATTGTAAACTATTACTCTACCTCTATCAGTTTGTTGGCATGTTCACGGAAAACCTGTGCGTATTCCTTAACCTCTTTCTCATTCCCGTTCTTGGCGGCTTCAATCAGCACTAGAAGTGGCACGTTTGTCTCCAGAAAGGAATCTGAAACATGGTCCATTACAGCCTTGCGGAGCTAAGAACAGGGAACAAAACAATGTTGGCCCTTCAGTGTAAACTGCATTAATAAAAAGTTCACTTTGTCAGCAACCCTATTATTAAACACACATAAGCCTTCACTTTAATGCAATTGGCATTGCTGTATGGAGACTATTTTGAAGCTAACTTCCCCAGTAAATGTTTCATGTCACATAATCGTTATAATAATCTTAATGGTACTTGCTTAAACAATTAGGTAGTATGAGGGAAGGCCACTGTATTGCTCATAGGCCGGATCTGGCCCACGAAACCTGGTTCTCAGCAGCCCTATCAAGTTTTAAATCAAGGCACTGCAGATGTTCTATCAGATTTCACTTGTTGGGAAAATAATGTTTTAAAAGCTGTGAGACGTATTCCATGTATCCAAGGTTTGACGACAATGTTTTGGCCTTTTTGGATCTGATATGTCCCACTACCTGAGAGATGTTGGTGACTTTATAACCAAGTATGGTGACCCATGACAGGGAGTATAGAAACTGGTCACTTTTCATGTTTTAACAAGATTAAAAAGGTAAAGATACCCGTAACCATTAGGTCCAGTCGTGGCCAACTCTGGGGTTGTGGCGCTCATCTCGCTTTATTGGCCGAGGGGGCCGGCGTACAGCTTCTGGGTCATGTGGCCAGAATGACTAAGCTGCTTCTGGCGAACCAGAGCAGCACACGGAAACACCGTTTACCTTCCCGCCGGAGCGGTACCTATTTATCTACTTGCACTTTGACGTGCTTTTGAACTACTAGGTTGGCAGGAGCAGGGACCAAGCAACGGGAGCTCACCCCGTCGTGGAGATTCGAACCGCTGACCTTCTGATCAGCAAGTCCTAGGCTCTGTGGTTTAACCCACAGCGCCACCCGTGTCCCTTTAACAAGATTAGATTGACACAATAGCAGTTTCGACTTTCCGTGTGGCCAAGGAAAAAAGACAAAAACAAAAATAAAAGTCATTGCTAATGGCTCGCTTTGATGCTCTCTCTTCATAAGGAGAGAGTTCATTCTAGGAAGACAATCCTTGTAAGCAGTGGCTCGATTAGGTTGGCCTTTGCTGCTGAAGAGAAGAGGAGGAGGAGCTCGTCATGTGCCCGCCTCCAGCAAAGCTGCACCTAAGATGCTTCTTCGAAGACACTGCGGCTCCCTTCTTCCAAGGCCAGCTCACTCTAATTGAATCCAATCTTTTAGTTTTCTACTACAATGAACAGAACAGTAAAGACTGCTAGAATGAGGCTAACATGATAAATGGAATGTTATGTAGTGTAACTGTTTTCACGAACACTTTATACATATTTAATACTGTACCTGTCTACGCAAATCCCTTGTCTTTTTTGTCATTTTGTCTATTGCAGAATTTAAAGCGTCGCTTCTTTCTTTGCGTCCAGCCTAGAAGATTAGATAAAATAAACAAGCTTCATTAATGTATTGTACCCACTGCAACGGCTCTTTTCCAAAGGATTTGAACACCCTGGTTTCTCTGCTGACTTCAGTGTCAAGGGCAATGCCTCATAGATGATGGACTAACAACGCTGAAGTCCAAACAGAATGCCATGCTTTGCAAGCTCAGGTCACATGCACAAGTAAGGAGCCCCTTTATGGGACTGAATACTTACACTGGTTGGTACAGACATTGGGTTGAATCAAACACTGCATGAGCAGACTTCTGCTCTCACACAATGGCACTGCTGAACACATGAAGCACTTATACATAGTTGAACCTGGCAAAAACTTAGTTCCATGATAAAATACTTTAAATCACAGTGGGGGTGGGGTGTGGCCTTCCAGTTGCTGCTGGACTCATAATCCCTGATCATTGCCATGCTCGTTGGAGCTGATGGGATTTGGAGTTCAACCACATCTAGAGTCACGGGTTTACAGTGGTTTCAAATTTCTATAACTAGGGGAAGCATCCTTTCAATATTTTGGCTCTTGAATCCATCTAGTTAGGTGACCAAAGATATACTCTCTTAGAACTGCCTTTCTCCAAGATATGGTATTTAAAGTTAAAATAATAGTGACAACTCTGCACAGGTTTTGAGACTCAGACATTGCAAAAACTTTACATTTTTGTCAAGAAGTCTATGAGTGATTGTGGCCTCCCATTTTTTCTTCCCCTTTCCTTCTTTCCCCAAATAATAATTCTTCATATCTTAACACTTGGTGTCGCCGGTTTTAGGGAAAAACTCTGGAATTTTTCATTAAAACTTTCCCCACATGCAAGTTGGCTATGCTACTCTTTGTGTTGTTAGAACTTCACAAACCTTGTGAAGTTTCCCTTGTCCTCTGGCCAGTAGGAACATAAATTCAAACTGTTTAATACTCATAGAGATGGAGTGAAGGGAGAGGTCCTTAGCATTGGGGTTTAAAAAATCCAAAGCAGAAGCCTGAGGTGAGAACCTAACAGGATTCTTTTCTTGGGGGTAGGGGAGGCAATTTATGCTGGGGAAGCCTCCTTCCAGAGGTACAAAAAGGGAAATAACCGACAGAGCTACTGGGTGAGACTGGCATTTCAAGCAGGCTTCGAAATGTCTGCTTACCACTGTGAGTGCAGTGCTGCCCTCTAGTGAGCATGACAACTGAAAAGCTTTCACTTAGCAACTGAGTTTGTTATATGTAAAATCATTTTAAAGTTGCAGAATACAGATAATGACAGAACAAGTCTCGAAATACTTAAGACAGCATTGTTAGTTAGCATTCATTCTTACTGCCATAGCCTATTTATTCTGGTATTTGAACAACTGATATAATTTGCTACACAACTTGAACAAAATTCCTCCAATTAACACTTCTATTTTAAAAATAAAAATAAAAGCCACAATTGCAGGTAGTTTTTTTACCTGTACTATATCACCCACATGGCAAAATTAAATATTTATGGTAGTCTTTGCCAAACAAACCCATACTCATGCAATTAACATTTGCTTTGGCTAGGTAGGGGGGAAAGTAAAGTTTATTTTTCCCCAGAAAAGGCTGAAAATTGACCAGAAGGCCTGCAAACATCCTCAAGATCTATTTCAAGTTTCCCTGTGAACTCTTTGTCCACCCAGGTTTGCTTTTGTTCTTGAAGTTCTCATTATCACATTTGTTTCATTGGAATAGGACTCAAGTCTGCTTGTTCTCAAATAATATCTGAACTATCCAGAAATAGAACTATTAGAGCTTTGAATGAAATTATCTTATTTTATTTTATTAAAAAAAACACATTTTAAAGTAGAAAGCGATTTATTAAAGCTATTGCATTTGATGGACTCTCCTATGTGGTCTTTACCAAAACACTTTCTCTCCATTGCTAGCCAAAAAATAAATTAAAAAATCCTCCTTTTAAACGAGATCTTTAATTATATAGCAATACAAAAAAATTCTGACATGCTAATCCCATGCAACTCTCCCTTGGCAGATTTTTTTTTAAACAAAAAATTTAGCACCCTGCTCTCACACATGTAGGCAGAAGAATGCCAGCAGGACCACCATGTCACAAAAATCAGTACTGTAACTTTACTTCACAAATTCAGATATATAGCTCAGGGCTATTGTAATAAACATGTAACTTGCAAGAGAGATTCATGTAAAGTCATTCCTATTACTTGAATGCTGGATGAAAAATTCCTACAATTAGTTTTTCCTCTTAGTGGTAGTCTAATCTCACAATTCACAGTATGCACCACTGTGTCTTAAACTGCAAAGCTTCTGGAAAACCCAAACAAAAAGGAACGTCACAGGATGACGTCAGCCTATATACAGTTGTGTGGTCGCAGCACATAAGCAAATGCATTCCTGTACCGTATCCCTGAAAGCTTTTCAGCAAATGCATTCAAGCGACTACAGAAGCTTCTCTCAGCAATAAGCCACCCTTCTGCCATCAACAAGTTAAGACAAAAAAGCCATAGCAGTGGAAAGCATTTTCAATTAAGAAGCAGTACAAAAAGAACTCCCGATTCAGCACTGTTTAAGGAATTAACAGACCTACCGCTGGAAATCAAGGAAATGAATTCAAAAGGAATATGAGAAAAGAGGATGTCAAGTCATTTTTTTCCTCGGATGAGGACAGTAGAAGAAAGTAAATTATTCAAAGGTTGTCAGTGTTAGAGCCTTTTACAGACTCACTGTGTTGAGTCTAAAACTGCGACTGAATGCAACCGCCAACGTACTCAAAAGAATGGGTAAGTTTATATATTTTTGTTTGTTGTACTATGTGCAGTCAACCTTGCTTTAGAAATGCACATTTAGACAACAATAGATTTAGTTGCCTTATCAGTAATGTCAATAATTCAGAGAGATGCTCACGAGGATTTGTTTTATATTCTTAAAACCTGAAGCATTTTAATGCATGTGATTTATCTGTAGCATTCTTTCTCCGTTTTGTTGGAAGCATACATCTGATAAAAATATCCTATTTTGTTGTTTCCCTGAATTATATTCTGCAGGCTTACATTTCAAGTGGCCATTAGGGGCTCCTATGCTGGCAGCAGTATATGCAATGAGTATTGTTTTTAAAATGCTGCCTGCCTTGGGCACGGCTTGTCCGCCAAAATGCCGTTGCGAGAAGCTGCTCTTTTACTGTGACTCTCAGGGGTTTCACTCAGTGCCAAACACCACTGACAAGGGCTGTCTAGGTTTGTCTTTGAGGCACAATGTTATTATGGAACTTGAAGGGGATCAGTTTGCAAGCTTCAGTCAACTTACTTGGCTTCATTTAGACCATAATCAAATTGATACAATAAGAGAAGATGGTTTCCAAGGACTGTATAAACTCAAGGAATTAGTTTTAAGTTCAAATAAAATCTCTTATTTGCCAAACACAACTTTTAGCCAACTGCTTAACCTGCAACATTTGGACCTCTCTTTCAATCAATTGTCTGCTTTGCATCCTGAGTTGTTCTATGGCCTTCGCAAACTGCAAACCTTGAGTTTACGTTCCAATTCCCTGAGGACTATCCCAGTCCGTCTATTTTCAGACTGCCGTAGTTTGGATTTTCTGGATTTGAGCACAAATCGCTTGCGAAGTTTGGCACGCAATGGATTTGCAGGATTAATCAAACTGAGGGAACTTCACCTAGAGCACAACCAGCTGACAAAGATTAACTTTGCTCATTTCCTACGGCTAAGCAATCTGCACATGCTCTTCTTGCAGGGGAATAAAATTAGCAACTTGACATGCGGGATGGAATGGACCTGGGGCACTTTAGAAAAGCTAGATTTGTCCGGAAATGAGATCAAAGCCATTGATATGACAGTTTTTGAAACAATGCCTAATCTTAAAGTACTCCTAATGGATAACAACAAGCTAACCACTCTGGAGTCCAAGGTTTTATATTCACTTACAACCCTTACTACAGTGGGCCTCTCCAGCAATCCCTGGGAATGCAGTCCCAAAATATGTGCACTAGCCACATGGCTGAGTGGCTTCCAAGGTCGGTGGGAGCATTCGATACTTTGTCATAGCCCAAACCACACCCAGGGAGAGGATATTCTAGATGCAGTTTATGGTTTTCAGCTTTGTTGGAATTTATCAACTGTTGTTACATCCATTGCTACAAGTTACAGAGCTCCAACGACTGAATATACAAAAAGGATAAGCTCCTCAAATTTCCATGTGGGAGACAAAGAAATTTCAACTACGACAGGCATACCCATTACTACAGAAGAGCAGTTGCCTGAGCCGAACAATGCCATCTTCAGCCAGCAGGTAATTACAGGAACAATGGCTTTATTATTTTCTTTCTTTTTTATCATTTTTGTAGTGTTCATCTCCAGGAAGTGCTGCCCTCCCACATTAAGAAAAATTAGGCAGTGCTCAATGATTCAAAGCCACAGGCAACTACGATCTCAAACACGGCTACATATGTCAAACATGTCAGACCAAGGACCATATAATGAATATGAAGCCAGCCATGAAGGACCTTTCATCATCATTAATGGTTATGGACAGTGCAAGTGTCAGCAACTACCCTATAAAGAATGTGAAGTATAATATATACAGGTAATCAAAAAACAAAACAAAATCAGATAAACTTATTTTAAATTGCAGGGATCCTACACATATTTTTGATTTTTTTACAAATGTTGAGAAAGCTTGGATTTTTCTAGGCTACTTGTTTTGAGTGATGCAGTATTTAAGGGTGGCTTTTTTAAACCCATAGTATTTTCTGTGTTAAAGCAGCAATGTTTGCATTCAATTTGCACTCCTGATGTTTGGAAGTCTAAATATGCTCAACCCAAAATATGTAAACTGCTTCATGTTATGTAATTATACGTGTAAATTTTTACTCTCAAGCCTCCAGATTTGATTTAGAAGAATAGTCTGGATGAAAAGATGTTAGGTATATATTTACAGGACCCAGTGAAGGGAGGACATTTTACCAATTGAAGCATTGTAGCTATGATCCCCAACATTTTAGCTGGCTCGGTTTTCTTTTGAAGTAGAGATTTAATGGAATTTTCTTCATAAAAAAAACCCTGGTTCTTGGGACTTATGATCTACAGTGGAAAGGTGCAAAAGAGGGGATTTTCCAGTGTACTGAAGCATGGAAAAAGATTATTATTTTCTTAACTCCATATTGAGAGTTCAGCTTATCTAAATGTGTTCCAGATTCAGAATATAGCTGTTGACAGTTCTGAATAAACCAGGATTACATCCCCATTGCTTTGAAATATCAACCGTCTACAGGCAATCAGTAGCATGCAGTTTGGTCTTCAAAGTATTAGATACACTTCAACTTTTATTAAATCTGTCTTGACTTTTAATGGGACACATTTCAGACTAAGAATCAATATATACTTTACACAAATGAAAACTGAGATGGTTGTTTTTTTAAACACAGAAAATTATTCCTTTCATCTCCAGCTGTTTGTCTAGACCAGAAAACTATTTTATGCACAAACTACTGGTTTCTCTGGAGGCCAAATTAGTCGTTGCAGTACAGCTTTCATCTACCATTGTAACATCCCAATCCAGTAAGATTTATGCTCAAATCCTGGTCTGGTTTATTCAGAAGTGAGACTTACTTCCAGATAAATATGTTGGGAGGCGTAAGAACATTTTAATGTAGGATATCAGAGATGGTTTACTAAAAAAAGCGATTTTAGGAACACTATTTTGCTGAACAGAAGGTTTAGAAATATTTAAGGCAGTACAAAACTACTCTGAACAAAACTGATTTCTGGATAACAATACAGTTTCCAGATTGGGTTATGGAATTGAATATTACTGTGCATCTACGTAGACAGAAGTCCATTGGAGAGGAGAATTTAATACAACTGTTCAAAAATCATGAACACATAACCAAAGCTATAAAGTTAGAAGGAAATGTACATATGTAGATCTAACATATCATGCCACGTTCAGCTGCAACAGTATTTACAAGTACATGCAGAGGGAAAAGAAACATTGGTGCTTGGATTTCTTAAATCAGTATATAGTATTAATTGTGTGTTGTACTATGCTGCAAAGTTTTCAATCTAACCATTGGCTCAAAAATCCATTTTTATATGCGTAATATCTCTTAGTGAAGTACTTGGATAAATATATTTCAATGCTTTAACATAAAAGTGAGTAGTCTGGAGATGCAAGACTTTAAAGCCACCGAGTCAAAGTCAATACCCATGAGCTTAAGCTTTTCATATTGGACTCTATTTTAACTTAATAGGAGGGTTCCTATTTTTCTAGTTCTATTAAGCCACTGACTGTTTACTACTAGAGTGAAAATGGATGGACAGATGGAAGGATATCTGCAAATATCTCATGTAGTAAGCCATTATTTTAGCCATATACGGTGTATTCTATGCATCTGGGTAAAGGGAATTTCTCTCGGCATTTAAACACTGCAGCCACCAAGAATCTATTCAGCTTCATTGAGATTAGTGTTCTATATACCAAACTCTTGCAAACTGTCAGCCTCTTCTCCCAGCTCCCACTCCATATGGAGACACAGATAATTTCATGTCTTGCCAAGAATCAGCTGTGCATAACTCTACAAGTGTGTTAGGAAGGTGGACAAAGGTGGTACCTGGCATTGAATGATAAATGCTTAACAGCAGAAGCCGGTCCCTTCCTTAACAGGTAGCAAACAGGCTTTTCTTTCAAAAAAGTCTGCAGTTCCTCACTATGCTGAGTAGCAATGCACTAACTCTGTAGAATTTAGTATAAAGTGGGAAATGTAAATTCCAGTAGTTTTTCCACAGAACCATTTACATGCCCAAGATCATTACCACTACAAACTCTTTTTGCTTCCTATAGCATATTTCCAATTTAAAGTAGCCCAACATTATCCCAGTTAATTACTTAAAAATTACGTAGGGGCTGTGAAACTGGCTGGACTTATTTAGCCAACATTTCTAGTTCCCAACAAGCCCTGCCCTCCTGAGTACTTTCTATGGCTTATGCTGGGCTTTTGCAAGAGACGCCAGTAGAATTCTACTGCTGCCATTATCTCCTCCAAATGTGTGGTAGGAAAGGGATATTCTGCAGCAAGTGAGTATGTGGGACTGCTGATATAGTCTGATCTGCGTTTACTTTTCCCTTCAAGGAAATTCTCTATTCCTCCCTGCCATGTTAACCCACCTATCTATCCTTTCCCTTTGAGCTGGTATTTGTAGACACCTAAGCAAGGACAGTCCAATGTTATTTCCATACTCAAGCAGGTTTGGATTACAAAGATATGACATGTCTTGCAGATACTTCCATTGCCACAATGAATACTTGTCTTTACAGTGACCTTTGGCTGCTTTAACCAAAAGCTATGTGGACTACTAAGTTTGAACTTGCAGTCACTCAAAGCACAGTAAGAGGAATCATATGGCTTATGTGATGATTCACTGGCATCCATAAAAATAGACCAGTCTTTCAAACAACACTGAGCTGTACACACCAAGCCCGCCCACTAGTTATGTTCGCTATATTTCTAAATTCTATTTTGCTTTGTCTATCTAGGAAAGAGGGTATTTTATTGAGTGCAAACTGACTGCTACTACAGTCACATTCAGTCTTGTATAAGCAAAGATGTCAGGAGTATTATTTTAACCAACAGAACATACAGTATGAGTATCATTTCAAACCTGCATAATCACACTGACAATAGCATCTACGAAGGATGTACATGTATGAAATGCAAGCAGACTGAATTCAAACACAAAAATTTTCTGTTAAGACAGGTTTCTACAATTTGACCAATATACATCAAATCTCAAATAAGTGAGAGTGTTTCATGCATTATTATTTATTAAATTTATATACTGCCCTTCATTACAGGGCAATTCACAACATAAAAATACAAAATACATAACAAGAACAAAAACAAACCAATAATCCTCCTCCTACAAACATGTGTAAAAGACCACAGAATGTTAATCAGACAAAGGCCTGGCTATAGAGAAAAGTTTTCGCCTGGTGCCTAAACCCATGCAGGGAAGGTGCCAGGTGGCCTTTTATCATTAAATAAATTACTAAATTTATTCAGGAGGAGTAATACTTATGTTTTCTCTTAGCTTACAAAAGGTCAGGCACCTTTAATTCACTAGTATGAGATTAATATCCTGCCTCCCCCTTTGGCCACTTCCTTTTATTTCTGCCTCCCTCAAAAGTTAAAGAATGAAAAAAGTAGTGATTTATAACCATATGTATATATACATACCAAATTTGTGTAAGGCATATCATTAATTCTTCCCAGAAAAATATGTTCTTTTGGCAATAAGAAATATAAAGGCAAAAGAATACCAACATCAAAGCAGAACACTGTTTACAGTGAAAATGGATAGAAGCTGCATTGTAAACATGTATCATGGAGATATGCACATGTGAATCAACCTCAAGACTAGCATAATGCACTGTGTCATGCAGCTGTAGTTCTCCCCCAACCTTCGTACACTATGTGTTTTCATCAGTGACGGTTTCTACACATGCTTGAAGTTTTCTCTTATTTGCTAATATCAGAATGCTTTCCTTCATGTCTTCTACAGCTACACTTACAGAGCCTTAGAAGGGGAGGGGTCAAAACAAGCAGAGCCACATCTTATTTGTGGAACTGCCACTGCCCAACAAATCCCTCAGTATATGAATTACTGCCATCATGGCAATTAAGGTCCTTGCAAGCAAGCTTCAGAATTACAATTTATTGCATGTGGGAAGAACATGGTGGCGAGGTTATATCATGTTGGGTGCCACAATCTTCTGCACTCCAAGATCAGATACATGGGAGTTTGCTTCACAATCATTATCTTCCTTCAACTGATAGCAACATTAAATACTTTGGAATCATTTTTATTATTCAAGTAGTTACTTGCTTTGTGTGTGATACACACAAACACACTCACTCTACAGGGGTATAAAGGTTTAGATTACACCATTACCCAACATAACTGCAGGTCATGTCACCTAAGAGAACAAGGTGGTAGCTACATCCATGATGCAAACTTCAGAAGTCTCTCCAGTACTTCTAGTCCATCATTTCTCTCATTACTAATTTCCCCCCTGGAACTTTTCATCTAATTCTGAAATCAAGTATTAACAGACATTCCAAATGACTTGTGCCAATAATGTTCCAAGATGCGTTTTCTGGTGGAGGATAAAGGTTCATAATGCAGTAATTGCAGTGTACAAAAAACATTAAAATTGTGTATACTGTAAAAATAGAAGTTGCCTCTTTATTGATGCCATTTCAAGATGAAAAATACTGGTAATGCAATCTATTTGGTGACAAAATGTAAGATCGGCAGTCTTCAGGACCAGCTATAAATTAATTGCTCCTGCAATATAGGTTGTCTAGAAAGGCTCCGAGTATGGTACCTTCCATTACACACCAGTGAAATGCTACTGTTAGCTACATTAGCATAGACCAGTCCCTGCTGTCAGAGTTCATAGGAGTTGTAGTCTGACAACTTATGGAGGGCAGCACTTTGGCCACTGCGAACTTTCTGGATCCTCAAGTGAATTGTTATTATTAATAATAATTTATTAAATTTCTAAACTTCCCTTCATCTGAGAATCACAGAATGGTTTACAATATAAAAATACAATTCATCACATAGTAATAAACAAAATGAATGTAACCAACAGCTGAACAACAAACAATGGAAGGAAATCCTACACGGAAGCAGCAGTGAAAAGCAGCAATTACTGAATCAGGGAGACGGGTGGAGAGATTAAAAAATGGGAAACACTTTGGGTTAATAGTTTGATATTAAAGACCTGAAGAACCTAACAAGCATGAAATAGCCTGGGACCTGCTGGATTTAAATCCTTTTATTTTCAAGACACAGATTTGAGTTTGCCCAGCTTTCCAAATGAGTTTAGGATGGCACCCTAAAGTGACTCATGAACAAGACAGTGCCACACAAAGTAGTAAACCCCCCCCCAAATATTTGGAAAAGAACTGTGTGTTTATTCTGATTTGTGTATAAACTGGTTGTTTCCTAGCTGTTCAACAAACATGACCTAGACTGGCTGTGATTGCTAAAGCTCAGCCAACTTGACTGCACTGGCTTCTATTTTAAAGTTACAATTTGGGAACCCAATGAATGGGTTTTTGTGAATCTGTCACTATGTCAAAAAAAATTCTCTTCTTCTTCTCTATCTGCCTAGCTAGGATTACCTGTTCACCTTTAAGTTTCGCAATATGCTCACAGGCAGAAGTCTTCAAAATTTCAGACACTGAATCTGCTTTAAGCCCAAATATGCATTTGGGAGCCTACTTCATCTTTTTATCATATATGTATGAATTGTGATTGTACTGCTGTTGTGATCTTATCCTGAACCAAATAATGAATCCTGATCTTACAGTTGAAAACTAACATTTTTAATGGATGTTCAGAATTCTATGTCAGACTACTGTCTGAGAGGTAAAGATTAAATACTCTTCCTGCAACCATTAAATTGAACTAGCATGGACAATGCGAATGTCGTTTTGATTTGCAAGGGTACAGCTGGCAGTCCATTTGATAAGGATAGGATTGCCCAGTAGGATAGTCATGCCATACTAAAAGCATTTGTTGTGATCACCATCAGTACCCTCCTTCCCAATCTTGTGTAAGATGAGGGCTGGGAAAGTGGGGCTGAGTCTGCATTTCCTAATTTTACGGAAACACATGTGGCATGAGCAAGGTGCTAAGGTAACCCAGTCAGATGGTGGAATACTATTATTTATTTATTTTTATGCGGCTCTAGATCGGGGTTGTGAAGAGAGGAAAACAGCTGCAATGAGTATTATTTTGTAATGGCATAGCAAACTACAGAATTTTGTTTTTCACTCGCAAACACACTGCTGATTTAGTGCCTAAATGTGGTTACGTTAACCTTCATATGCACTTCAAGTTAAAGTAGTTAGTTTCTTACTATGATGCTGAAGTTGGGGTGGTTTTTTCTGTTTTGTTTTTTTAAAAACAATTCTGCCTTGATTTCAAAGTTAAGATTATAATGTTCTAATATAAGCAGAAGCACTATGAAACGAAGCATTACCTGGTAAATTAGCTCTTCAGCAATTTATCTTCCCTCAACATACAAAAGAATGGCATAGAGGACTTCATGAAGTGGACACATGGTCCAGGACCTGAACAACTGCAGCTAGCTCTATACATCTAACAAAAGTTTGGATTTGTGCTCAAGTATTCCCTTTTCCATGCTTTATTGCAAGCCTGGTTTGAAACTTCTGAGTTCTAAAGTAGTTTTTATATGGTACTGGGAATTGCAAGTCAAAGAAAAACAAGCCAAATTCCACTGGATATGCCCAAAGCCTTGGATATACTTAAATGTAACTCTCTAGATTCTGATCACCATTCTGCTCATGTTGCGTTGATATAGATGCCTAATTGTGTTTTAGATTAAACCACTTTGGTTTCTGCTTTCTTAAGAAGGAAATGAATTGTCTCAACACAAACGCCATCAGTTGTCCAATATGCAAGCCAAGTGACACCATAAGATTACTTTCTGCCCAGTGTTTTTCACGGAGAGTTCATCTTCAGGTTTCTCATGGATCCAAATAATTTTACTTAATTACACAAGTTTCATTCACACTACAGGCAAAGACTGGTTCATGCTTCTCCGATGTGTGCAACTGCAAACGTGTGTTGCCCAAACCCAGAAATGTCCCAGAAATGTCCCCAAAAGGGGCGGATTGAGGCAGCCTTAAGTGGGCTCCAGTGACTCATGTAGGGGTCCAGAATAACCCCTGTGCAAATCGGTTGCTGCCTCTACTATCTTGTGCTTATATTTAGGTGACGTCTTATGGATATAACCTGTTGCAAATAGTGCTAATGATCTGAAAGCTTTGCTCACTGGGGATGTTATTGCATGAGGTGAACCAGTAAAGCTATGTTCCCATGAAATAAGATCTACTTCTATTTGCTGTGATCTGGATGGGGGGGAGAGGGTCATAGAAGTAGTGGCACCTCCTGGAATGCTGCCTGAAGTCCAATTTTGGGAGAAGGTTTCTGGGGCATATAAGGGCATCAAAAAAATTAAAGATGAAAAAGTGTCCCTACAACTGCAATTGATTCCTACACTCTACTTCCGGTTTTTAAAATCTAGCTGCTGATCCATAAATAGGTCAATTTACTGACACCATGAATGTGCATTTCATAGAATAACTATTCTTCACTAAAAGCTTCTAATAGAAGTTGGGCAACATCCAGTATTATGCAAGGGGACACCTTTATTCTACAGCTCCCTTCCCACAAATTGTAAAGTATCCTCCTCCCTGCCCCTCATAGCTAATACTGGGGGCTTACAGGGGGAGAAGGAATCTGTTATGCCAACAGTATCTTTCAGTTGTGGACAGCTATTGTTAGATTTCACCCCAGGTATACTGCTTGACAATCATCTTCAATAAGTTTATTGACCAGCTCAATAAACTTAAATGTTATAGAATTAAGATTTCCTTGAATCACAGAATTGGAAAGGGACCCTTAACAGCCCAGACATGGCCAAACTTGGCCCTCCAGCTGTTTTGGGACAACAATTCCCATCATCCCTGACCACTGGTCCTGTTAGCTAGGGATGATGGGAGTTGTAGCCCCAAAAATAGCTGGAGGGCCAAGTCTAGACCAACCCCTCCATTGGAATCTCAATAATCCTAACTTGAGCCTTTAAAACAGTGCCACTCAGCACAAAATCCTCCAATTCTTCCCCTGCTTATAATATACTTGCCTTTAATCTTCCCACTAGTACCACCTTCTTTTTATTCCTTCTTTGCACCCCACCCAAGCACAGCCATAGATAGCTCTTTAACGATGCCTTATTGCTACTCCCCTTAACACTTTACTTAGGAAGGAATAAACAGTACAATGACCAATCAAAGATTACTAACTGCTGAAGCAAAAGAAGCCTTTGGAGCAGGCATGGCCAAACTTGGCCCTCCAGCTGTTTTGGGACTACAATTCCCATCATCCCTGACCACTGGTCCTGTTAGCTAGGGATGATGGGAGTTGTAGTCCCAAAACAGCTGGAGGGCCAAGTTTGGTCATGCCTGCAGTTTACAGCAAACATCTGACACTCATGGATTGCAACACAATTTGAGCAGCCGTTTACCAAATTCCCTCTGCCCTGTTTTGTAAATGAGGTCAAATTAATTTAGAGCCATTTTATGCACACATTCGAAGCTACATCTATAATTACTATTCAGCCTCGTAGGCATTTGACAACTCCCCCCTCCAATAATTTATTTGCTGGCAGTGACCATCAGTTCTCAAATTTTATTTCAAACATAGTTATTTCCATACGCTTAAAAATCATCATGCATCCTGTGTTGTTATACATCAAGTCAATTTACAGTAAGAATTGTAAATGTCGTAAAAGTATTTCAGACACTCAATTCTCCCAATAAAGCAAACAAGAGATGCTCGTTAACCTAGTTGTTCTCAAACTGCAGTCTTAATTGATTAGTCTGTACTCATGGGTGTGGGTGAGAGATAAATGAAAATCCAGAAATGAGTGGAACTTGCAACAGGAAGACCAAGTAGCAGATAGTTGACACTGCAGCCACCCAAACTGCACATGCCTTTTGTTCCTTCATTCTTAGACAAATCTTTTTTTACTTCCTACATTTGTAATTAGTGTTGACACCAAATTTGCTGAAGGAAACTCTCCTCACAAACTTTTCACAAGTTTTAACAAGTTTACTATAAATATTGTAAGGATATACAAATATACATTTGATGGAAGATTGAACATTTTCAGTCTGAAAGTATATGACAGGTACCAGCAGTAGGTTTGACAGTTATCACTGTGAAATGCAGTTAAGTCTTATGTGGACTTGAAGCAAGGGTTTTTATTTTGCTGTCAAAAATCCATCCTAAATTCAAATGCTTAAATGTTGGATGTCAGCACTGAATTGTTTCAGTTCTATTGCAATCTTTTAAATCTCTTTACAGTATGTGGAATGAACAGAAATGTATCTTATGCAAACAGATGTCACTGATGCTATATTTGTAGCATCGACACCATCTTAAGCTATGTCGTCATTTATTAAAAGACCACATCTCTTTAGTCACTTTAACCCTCAACATGCACTCATATGGTTGTATTTGTCAGTATCTGCTGCATATGTTAACAAACTCTCCTGGAATACTTAAAGCATTGAGTGTTTCTTCAGTGCACCTCTAGAGCTGCACTTGTCTCAAGACCTGACCAAACAGTGGTTTTTGTTCACAATGCAAGTTGTGTAGCATGTGGGAAGGTCACTGAAATAGTCCACACATTGGAATGAAAATACATCTTGTACAAAAAATACTTTATTATTGCTGCGGCATGTTTCAGAGGAGCAGCTGTGCTGTTTTAAATAAATAATTGTAGCATGAGCTTTTGTAGACAAGAGCCTACCTCTTCAAAAGTACTATATACTGCTGATATTCCCCAGCAGGACTCTTGCTATATTTAAGATCCATTTCATACATAACAGTAATTGCACAATGTAAGGCCACAACACATCTATTTAGGGCTGCAGGAAGCTGGAGCTACAAAATACTCAACATCCAGCTTTTCCATCCAACCCTCATTTCAATTCAATAGATACGGAGTAATTTAGAAGTTAGGGAAAAGTTATACCAACACACCAAGAGAGTATATCCAAAAGCAAAAAGTTACAAAAGACCCAACTTTACTTCCAGTTCTATTTCTTAAGAGATTCCAGTCAAATTCAAACCATACCGTTTTACGGCCTCTCTTCAAATTTCACTTACAAATAAACACAGAACATAATTTGGTTACTCACATTTCCCATGTATTCGGAAAGCAGATCTTGCAAGGCTTGTCGCACTGCATTACACTCAGCAACTATGCGTTCCCGTCGGTCATCACGTGTGCAGGATGAGTCAGCCATTAGGGCTGCACCACTAATGATGCTCTCCAGGCGCTCTTCCAGGGAAGGCCTAAAACGCTCCTCACTGAAGTTCAAAGGATCCACAATGATTTGTTTCTGGCAGGAAGAAAAAGTTTTAAACTCCAAGTAAGTGTCATACTACTCTGGGTCAGTTTGATAATAATAATAATAATAATAAATTTTATTTATATCCCGCCCTCCCCAGCCGAAGCTGGGCTCAGGGCGGCTAACAACAGTCAAAATAGTTCAACATTCTAAAAACATTCATTATAAAATTAATTAAAATCAAATTAATGGCAACCATCAAGCAAAATTCTGTGCAGGTTGCCAGAGGAGGGGGTCAGGCTGTGCCCTGACCAAAGGCCTGGTGGAACAGCTCTGTCTTGCAGGCCCTGCGGAAAGATGTCAGGTCCCGCAGGGCCCTAGTCTCTTGTGAAAGAGCGTTCCACCAGACTGGAGACGCGGCCGAGAAAGCCCTGGCTCTAGTTGAGGCCAGCCTAACCTCTCTGTGGCCTGGGATCTTTAGGATGTTTTTATTTGCAGACCGTAAATTTCTATGTGGGACATGCCAGGAGAGGTGGTCCCGTAGGTACGATGAACACAGCTTAGAAATATTGGGAAAGGCAACTCATACTTTTGACATCGAGCATGTCACCCAGTTTCATCTTTTCAACCTTTGCAGGGCTAAAATCTTCCTTGGACTGAAGAGAACAAAGTAGTACATCAAACTCAATTCCTTCCGGCTTAAAAGCCTTTTTAACAGAGTTTGCAACAGTATAGTTTATACCAAGTTAAAGCTGCAGCAGATTGCACTTCAATCTTTTTCAGAGTCATATTAACATGTTAAAAAGGATCTTCAGACGAAGTGTTACAGTTTGTCAACTCTGCAATATTTTCAGTCTTTAATCCTCTTAGGGATTCTGTTACACAGTAGCACAGCCACTGAAAAGGATTTTTGACCACTGCTAATAGCCCAGTTCAGTACACGTCTACTCAGAAGTCCCACAGAGTTCAATGAGGTTTACTCTCAGGTAAGAGGGTGCAAGATCACAGCCTAAATTTTACTTTACAAAGGAATGGACCGAGACCAAGAATTTCACATATAATGCAATTTCACTCGGGTCGAGGAGTGCCATAAGAAGGCTGTTGAGGGTTTTAAAAATTACACTAGCACTTGGTAGTGAGCCTGGAATGTATTTGCAGCCAATGAAGACAAACAAAATTTGATTTAATAGGTTGATTAACTTTTCTATGCCAGAGCTTCCTAGGAGATGTAGAGGAAGCCTCAAACAGGGATGAGGACAGGAAAGGCTGGGTGGTATTGGCAGGAACACAGAGAAGACATAGAAATGCTGATCAGGGTATGATACAGGGTAGGCAACACATTTTTGATGGCCTTGGTAGACAGGAAAAGTTTGCGTTTGCTATGACCCTGCCTGCTCCTATGACCCAAAGATGTCTGGGATATTGAATCCCTATGTAACTGTGGGGTAACAAAATCCCTGCTCACTTCAAATCTGTGAAGGTGGCTTATCCCTGCTGCACTAAGCCCAAGAGCAATTCTGAAAGGAACCTGATGCCTTACTGCTTTTCAAATATCTTCAAAAGTCAGTTCTGGATCAAGAAGTTCCCAGTTCTTCTCTATGGTCTGGGGAAGGCTTAGGCAAACTCGGCCCTCCAGATGTTTTGCGACTACAACTCCCATCATCCCTGACCACTGGTCCTGTTAGCTAGGGATGATGTGAGTTGTAGTCCCAAAATATCTGGAGGGCTGAGCTTGCCTATGCCTAGTCTAGGGAAAGGGGTGGAGATTCTGACACTGCACTCCTGTCGGAGGCAATTTTATTTCTGCCCCTTGCAAAAGTGGATTAAGGAAATGGATCCAAGGAGGCAAATCTGGAAAGCTGAAATGCAAGGTGGGGGTAGTAGCAGCCTATGCAAAAGCTGGATGAAAGCAGTACAGAGCTAAAAGGAGACAGAGTCAAAGCAGGGTGGGGGGAGCTGTGAAGTAACTTATTCATACAGGACTGAGGAAGAAGAGAAGACATTGTCAGGAAAAAAGAGCATATAAGTGAATATGCGAAATGCAACCTAAATAGGGAAAATATTCTGTTTCAAATCTCCTTCAAATCTTCAAGCTTTCCTATCAGGTCATGGCACAAGTTGAGAAAAGTGAGTTTATTTCCAAATTTCAGCCCTGTTTTGAATGAAGCTAAGCACCAAATCTTACTGCTACCCCCTAATAGTTCTCTGAAAATAACCATGTCAACATGTCACAATAAGGAAGGTGGATTATCCAGAGCTAAGTACCAGTCTTGCTAACTACACATCTCCAGATGTTTAAGCAGTCATGTAATCAACTGTGTGTGTTCTCATGGTGCCCAAGTGTATCTACAGAAATGTAAATTTATCAACATATTCACACAGATGGTACAGATGTTTACAAATCTGTTAGTTTCTGAATAGCCATGTGTAAACCAAGGATATGGTTACTCATCACCCTGAGGAGATCTAACTGTTTCTAGGTAACTTACGACCAACTGACTATGAAAAGGGAACATACATTTCCCCCCTGCAAAATGAAGTACTTACATCAAAGTTGTTAAGTGCATACGCCAATTCTCCGCCACCGCTCTGCTGCTGAACAGAGTCTTCAGAAGCTGTTGCCTGGGCTGCATTAGAGATTCCTGTGACTGCCTGCTGCAGCTGCTTATAGATCAAATCCCTGTTGGCTTTGTAAGCAGCTACATCTGGGTGCTGGAGACATGCTTGGGAAGCAGTGTAAAGTATAGGAATATTTTTCTGAAGGATTCCTCTGGCTGCTGCCATCTGATCACGATGGCCAATATCTTTTAATTCCTGCAGAGAATATTTCAAATAGCAAGATGTGTTAAGAGATAAATGTGATGCAGGTCAGCACTTAGGACTCCCCCATAACTAACAGAGCATTGCATATTGTTCCCTTTGAAGAAGTAATGTAATAGCATAACATTCATCAAGAATTATATCAAACTGCAAGGCTTCCAAGACATGATTATTTTGCAACAGTAGAATCCTGAAAGTTTAGGTTTCATTAATAGAAGTTCAGGTAATTAGAAAACTTGTAGGCAGCAGAGAGAAGTGTGAGCAAGAGTCTCACAAGTTTCATCAGAAGCTTCTAATAGTAAAGCAGCAAAGTCTCAGTCAGGCCTCTTATGGTTTCAAATCTTAATAATTGTACACATACACAATATTCTCTCAGGCCATGATATGTACTCACTGAAGCTTAAAATTCTGCAGAAAACCAACACAAATCACCACGCATCACCTCCACAGAGCTAGCTGCTATTTTGTTGTTGTTTGAGAAGAATAGTGGCTAAGTTGTAATTTGAAGAAAGGGCAGATTGGGATACAGAACTCTCCTCTATATTTTGCCAATGATGTTCAGGTGGTTGTAAATAGGCCCAAGGAATTGGAAGTCATATGAAAACTGAATGCAATTTTCTTTGCCTACTCTGGAACTTAACTTCTAAGGCTTCTGCCCCACATCATTTCCAGCAACTGTCTTGGAGGTATACATAGATGCGATTCCTTCCCCAATCTTAAACCAAAGAAAAACAGATTCTTATAATGAACCAATTCCTGAGACTGACTGGCAGTTCAATTTAAAATAAATGGAACTCCTGTTGAGAGTGACGGCAGTCACTTCCTGGGGGCTTGCTACATGGAGATTTCAATGCATGTAGCAGCAAAAGTCCTGCACACTAGCTAACCACTTAGGCAGCTGAAACCATTAAAAAACATACTAAAGGACAGTCAAGTCCTTGGATCAACTCATCAGCATTCATACCCCCCCCCGAATTTTTTATTGAACTCTGTGTGGATTTATAGGGACTTGTCCTTAAATTCTATGGAATGGGTTTTAGAGCCATTTCATGGCAAACTGACCCAACACAACTTTTTGTCCATGGGCCCAACCCTACTGGTAACATACAGTAAAGGCAGCCAGTGAAGATCCTGCCAAATAGGTATTCTGTATGTCTGCACACCAAAAAGTCAGTTAGTATTCTGATGGTAGCATTCTGAACTAGCGGCAATTTCCTGACCATCTTCAAGAGTAGCCCTGTGTAGAGAGCATTACAGAAGTCAAGATGGGAGATGACCAGAGTATGCATAACTATAGCTAGGCTAGTCCTATGCAAGAACAGTTGTAGTTGATGAAGCAGACAAGGCTGGAAATGGGCACTCCTTGGCACAGAAGCCAACTGAGCCTCGTATGACAGAGATAGAACTATAAGTGTCTCCAGACAATGGGCAAGATTCACCTAACAAGTCCCATCCGCAGAAGCCCTGCTTGCATAATGGGGTCTTCCCCCTGAAAAAAACTAGATCAGGGTATGTGTTGGGAGAATGAGATGCAGAGGGAGGAGGGGGGGTTGTTTCCTCTGGCAGGCTGAAATACTTGCACTGGCGGAACGGCCAGAAGACTGTGATAATTGAATTCCTCCCGTTGTACCTACAACTCCATCCAGTAGAGGCTGAACACCTATTTCCTGGACATAAAAGCCACCCACCCACAGTCCTTAAAAGTATTTACAGCATTGTAATCTTGTGATTCTGTTACTGTCAGATACTATACCAGTATATAAAGCAACCGTATCTTTGAAAACATGCAAAAAGTTACTATACCTGTTGTCTTTTGCCTGCCATTATATTAAGCTTATCCACCTCTGGTTTAAGAGCTTTGTATTGTATTCCTAAATCTTGTTCAGTACCAGCATTTCTTAGTTTCATGATGCCTTCTTCTACCTAGAAGATTAAATCAGATTTTGAGCTATATGGACTATACAACTTTTAAAAATGTAATACAGATTCTACAGAAGTAGTACCAGTAACTTCCAAGAGCACTTAAGCAGTAGTAATCTATCAGGCCCCTCCAACCCCCAACGAAACAGGCATGCAATCTGAATGACAATGTGACCTGCCTGTTTTAATGGCATATAGCTCTAGACTGACTTTACATAGTAATACTTAGCCCATTGGCCAAAATGTCAGCCTGTCAGCCAAGACTTGCATATGGGGTCATATCACAGAAGATGATCTGTTAGTCCATCTAATCCAGGGGTCAGCAACCTTTTTCAGCCGTGGTGCCTCAGACCTTGTGGGAGGCCAGACTATATTTTGGAAAAAAATAATGAACAAATTCCTATGCCCCACAAATAACCCAGAGATGCATTTTAAATAAAAAGACACATTCTACTCATGCTGATTCCCGGACCACCTGTGGGCCGGATTGAGAAGGTGATTGGGCCGCATCCGGCCCACAGGCCTTAGGTTGCCTACCCCTGATCAAATCCATCAATGTGTTTTCAACAGTGCTTATCCAGATGTTCCTAGGAAGCTCATTAGCAGAGGAATGAAGGCAAAAGCACTCCCCTACTGCAGTCCCGTCTTCTCTGCTATTCCAAAAAACTATTCTGAACAACTTTAATAATAAGCAAATTAAAGGGAGACAAAGTTACAGTTGAGTCACTACTTACAACTTTAAGTTGAACAAGCAGTTTGTACACATCTGCCATATCAGCCAAAATGAGCAGCCGGGTGACTGCTGATAGGAGGGCACGGGCTGCTCTCACCATGTTCCCCCGTTTCACAGAAGAACATGGGTCATCAGCAAATTCTCCAGAGGCACTCTTCATCAAATCTCCTACGTACACAAAGTTAACAAATAAAAGGGTTACATTTCTTCAGTCTTTCCAATTATCACTGGATGAGGTAGTTTACACTTCCTTTGGCAATAAATGAATACGTGGAAACAGAACTATTTTCTTACAAAACTGGCAGAATCCTAATAAATATCTATTGCAATTATGAAAATAGCTGTGAATTGCCAGGAGAGACTTTGCATCCTATTAAAATTAATTAAAATAAATCCCACCTTCTGAAAAGAAAAAAATATAATGCACTGGATTCCCCCCCCCCCCCGAGACGGAAGACAGAGATATTTCTTTCAATTAAAAGAAAATTTCTCAAATCAGACAATTTGGTACCATGCTCTCGAAAGCAGAAAGGTCAAGGTAGTTATCAGAAAATTGTATAGTTGAGATCTCATTTTACAAAGGGCCATTATTGTAACTATTATTATTTATTAAATTTATTAGTTGCTTTTTCTGCCACTCAAAGCAACTTACAATATTTTAAGCAAAAAACACAAACACATACATATATACATACATACATTAAAATCAGCATTAAAAAAACTCTAGATTAAAAGTTACAGATAGGTAGCCGTGTTGGTCTGCCATAGTCAAAACAAAAAAAAAATCCTTCCAGTAGCACCTTAAAGACCAACTAAGTTAGTTCTTGGTATGAGCTTTCGTGTGCATGCACACTTCTTCAGATTGGCAGATAGCTGTGATGAGCCTGTTGACGACTCTTAAGGGGTCAATTTCAGAAATAGACTGGAAAGAGAAGCTGCTGAATTGCAACTTATCACCAAACTTAAAACCATGGAGAGACCTGGTCTGAACAAAGACCTTGGATTCTTATCTCATTATACATGACAAAGCCATTTTTCACCTTCTCACCCCTTGTGTGGGTGGGAAGCGCTCCTTAGTGTGTGCTCTGCCCACAGTGGCGCCGGGGGGGGGGAGGTTTTTTGGGGGGGCACGCCGCTGTGAGCAGTAAACGTTTCGTAAGAGCACGCGTTGTGTGAAGTGAAGTTCCGTGCCCGCAAACCAGCTGGTGGTGTGCTATTGGTGAGCTGGAGGCGCATGTTTGCTGACGTGAGCGATTTGCAGCATTTTTAGTGGGGTTTGTTGTTTTCTGCATTCCCCCTAAAAAAGCTCCAGAATCCTGTGTAATCCCCCCCCCAATAAAAACCTCAACAACTTTGCCGTGTTGGCACTTTGCGAAAACTAAGTGGGTTTTTGGTTGCAGTTTGGGCACTTGGTCTCTAAAAGGTTCACTACCACTGAGATAGGGGCATAGCTGGGCTTCAAGGTGAAGCTGATGGAAGGCACTCAGCACCACTGAGGCCTCAAGCTATGTACCTACTCTTTCAGAGGGAGTGCAAGCCCATCAAGAGAAGGTAACCTCCCCTTCATCAGGTCTATGGAACCACTTGCTAACAGTGCCTTGGTCTTAAATCGTTGGAGCTTCAGTTTATTTAAGTTTATTTTAATAGCAGAATTTTAGTAACTTGTCTTACTGAAGATGAAAATGACATTCCACAAAGCTAATTGGGTGACTTTGGGTCCGTCACTATCTCTCAGACTAACCTACCTCACAGGATTATTGTGAGGCTAAGAAGAGGATGGGGGACTATACATGCCACCTTGAGCTCCATGGAGGAAAGACAACATTAAAATGAAATACATCTGTAAATAAAATCAGTGCAATTACTTAAAATTGGCTGCTTTCTCATAAGCAAAGGAATGAAAACTGACCTTTAAATATGTGCATGTAGTGAGAGGCAGGCTACTAGTTTTGTAGACTGATAACTTTAGTGAACTAATTCACAGGGCTGGGACAGCAATTCAGCTTCCCACCACAATGTGATATTACTACATACCTTGTTTGCGAACATCTTCCACCGCTGCCACCAGCTCTTCTTTAAGAAACTGGCTCTCCTTTGCAATTTTGTCCCCTTTCTCCAGGAAGTTCTCTGTTGCCTGCTCAACTGATGCAGCTAGAACATGAGCCTTTTTAGATCGACCTCGTTTTTTGTTGGAGGGACCTTTGTTGCTGGTATTAACCAGTGTTGTAACCTGGAAAGCAGCATCACACGGGACATATTATTAGTTGACAAACTATGAGAACCTTCCCTGCTAATATGGTTCCAGATTTATTTGTTGGACAAGCATCACAATTCAAGCAAGATCGACTGCATTTTAATTAAACAACATCAAGCTAGAAGTCTGTTGAGTTTAAAAGAATTTTATGTCAAACAGTTAAGTAGCTGAAACATTAGTTGCTGATTAGGAGTTTAGACTTTAATGCAAATTTTCAGTTTTCTGCTCCAGAACAGATTTTACAGGCAGTTCTCACCTTTATTTCTTCACTCTTGCATCTTTAGCTCTATCTTCACTTACCTAGTTGGTAAACTCTGACTTTGTGGACCTTTCATCTGCCTGCCTTTTCCCTGATGCACTTTAGCACTGAATTTCACCCTCTCCCATATTTAGTGCTTTTTTTTTCTGGGGGGATGCAGGATACGCATACCCCTAAACATTTTGTGAATCTAAATTTGGCCTCATTGAGGGGCAGTATTTCAATATGAGTAGGAAAATGAGAGTACCCCTAAATATTTAATAAAAAAGAGCAGTCCATATTCATACTGCTTTTCTCAAAAACTGCTTTTCTCTCATCCTTTTCCAAGGCAATTTCTTCTCATGATACTACATGTCTGTGGTTATTCACAATTGCTTTCTATATTATGGAAACAGGTCACTGTTTTGTATACACAAGACATAAGTTTGATGTTACATGGGATTTTGCTTTCTTATGTTTGAATCCCTTCCTCTAAAGAGCTCAGGGTGGCATTCATGGTACCATTCAATTTTATCCTAATAAAGTTGCAAGATAGAGAAAGCTATTTGGGTGAGGCCACCCACTAGGATAGACCAATTTAAAGTTTCCCCATTTATGTTTCAAATATTTCCTCAGCAGATATGCAAAAGAAAATGTGCATCTGCATGGAGACCACAGAGGAAATACCTAAGTTTTAAAGATCAAACATTACACAAATCTGTTGATTTATAACTGAAGAAAGCCTTTGTACTACCTAACAGGATACTTCCTTTTCACTGTTTTAGAAAATATTTTGTGATATATAACATTGCTAATTTACTCTTTGTTAATGATTGTGTATTGCTAAATTGTATTATTGCTTGCTTATTATATTGGATTTTGTTTTAAAGTTTTAATTGTGGTTTGGATCAAGCTATTCTGGACTATATCAGGAAGGGCCAGCTGCAAGAAATAATAGAGCTGCATTGGGATAGTGATATAAAGTAAATGCAAGAACAATTAGCAAAGTGATTTGCTCAAAGACCAAACACTCAGAATCTCTTAGAAGCAAAGAGCTGAAAGTTAAGGTCCAAAACAAGGTATTTCCATGTGGGAAACACCCACCTTTGTAGGAAACAAAATCACATATCCACAATGTGATTGCACAACTTTGTCCTCTTTCTTAATTTAATGGATTATTGTGATGAGATATAGGTTGGATTGTCCTGGAGATTGATATTAAAACTTGAGACAACTTGTCATGCCCTGACCCTCAGTATTGTCTGTAATATGCATGACCTATTATGCCACGCTTACATTTGATCTCAAAAAGGAGATATTTTGGTCATGATTTCCTTTGAACAGAAATGCACTCTAATGTTATTTGGAACTGAGTCAGTGAGTGAGGCGCGGTGCAGATATGACATTTTGCAGTCTCTTAATCATGGTTGGATCAGATGTGCCAACTCAGGCTCATATGCTATTCTCCATGATCACTCCCCTGAGATAATTACAGTCAGTATTACATTTACCTCAAGTTGAATGCTACTCATAGCTGACTTTAAACAAGAATTAGAAGCTATAAATTGGAAGGAGGTTTTAATCTCTGCTTTAAAGTTATCTATGCTCAGTGTCTGAAAAATGCTTCTAACCATATCATCACTTGATTCAATGTAGATATTAGTATCAACCATTAGCACCGAAAAGGGGAAAGGGAAGGAGGGAAGGAGTGCATACACCAGGAGGAGTGAATGAGACTGTTGGGTGCTCCTTGTCTCTCAAGTCAGACATAGTTTAGAGATCACCAAGTACTATGGACAAAATCTTCAACAGATGCACTCAAATCTGACTGAAATGACAAACTTAACTGATTAAGTCCCATTTAAACAAATGCATCTTCACTTATTAACAAGACTAATTTATTTTGAATCAGGTAGGTAGTTGTGCTGGTCTGCCATAGTCGAAACAAACAAACAAACAAACAAACAAACAAACAAACATCCTTCCAGTGCAGTTGGTCTCTAAGGTGCTACTGGAAGGAATTATTTAGAATCGCGCACAATACCTTTGATATTGGTTTGTGGTTTTAATAGAGGGCCACAGATTCCATTTTAAGAGACCAATATAAGATTTGCTTTAATTATCTATCTATCTATCTATCTATCTATCTATCTATCTATCTATCTATCTATCTATCATCTATCTATCTATCTATCTATCTATCTATCTATCTATCATCTAAGTTTTTCCCCAGTGTTTCACCAAGTGGACTTCATTGATGAGCAAGGATTTAAACTTGGATTTCTCCCATTCAAACTCAACATTCAAGAATATTTTACACAGAAGGCATTATGAAAGATAGTATCAGATCATATTTACCAGCTATGTACCAGCTATTTTAAAAAGGTGATTTTTTTTAACTTGTTCATGTTTTATTTTGAAGTTTTCTTACAAAAAAGAAAATGTGGGCAGAAGACTACACATTGCAAGTTTGCCATGGTGCCCACTTTATACGTGGAAGTCCAATGCAGATCTTACCAACTAGTACAATTAAACTAATAGTTACCCAACTCACTACTATTGATCCAAAACATTATTAGAAATCACCACATACAGCTTATGTTACCTGTGTAACGAGAGGCTCTAACAACCTTTCAACTGCCAATGTCCTTATCTCCAGACTTTTCGGATCCCATTTGAAGTTAACGTTTCCTGCATTAATGGTAGTCATTTCTGGGGAAGAAGAAAGACTTATTTGGTTATTATTTCACTTACTAAAATTCTGTATACAGCACAAACTGGTGATTGTTTTAACTCAGAAGACTTGCTGAATTCAACAGGGCTTACTCAAAAGTTAAGTATGCATTGAATGGATGCCCCCGTTGCAGGCTAGGACAAATTACTTCTAGTACTAGAGCTCTGCCGCAAGAGCAGACAAAATTTACTCTTGTCCTATCCATCAAAGGAAGAGTTGGATCAGTAGCCATCATTTAGCCCTGACCTGCAAAATGAGATCTACTTTTGATTTCCGTCCCTGCATTTTTCTCTATATACCTCCACTATGTTTATATTCATCTACTGTTTTTCTTAGTCTTTTTCTGCTAAGAGAGCCACCCCTAACAGAACAAAACTTAAAATCATATATGCCACTGCTGCAACCCACAAGTCAAAGACCAATGAGCTGGATGACAGTTGGGAGAAGAAAGAAAGAATAGATTTCTCTCTCAAGTGGATTGCATAGGTTGATCTATGAGGAATTAATGTCTTGATGGTCTTGACTGAACAGCAGGATAGACACCTTGTCATTCCTACCACGATTCTTAAGTGCTGCAATAAAAACACAGCAGCAGCATCCTTTCTGTACTCGCTAGAAACCCTCAGAGAACACACATTCAAGTTTCATGAAAAAGAAGACAGGGACTGACAATAAATGCAGTGCAGCTGGGACTAAGACAGCCCTTCGTATTTTACACAATAGCTACATCCATTAACATAGGAAGACAAACAAGGATTTCCTCTCTCTGTTCTCACAAACTCTGGAAACAACGTGGTACTTTCAATGCTTTAAGAAGCCCTTCTTTAACTCCTTCCAACTATCCAGTTCCACATTACATGGCACAGTAGAAAACAGATTATTTGGCTTTACACTCTCCAGAACAGACACAGTCAATAATACAACCAGTTCTGCATCCACATACTGTACATTTTCCATAGCCAAGTATATAGAAAAAGCTGACTACAACATCACTGCTTAAGTACTTTTTAGTATATTACCTTACCACCTCATGATTTGACCCTGACCACAGGTACAAATCTTTGATATGTGGGAACAGGTAACACATTCTCTTCACTCTGATCAGTACAAAGACTCCACTATCTTATCACAACATGCTTGCACAGCAGGGGGTGGAAAAAGGATAACTCCTTAAACTGTAGCTATTATTAAGGTTTAGAGGCCAGGCAAGTTTCAAGCTAGGATTTTGTGATATTTTGGTTGGTGTAATAAATAAATTGCCCTAGTATGGTTAAAAAAAAATCCATAATGACATTCATGCATTAAAGATGTCTCTAGCAATCACAGTTACAGACACAAACTTTAAAATCCAGTGAGAATATGCTCAACTGAATGTGAAATGGGAGATAATCCAATTCTGATAATGAGACATGAATCCTTACTGCTACACAGTCACAACCCAGAAACTGATCAAATTCAATAATTTGCCAAAAACTACACTATACTGCTGTAATGCATACAAAAGATGGTGGCTTAAGAGTCATTGTAGGGAGTGATAGCGTGCAATGCTTATTTTATCTGTCACAAACCACATGAATTATTTTTAGGACCTTGAGCAACAGGTGCCATTTGCAATACAGGCATAACTTCCCAAAGCTGCCTACTGTTTTGCCATTTTGCTAAAATACATGCTTGCATTAAAAAGTGCTGATTTCCCCCCATTTTTATCACCATGGTGCCTTCCTAAGTTCGCCTTTGAAGCAGTAGTTCTAAGCATAGCAGAATTTCCCTCACATTTTCTATTACACTCCGGGCAAAGGATGGGCATGGAGGCCAGAGAATGAGTCCATTGCCACGTGAATTTAGCAGAAATTAGCTTTACAAAGCCTTCCCCTACCCACACAACATGATTCTAGTCACACACTCCACCCCCCTTCCACAAGTGCAATATTTTCTACCTTATTAATACTACAGAATTGTGGCATCAATTCTGTTTCTTGGAAATCTTTGCAAGGTCTACCCACTGTGTGCTTTGTTTTGTCCCTCCTATCTACTACACCCTTCTTTTCATTCAGTTTTGGCTTTCACTGATCCTTTGAGTTCTAAGCCCACCACCAGATCTCATTCAGCCACATTATCTCTGGACTCCTAGGTTCACAGTAGGTTGAATAAGTAGCAAACTAAGCATCATCTGCAGAAATTTAAACAGAAGAAAGTGCATTACAGTGGCACCTCGGGTTACATACGCTTCAGGTTACAGACTCCGCTAACCCTGAAATAGTGCTTCAGATTAAGAACTTTGCTTCAGGATGAGAACAGAAATCATGCTCTGGCAGCACGGCAGCAGCAGGAGGCCCCATTAGCTAAAGTGGTGCTTCAGGTTAAGAACAGTTTCAGGTTAAGTACGGACCTCCGGAACCAAGTACCGTATTTTTCGCTCTATAACACGCACCCGACCATAACACGCACATAGTTTTTAGAGGAGGAAAATCCGTAGGCATGCCACCCGTAGGCATTTCCTCCATAACACGCACAGACATTTCCCCTTACTTTCTAAGAGGAAAAAAGTGAGTGTTATGGTGCAAAAAATACGGTACTTAACCCGAGGTACCACTGTATTTATTCATTTATAGATCGCCTTTCCACTAAAGAGTTCGAGGCACTGTACATGGTTCTCCTCCTGCCCCATTTTATCTTCACAACAACCTTTCGGGAAGTAGATTATGCTAAGACCCAAGGTTACTCAGTGAGTAGGGATATGAACGCTCATCTTCTGAGATATGAGCCCAACAATCTAACCACTAAACCATATTGGCTTCTATCAGGGAGAAAGTATCTGTGCCACAGATTTCACAATGAAATCAGCTCACGGTATCAGTTTAAGAGGAAGGCAATGGGTTGCTGAAAAGGAATATCTGTGCAGTGATGTCATCTATGCTGCTTCCATTCCAGTCAGAGAGAATACGGGGGGGGGCGGGGCGGGGGGGACGGGACCACCTCCAATATTGAATAGAGCAATGCATCAGTTTTGGCAGGAGGCCTAGATGACAATTAAATGACTGCATTAATGCAAGTACTGTACTTGTCTGGCAGACTACATACCAGACATTAATCATCCTATCCAAAGAACTTTGACTACACATCACACACATATTCTAGGCAGTGCCTTCAACAAATAGTAAAAAGGAAAGGAAGAATGGCAACACATCCTCTTAATGCTGACTGATTCCGTAGAGAAGCAGTTGTAGGGGGACAAGAGAAACCAGTTATTCCAGAAAGAACACATATATGCAAGTACACCCTAAAATTACACTGCCTAGCAATTTTATCCACCCATGATAGAACTTTTAACATTACCTGTCCCTCCTGTTTGCCCTAACAGAAAATGTGGAATCACAGTATGGCATTTGTAATTGGGGGTAGGAAACTAAATTTCCAAGTAGGTACACCAAAATGAGTAATTCTACGCATGCATGCAGGAATAAAGCTTACATGGATTTAATAGAAGTGATTTTTAAAGTAATGTTGTACTGGATATGGCTTGATAGATCCAAAAAACAAAAAAACAAAAATCCTGTTCAAAATAGAGACCCCTTTACCAAAGAGGTCAGAAGAAACTGTTGAGGCTCATTTCTCCCTTATTAGGATTGGCTCCCTCCCTCAAGTAGCAGAATTTTAATGAGTCTGTTTGTACTAGCACCTTTCTGCTAAAATTAATGTAGCAATCACCTCCATACAGTGTTAGGAACTGGGATATGGAAGCTAGGAGCTAAACGGCACCTTAAATCTAGGTTATGGGCACAACAACAGAATGTCTAGGCACACTTTTTTATAACAATACAAAGCTGAAAATGAATGAACTGCAGCTAAATACAATGTTCATTTGCTACATGGTCTAGTAGTCTTTCCTCTACGCACCCCCTAACATTCTTAAAAGGGCCTCTAAAATCATAGGCCTCTAAAACTTTTGACACTGGTGAGTCAGATGATAATAGTATGCCAGCTTCAACTTTTTGCAGACAGACCAAAATACCAGAGATTGACACATAAATTTTCAGTTCCAATGGATGTTTATAGTGTTTTACAATATACACCCAAGTTGGAAGAGGAAACAAAATCTCTTGCCCTAATCTGTCCCTCAACTCAGAACACTGCCCACTAACTTTATGTCAAGTAGTACTTACTCCACACTTTAGAAGTCTGCAATATAATGTATCTGCTATCATGTTTCAATCATAAAAAACTTTCATCTTTTAAGTATGGTCCTCCCCAACATCCTGTCTCCCACACCCAGTGTAACAGTCACAGAGGTAAGAAAATGTTGCCTAACATATAATGGAACGATGCAGAAACAAAATCAAATTTCAACCTGACTTGGAAATATTTATCCTATGATATGAATAGTTCATCCAATGAGATAAACGAATCCTGTTTCTTGCTCCCCAAATCTCTTTCACTAGGTACAATTCAGAACCTAACCAAGTTTCGTGTGCTATTTTCAATGATACACAGTGGTGTGTACATTGTGGTGTGTACATTGGGCAGTATGCTGCAAAGGAAAAACTGATTACTCTGAAAATGGGTGCAGCCAGGGCCAAATCTGAACCAGAATGAATTTTTAAGAATAATAAAAAAAAGGTGAAAGCAAGCCGTTCTGCAAAGAAATGCCAAGAAAGGTTTCTTTCCTCTCCAGAGAGATTTCTTGAACAAGAAGGGACGTAACAGTTTTCTCAGACTTAAAGTTCCCTTTGTGCCAAAGACACAAGCTGACGACAAACCACTTATCTCCAGGGAAGAAAGCAAAGTGTGTTTGCTAATTTGTGCTATAGGAACAGCACAGAGCTGCTTCCAGGTGCCTCAATATCACGAAACCCCAATAACACCTATGAGAAGTAACCACAGGGTTGAGAACCAGTTGCTTCCCACATCAGCATTTCCGAGGGTGCCGGTGATACCATGGAAATTAGTCAAATTATCTGGGCAACCATGTGTTTGCTCCTTTTAGGGGTTGTTGAAGTACAGTAGTGTGCTGGCAACAAAAGCTGCCCCCTACAGCTTCAGCAAAATATGAATCTCCCTGAATTTCATATAATTCCTGCACAGTACCCAAAAAGACTTCAAAGACAAGACACCAAAGCCCTCACCCCACCCTGGATTTCATCGTTACAATACATCAAAGCCTTCTTAGATTCCATTAACCTCTTCTCAATGAAAGTGAAGGTACTCAAATGGGACATTCTTTCCTTTTCCACTTCCCACTCCCTTCCTGTGTGTTGAATTAGAGATTGTAAACTATCTGGGTAGGGCCCTGTCCTACCTGTTTTTACTTCATAATCGTTTGCCATGTTGTCAAACCTGCAACTGTGTTGAACAAATTAGCGGTTGGTTTAAAACTAGTCAACTTCGCAGTGGCTTTCTGAAAGTGGCTTCTTTGAAAAACTAACCATGTACATTGATGCAACACAATAAGCAATACTCTTTCTATTGGAAGCAAAAATTAATTAGATTTGAACTATACCAATGTCTAGGAGTGCAACGAATGTTCCTGCTACGCAAGCCAGGCCAGAATTTGGGGAGCTAAAGTTAGTCATCACCCAGAAGGTAACCCTGTGTACAGTGTTTTATAACAGTTATGTTCAATTCTCAAAACACCTGTAACTTTTACTCAGTGGTTTTATAAACAAAGTGAAAAAATGAGACATTGTCTCCAAGAAGTATAGAACAGGGGAAACCTACATAATCCATGGGATCCCAGGAACAAAATATTAACACGTATTACTGTATTCCAGTATTATACAATTTAGCAAAATATGAATGAGGCTAGCATCCTCTGGGCTTATGCATTCCTTCTACCCCTCCACTAAGGAGTTTGGAAGCTTTCACTTCTGCTTTTGGTTAATTGCAATTTCTCATGTTGTCCAGACCCGTCACTGTAATTAACATTAAACACTTCGTTTCAAAGAAGCCACTTCAGATACAGTGGTATGAAGCTGACTGGTTTGTTAACCACTAGATAATTAACCAAAGTTTCAAATCTAATACTGTATGCCAAACCACGGTTAAACAAAAAGCATTTTAACTCCTCCTCGGTGGGAATGGTGGGAGGAGCACACAAGCCCAGGAGGAGGCTAGGCTTGTTCATATTTTACTAAACCATATTTTAGGTGACATTGGGAGTAACCATTATGTGCTACACTCTTCTTCTGGGATTTATCGTATCAATAACAATTTGGAATATGACAAACATAACTTATTGCTTAATGTGCTACTTTAGAACTGTATTCTCTAAGATTATGCTCATGTTTACAAAACACTATATTGTAAGAAAAATTGTTTCTAAAGGAAAATGTACCACATGATAAAGCACAACAAAAAGGCAAGGCTCTTAAAATATGCTTTTAGATGTAGTTTTGTAATTTAAATGGAAGTGAGTTCAATAATATGAAATCCTACTGTTATGGCACTGCAGCGGTTATATGACACAGTTCTGGGAGGTACAATATTTACTGTTCATAAACAGCAGCTGGGATTGCAAAGTAACTCTGCACTCCTGCACCAGTTCTTTACACCTTAACTTCCACACATGAGTCCATAATTTCTGGCTGGCCTTGGTCACAAAGTCAAAAATTGTGCTTGCCCACTCCTGACCCTTTTCCAAGGCAAAAGGGAGACTACTCAAAAGGCTGCCCACTGCTCAGATAAGTACAGTAGCTCTGAACACCTTGGCCAACCAACAACAACACACCCCACAATTCATACAGTATTTGTTTTTTATTCTAGAACAGGAAACGACAGCTTGGGGGCGGTGCGGTGCTTGCTGATCTGGCTATTATCCAAATTTGTAATGGTTCAAGTCACCACTCAGCAACCAAGCTTGGTGGGTGACTTTGCCCCAACTTTTGTGTCCAGATTTCCACTTCCTGAAATATGGCAACCCTACCCTAACCTACCTCATACACATCAACCTATCTTAAGTCTTCAGGGCAGGTTGAGTTGCGGCTTAGTCCAAGCAAACCTGCCCAGGATTACAGTACTATATAAATACTTTCTGAGCACTTAACATGCCACTTGTTCCTTCCTACAAAAAATCAATACAACATATGTTACTTGCAGCACAGATGCTTGTAGCCCAACAATGGAACTCATCCTGGCTATTAACAGGAGACAGATTGGATTTATTAAATTATGGGATGTTTTGCTAATGGGCAAATTAACGCAATGCATGTGAACTAAACCAAGATTGTGAAAAGTAAATTTATGGCAGGCGGCCACGGCGTTTGAAAAAAACACATGATCCGAACACTACTATTGACGCACGCAAGATCTCGATTGTCAATGTTTATCAGATCACCCTAGGCTTATAATTGGATTTAAGGAGAAAAGGTGTGTCGAGAGGCTACAGGAGGAGTTTGCTGATTCAAGGTGAAGTCAAGCAGAGAAGCAAAAAGCTTGCTTTTTTCTTTACTCTTAACTTCCATCCTAACTTTGTGGGCGAGGATCCAATGCAAGTTCCGTAGCTGATGGGGCGCAACTACCCCTCCACTGCTGTGCATTTGCACATTTCGCCACACACACACACACAAGCGGGCAAAAGTTACAGATAGGTAGCCGTGTTGGTCTGCCATAGTCAAAACAAAAAAAAAATCCTTCCAGTAGCACCTTAAAGATCAACTAAGTTAGTTCTTGGTATGAGCTTTCGTGTGCATGCACACTTCTTCAGATACCAGGTGCTACTGGAAGGATTTTTTTTTGTTTTGAAGTGGGCAAAAAACCACCAACATTAAAAAAAAAACCCCAGAGATCAAGCCTGGAGACCCAAACCCCTACTTCCTCCTCAATTAACTACTGGGGAAGAAAAGAAAACCAAATCCTCTCTCTCTCTTGTGTGCTTCCTCCCTTCCATAGATAGCAGCTCACAAATCCCTGGAATGAGGGCGCCGCCCAGAAAAGGGGGGGGAGGGGAAGCGAGGAAAAGGCCTCGAGCGTCTGAGTGGATTATCTCTCCCCCCCCCCCATTCACACGCACGGCAGTTGCGTGTCCCACTTCGAAGGGGAGCGAGAGAATACATCCAGGGCGAGGGAGGAAAGAAGGGGCGCCGCGCCAAGGCCGCCGCCGCCGCCCTTTTAAAAGCCACCTTCGGAAGTTGAAAGTTTCTAACTCGGCCTGAGGAGGCCCAGGCGGGCGAAAAGTGGCGACGCCTGAGTGGAAAGTTACCTGAGGCGGGCCGCTCCTCCTCAGGGGAACGTTATTTACCTCAGAAAACCCACCCAAACCTTCCGCACCGGGGGCGCTTATTTACCTCAGGGGAAGAAAAAGAACCCCCCCCCCCCACATCCCGACCCCTCACCCGTGAAGTACCGGCCGCTTTGACTCCCGTCCGTGTGGGCCTTTCGCTCGCCGCCGCCGCCGCCGCGCCCTGTCCCGAGCCGAGCCACGGAGTCTGCGAAGGAGGCGGCTAGGGAACGGGCTCTTCCGGGCGCCTCCCCCCCTCTTCGCCTTCGCCGCCGCCTCCCGGCCTGGCTCTTCCCAGCACCGCCCTCCGCAACGACGCCGGCTCTTCCCAAGCGCCGCCCTCGGCCCGTCGTCCGGCCAGGCTGTTCCCCGGCACCGCCCTCCGCCTCGCAGGCCGCCTACCTGAGAAGGTAACGAAATTTACCTCACGCAACACCTGACGGAGCCGCGCGCCTGGCTTGTGTGGGGAGGAGATTCCGCCTCAGCTGGGAAAGTTTTGAGGGGAGAGTTCGCTGGGATTCCGGTCACATGGCGAAACTGCTTTGGTTTCGCTTTATCCTAGGGGGGGGGAAGGCGGGCGCGGTCTTCCCGCCCAAGGTGTGTGTCTCTGGCCCATATATCCCCATATAAGGCCTGGCGTTCCCGCCTGCTCTTTGGCCTCGGGCGAGGTGCAATTAAGCCGCTTCCGGGAGGGGCCGTGATCTCATTCGGGTGCTGAGAACTCCGTTGGATCGGCCTTTCCTCATTTGCGTGGAAAAATTTCGTCAGCGTGAGCGAAACCCTGCATGACCTCACTGCTGCTTCTCAAGAATTAAAAGACCTTGGCGCGACTGCAGAAAAGAAATCAGCCGTGAAATAATAATAATAATAATAATAATAATAATAATAATAATAATAATGGAAGCAGAGACATCACCTTGCCAACAAAGGTCTGTACAGTGGTACCTCAGGTTACATACACTTCAGGTTACATACGCTTCAGGTTACAGACTCCGCTAACCCAGAAATAGTGCTTCAGGTTAAGAACTTTGCTTCAGGATGAGAACAGAAATCTTGCTCCGGCGGCGCGGCAGCAGCAGGAGACCCCATTAGCTAAAGTGGTGCTTCAGGTTAAGAACACTTTCAGGTTAAGTACGGACCTCCGGAACGAATTAAGTACTTAACCTGAGGTACCACTGTAAAGTTAAAGCTATGGTTTTCCCAGTAGTGATGTATGGAAGTGAGAGCTGGACCATAAAGAAGGCTGATCGCCGAAGAATTGGTTCTTTTGAATTATGGTGCTGGAGGACTCTTGAGAGTCCCATGGAGTGTAATAATAATAATAATAATAATAATAATAATAATAATAATAATTATTTGTACCCTGCCCATCTAGCTGGGTTTCCCCAGCCACTCTGGGCGGCTTCCACAAAGACCAAAAATACACTAAGATGTCACACATTAAAAACGTCCCTGAACAGGGCTGCCTTAAGATGTCTTCTGAATGTCAGGTAGTTGTTTATCTCTTTGACATCTGATGGGAGGGCGTTCCACAGGGCGGGCGCCACTACCGAGAAGGCCCTCTGCCTGGTTCCCTGTAGCTTGGCTTCTCGCAATGAGGGAACCGCCAGAAGGCCCACGGCGCTGGACCTCTGTGTCCAGGCAGAACGATGGGGGTGGAGGCGCTCCTTCAGGTATACTGCAAGAAGATCAAATTCTTAAGGAATTCAGCCCTGAGTGCTCACTGGAAGGACAGATCGTGAAGCTGAGGCTCCAATACTTTGGCCACCTCATGAGAAGAGAAGACTCCCTGGAAAAGACCCTGATATTAGGAAAGATGGAGGGCACAAGAAGAAGGGGACGACAGAGGACGAGATGGTTGGACAGTGTTCTCGAAGCTACCAGCATGAGTTTGACCAAACTGTGGGAGGCAGTGGAAGACAGGAGTGCCTTGCGTGATCTGGTCCATGGAGTCACGAAGAGTCGGACATGACTAAACAACAACAACAACAACAACAACAACATGTGGCAAAGTATACCACTACCTGGCTAAGGGACTTCTAGACCACCATCAGAGATGAAATTTGGCACATGCAAAGCCCACAATGCACCAACTGCTAGAAAAGTCTAACAAGTGGACATTTTAAACACCTGACTATCAGAATGCGAGGCATGAAGCTCACCAGTTCCAGCTGCTCAGCCCTACTCCCTTGCCTCAAAGGACCTTAGGAGACCATTGTTGCCTGGAGACAGCCAGCTGCCAGCACGGGAAAACTTGCATCCCTTGTGGGCTGAGTACGAACAAGCTGCTCAGCCCCAGTCTCTTGCCTCTGAGGATTTTGAAGGGAGTTGAAAGGGCAGGAAATGCTGCCTGCACAATCCTGCCTCCATATGGACACCATATAATTTATTTTCCCGTACTAGACTTGAGTGTGATTTTATTTTGAGATTTGTTTATTGGGGGGGGGGGTAAGTTCTCAGGGCTATTGAGTCAGATATAAATATTCTATATAAATTATTGTTGAGGCCAGAATTCCAGCACAGAGCATTCAAAGCTACATATGGGACAGAAAGTTGTGTTGTGAGAATTATATTTCCTTTTCACACCACTGAATCACAGGCTTGAATTGGGGAGAAAGGCAGCCAAGAAAATGTATCTTTGCCTGCCAAATGCAAGCTTAATTTACTTGTGTGCATATGTGTGCTTCTCTATATACCCACAGAAATGTCCTGGCTAGTTCACCAGTGATAATTTATTAACTGATGGTGAGAATGAAAATCTTCCTTCATGGTAGGCTAAAATTGATCAGTTACAGAATCTGGCTCCTGTCTTGGTCTGAAGCAGCTAACCAAGGCAGCCTAATCAGGGACACAAACATAACCACAGACCAAGAGTCACCGGAAATGCTTTAGATACCCAAGAAAAATATATAAAGATTTAGTAGTCTGCATGATTGTTACATGAGCCTATAATTTCTACAAAAAAATGTACGCACTGGACTGTAACTAATACGGTGTATGCACTATACTGTATTCAGAGCTTTGCATAAGCATAATTTGGAAGAACACACTCTTACATTTCATCTCTCTGCTACTAAAGTAATATAATTTTGAGATAAATTAAGAAGGACGCAGTTGGCAAAGCTGGCAGTAAAAAAGGAACAAGTGGAACACCTAGCTGGGCTACTAACATAGCCAGCTAGAAAATAGGATTTCTACTTGGTGCTAAATGCCAAGCTAAAACAGACTACATAATATAATTTCTGGCTTATACTCTCCTAAATGTTACTTTTTAAAGCTAAAATAAGGTTCTCTAGGCACATGAGGATCAAAAATGGCACTGGAATTAGGCTCCCATCGTAACCAAGTCTATTCAGAAGTAAGTCCTATTGAATTCAATTGGGCTTACTCACCCATCAGTGAGGCTGGGATTTCAACATCCTTGCTTTACTAAGACTGGATCAAATGTTTAAGCTTCACCTGTTATAGGTGATGCAGATAGCCAAAAGAAGTGTAGGTACGCCACTCAGTGCACACATGAATTGTTTCCAGAGGAGTTTGGGTGTGCCAAACCAGTCGCTAGTTTTTCAGTGCCCTGAACCAACAATAGCTGAAGCTCACAGTTACAATAGCATGTTAGTTAAAAGCAGTAACAGCTTCTTCCGCAGTTCATGCCAACCTAACAGCACCCCTGAGAACATGGCATAACCATAGTGCCAATAATCATGGTATCTTATCACATTAACGTCTGGGCAATGACAGTGCTATAGCAAGGCAACAGCCCAGGAATAGCACCAATCTATGACAGTACCTGCTCTCTCCAGACTATAGCCTGTGAGTAGCAGAAAACACAGCTCTCCCCCCCCCACTGCCCCCTATAATGAAAACCAAATAGCTAGTTAAAAAATAGCTAGTTAAAAAAATAGCTAGTTAAAAAAACCAAAACAAAAAACCTTGTTAATACAGCATAGGAGAGGTGCTCAGGACCATTAGGACAATTGTCCCAGTCCATGCACCTCATGCCTGGTAGTGGTGGCCACAAACCACAGCAGTACCCAATTTAGCAGTGTGGACAGTTCCCCCGCACAGAGCACCAAGCCGAGGGAGTGCAACATTGAGAAGCTCCAGGGTAAGTCCACCCCTTGTTGTTTAATCGTTTACTCGTGCCTGACTTCGTGACCCCATGGACCAGAGCACTCCTGCTACTCCTGTCTTCCACTGCCTCCCGCAGTTTGGTCAAACTCATGTTGGTAGCTTTGAGAACACTGTCCAACCATCTCATCCTCTGTCATCCCCTTCTGCTTGTGCCCTCAGTCTTTCCCAACATCAGGGTCTTTGCCAGGGAGTCTTCTCTTCTCATGAGGTGGCCAAAGTATTGGAGCCTCAGCTTCAGTATCTGTCCTTCCAGTGAGCACTCAGGGCTGATTTCCTTCAGAATGGAGAGGTTTGATCTTGCAGTCCATGGGACTCTCAAGAGTCTCCTCCAGCACCATAATTCAAAAGCATCAATTCTTCAGCGATCAGTCTTCTTTATGGTCCAGCTCTCACTTCCATACATCACTACTGGGAAAACCATAGCTTCAACTATACAGACCTTGGTCGGCAAGGTGATGTCTCTGCTTTTTAAGATGCTGGAGTCCACCCCTGCCCACAGCTTAATTTCCCAACGAGGTTTTCCACCTCCTGCCTACCAGATTGGGGAGGGAGGGAGGGAGGGAGGGAGGGAGGGAGGGAGGAGGTTTTGGCCTCTTGCCACTGAAGCAAGGAGAGGGGGAATGTGGTAGTGGCAGTGGGGGATGGTGGCAGCAAAACCCCACCACCTCAGCAAAAGATAAGCCAGGAGGACAGACCATGAAGGGGAGATGAAGGTAAAAGGCAGACCCCCCACAAAATGATTTCCCCTGGTCCCTGCAAGGACCTAGGGACAGCCCTGGAGGTGCTGTTTGGTGATCCGGGTGGAGAGGCAAAGGAAAGATGCAAGAAGCTTCATGGATACATGCCAACATGCAGCTGTTTTTGAAATATATCAAAAAGATTTCTTATTTTGTGTCCTTAAAAGAAGTGTCATAAGAACACCTGTTCTGGTTTTCTTTTCGGGCTCTATGTTTTGTACCTTAACATTTTTGACAGTTTTCTTTCTATTTTTTTTAAAGAAAATAAAAGAGTCTTGACTTCAGATGGATTTTCTTTGTAAAATTGCAGAAGACAAAAATACCAGGGGAGGAGGGGGGAAATCACTTAAAATATAAAATAGCTGTCACCCTGTGGGAATGCGAACGAGGAAGACTTCAGAAAATGATGCATGCTATTTGAAATGTCTCATTGACTAACACAGCAGGATAACTTTAGTCAGAAAGGAAGTGCTTTTTTTTTGGTAGGATGTATAGTTAATGCAATTGAAGCAGGCTTGAGCAGAGAAATCTTTGAATACCAAATTTCCCCCAAAGTTTTTCATGAAGAAATACTGTCTTTTTCGTAGGAAGTTGATTTCCTATTATTCACAGATTTCTGGCGTGTGTGCGTTCATCGCATTTGAGATGACATTTGATATAAAAGTTTCTACAGCAAACCCCCCGCCCCCAAACATTCATATATAACTATATAACTTCATGGCAGAAGTGTGTGTGGGGGGGGCATTGCAATCGTGACTGGCTTTTCTTAATTTGTTTTGTAACTATGAAACACTTGTAGACATACCATTCTGCTGCTCAGTCCTTTATTGTCGTGTCGGATGCCTGCCAAAGTTGGATCAGTGGGGAAAGCCAGAATATAGATGCATCCAGACAATTCAATTCAATGTATCCAGACCTTTCAAACCAAGCAAGCCTCTGTTCACGTTTAAATGGCAGGCAGTATCATGAACTATGCAGAAGTTCATGCCTGTGTTTGAGGAGGTAACATGAGTTTCATAATGCTATGAAGCTATGTTTCATATCCTCCTAAGTCTGAACCGACTGACACTACCCTTGGGTAACCTCTTCCATATATAGTCTTATGAGGTAGGGACAGCTATCTTCAGGCTTGAGTGAGTCACTTATTATTTTACTTGATTCCTTGTGGCCTATCAGTCTTGTTTTAAATTGACCAAGTACAACATGCTAGATTCATTTCAATTGGGGTTTAGGCTCGGTTTGGGCACAGAAACTGCTTTGGTCACCCTGTTTGATGACTTTTGTTGGGGGGGGGAGATGATGATGATGATGATAATAATAATAATAATAATAATAATAATAATAATAATAATAATAATAATAATAAAAATAAATAAATAAATAAATAAATAAATTATACCCCACCCGTCTGGCTGGGTTTCTCCAGCCACTCTGGGCGGCTTCCAACAAAATATTAAAATTAAAATTAAACATCAAACATTAAAAACTTCCCTAAACAGGTCTGCCTTCTAAAAATCAGATAGTTGTTTATTTCCTTGACATCTGATGGGAGGGCGTTCCACAGGGCGGGTGCCACTACTGAGAAGGCCCTCTGCCTGGTTCCCTGTAACTTTGATTCTCGCAGTGAGGGAACTGCCAGAAGGCCCTCGGCGCTGGAACTCAGTGACCAGTGGGGCAAGCAGCCCAGTGGGGCAAGATGGTTTGAGCATATAATACCTATCCTGGCTTGATTACGCTGGCTACCAATTTCCGCCCAACACCTCCCAATGGATGGGTGGGGTTTGCAACACCGTGCGAGACTCCCTGGCCAGGGCCACCCACCGGCTATAGGCTGGCTGTCATCCTGCCCCTAGCTTGGCAGGACAATGGGCTGGGTGTGGGGCGAGGACCAGGGAAAAGGGGGCTGATGCTTCGGCCAAGCCTCACTTTGTTCTTCCCACTCCAGGGTACCAATTAGTTTCTGGGCCCAATTCAAAGTCTTGTTTTTGACCTATAAAGCCTTAAACTGCTCAGCAACACAATGCCTTAAGGACCACCTCTCCCCATGTGAACTAACCTGGACCCTGCAACAATCATTTCAGGCCCTTCTTCATGTGTCTCCTCCATAACAGGTCGGTAGGGTGGCAACATGAGAACAGGTATTTCCTACGGTGGCTCCCCATTTGTGGAATTTTGTCTCTGGGGAGGCTTCTAGTTGTGGTTGTATTAGGTATTTTATATTTTTATATCGTAAGCTGCCCTATCATCTTCGGATGAAAGGCAGAATACAAATTTAATCAATAATAATAATCATACTAAGGATCTTTTAAAGGGTCAACATAGATTAGTTCTGCCTAATGGTTAACAGAACCTGACAATACACTCCTGCTTAAAAACCCAAGTGTCTAGATCCAGCAAATATGTTTTTTTTTAAAAAAGTGTGTTTGTTAGATTTTATATTTTTCAAGCAATACAATAACGCAAGAATCGCAGCAAGCAACAAACACTAGACAATCTATTGGAAATTAGCCAGTGGATAATCCATCAGACTTATCTAAAACATGTTGGGAAAAGAAGTTTGCTTCCTCTCCTGCAGCCTTTCAATAGACGCTCTCTGTGTTCCTTTGATCCCTAGGGCTTGCTTCCAAAACCCCTGTTCTATAAATACAGAGCAGAGGATGCTACAAGCTGTCTTCAGTTGGCAGGACTCAGGGTGATGCTTGCTCAATGCATGGTGCTTTTACAACCACACTCTCAAGCAACAGTAGCTTACTTTGGCATGAACTTCAGTTAAGTGTACACACACACACTGGTCCAGGCACATTAAATCCACGTGATCTTTGCTTTACAACACCTTTACATAAAACACAAGTGACTCATCTGCCAGGGGGCATGGATCACTTAAATAACTTATACACTATAGAAATGCATGTTGTTCAGTGAAACCACAGGCGTGAAAGTTTGTAGTGATCTTAGAGGGACACATAAGCAACCATGAAGGCAGCGGCAACCAGGTCACTCCGTGTAAGTGTAAAACCAGCCACTTGACACCAGCTGATGTTATTTTTTTAAGGAGGAAAACAGCCATGCCTTCTGCTGATTGCTATTCGGTGTGATTAACAAACTCCATGGAGCCCACTGTAATTATTGAGCAAAGAATGTGGCAGCTGATTACTGGATACACTGTGCATATGCATATGTGATAAAATAAATAAATAGACACGTCTTTCTGGTGTGTTCACAAATCCAGAATATTTCACCCTCCTAAAATGGATTGTTCTTAATGCTGGTCATGGCTGACATGCAGAGGGTTTGGGAAAAAGAAGAGTAAGAAGAGTTTGGATTTGATATCTCGCTTTATCACTACCCAAAGGAGTCTCAAAGCGGCTAACATTCTCCTTTCCCTTCCTCCCCCACAACAAACACACTGTGAGGTGAGTGGGGCTGAGAGACTTCAGAGAAGTGTGACTGGCCCAAGGTCACCCAGCAGCTGCATGTGGAGGAGTGGAGACGCGAACCCGGTTCCCCAGATTACAAGACTACTGCTCTTAACCACTACACCACACTGGCTCTCAAAGGAAGGGAAGGGGCAATGCATGATGTTCACACCTGACATTGAGGTGCTGCCACCCAAAGCAGCAATCCTATGTTGAGTTCTCCCTCTTCTCCTCTGAAATGTTTAATTACATGACTTGGGTACATTTAGCTGTGCTGTGATGTCATTTAATTGTATCTTTTCCTACTAGCAGTCCCCAGTCATGGTTTGACAGCCCCCAGCAAAAGCTGCTTGACTAATGACATAACTAAGTGTGCCTAAATGTTACAGGAAGCAGGCAGGAGGTCTGAAAGACAGCTCCCATTTGTGGTGGGAGTACCGCGTGCCTCTCCAGTAACTTGCTTGCCTGAAGGTGAAACCAAGGCCAGATCTTGCACCTACCTGGGGCAGTTGTCCAGCAGTGTGCTAAATAGAGCAGTCTTATATAAATAAGGTGCAAAAGAAGGGGATTCCATAAGACTCCAAGGCAAAGGTTTGTAGGATGTGCACAAAAGAACTAATGAATGGCAAAAAGAAACCTCATTAATATCATTTCAGGCTTAAAAGAGCACCCTAATCATCTATGTTCATTCTTTAACCAATGTGTCCCATTATGGAACTTCAGCAGTTGTTACAAACAACCACAGCAAGATCTGAAACATTCAAAACTTCTTTTAAATATAAAAGAAAGCAAAGCGTTATTTCATAGTACGTTTTTGCAGTCACCATTAAGAAAGATGCATTAGTGGGTGGTAGTGGTGCTGTGGGTTAAACCACAGAGCCTGGGGCTTGCTGATCAGAAGGTCAGCTGTTTGAATCCCCGTGACGGGGTGAACTTCTGTTGCTTGGTCCCTGCTCCTGCCAATCTAGCAGTTCGAAAGCATGTCAAGTGCAAGTAGATAAATAGGTACCGCTCTGGCGGGAAGCTAAACGGTGTTTCCGTGCGCTACTCTGGTTCGCCAGAAGCGGCTTAGTCATGCTGGCCACATGACCCGGAAGCCGTACACCGGCTCCCTCGGCCAGTAAAGCGAGATGAGTGCTGCAACCCCAGGGTCGTCCGCGACTGGACCTAATGGTCAGGGGTCCCTTTACCTTTACATTTGTTTCAATAAGTTTCGTGAGCAGTTTCAGCGCAACCATGGCAAATCTCGCAGCTCTATACACGACACATTTCTCTTGATTAGACAGAAGATAAAAACCATGTTTGTCAAATCATCTGATTTATCTGGGCCCTGTAACACTTTCTCAATGAATTTTCCCCTAAGATTGTATGAATATTACACCGTGGAGTATGGCAGTGGCAAATATTCTTGATTTCCCCTCCTTGACAGATGCAAGAGCGCTGGTCCAGTGGAATTTTCTTCTGTAGCTCTTCAAGCGATTGAGAGGGCCTAATTTGGAATCTCAGTGCATAATGCAAAAACAAACAGGCCCTGCGAACAGTGTGGAGATTAAATCTTGAAAATAGCTCTCAAAGGCATGATCAGTCTTAATGAGGCAGAGATATGGTGAAAATAAAGAAGTCCAGATTGATTCCACGTCTTGATTAGAAAAGCAATACTTCAGTCTATTTTTGGTATTAAAAAAAAAGATGTTTTGACTATAATGTCTTAAATTTGAGGGATGGGTTGCCAAATGCCTGCATTAAAGTTCACACTAGAATGTCCAGTTTCTTCTAGATTTGACTCTTTCTGTTTCAGCTAACATTTTTCTACTGACGGTATTGCCATCTATAAAGTGGAGTTTATAGTAATGTGTCATACCCTCCAACATTTCCCCGATGACAATAAGGATGTTTGTGCGTGTCCAACCAAAATGGTATGAAACATCACAGGCCTAAAACTCACATCTAATATATGCAAGCAGGACAGGTATGTGGAACCTGTTACTCGCTTGATATGAGACTACAGTTGCCGTCATCTCAGACTTATGATTATGTTAGCTGGGACTGATGGGATTTGGAGTCAAACAACATTTGGAGTGCCACAGGTTCCCCAATCCTGTTTTAAGGTTCATGGAAGTTTCCACAAATATTTTGCGCCTAACTAGAACCCCCTCAATCTCTCAAAAGGTTGTTTTCACATGTTTTCACATCAGTTTACCAGAACCTGCTCGCTAATAGGTGAAGTGCTAGGTGGCAGTGAATTTGCATGTGAACACGCCAGGTATTTCAGAAAGAATGTGTGTGTGTGTGCATTCTTGTGCCTAATCATGTGATGCTTGGTCTCACAGTCATGGGAATATCAAGGATTCATCTCAGTGACCTAGACAACTCTGCTACCAGAGACAATCTGATAACCAGCAGTTTTGGACCTCAAAATGGAGGCAGAAGTGTCAAATCATTCAGGAAGCTCCAAAATTCCTAACAATTTAGCACACGTATAGACCAAGGTGCCCTGATGATAATGGAAAAGTATGACTTCAGTACATCTTTGAAAATGGGATTCTGAAGACCACCCAAATATTTTTTCACCATGTGGGGAGAAATCAGCTTGGAATGGGTAGGTTGATCTTAATCAGTTAGTTGGATATCAGAGAGAAAAAATTAGGCACCCTATCACAAATGAATTGCTCCCCCCCCGGCCCCCGGTATTATTTTGACAATGCCACCTGGAAACTGAAACAGAATTTTGAGAAGTTGAGAATTGCTTGAGAAGTTATCCTGCCAGGTTAATCATTTGCTTTTCTGAAAATCCAACCCTGAATGACCCACCACATATTGTTAGACTCCAACTCCCATTCACCCCAGCCAGAATGGTGAATGTCAGGGATTATGGGACTTTTTCAGCCTCTGAAACTATAGTTCTATCTTGCATAGTATAAGATGGGAGGGAAATGAAGAATGGAGAGAGGGCAGCCTGGGTTGTTCTGACTTGCAAGAACAGGCGGCAGAGAAAGATGATCTGAGGCCTGTTTGATTTAATATGATGGTGATGGAGATTTTTGTGTGATGTGCTTTCAGATACCTGTTTGTGAATCCTCAATAACAGAAGGGGAAAGAACAGAGGAGAAACGTTTGTGTATTAACTACCGTTTACTGTATGTCAGCCTTCCAATGATTGTTGTTAAGTATTCATGACCTAGACATCATTTTAATATTAAATATTCTTGCAGAAAAGAGCCTGTGAGAGTGTGTCATGAACGCATGTATCTAAATATACTTTATTGGGGCAAGCAGCCTTACTCAAGGGGTTCCTGCAGTCAGGGGGAATTATCCATCAAACATGGAGGCCTGGTGATTCCCCAAGCTCCAGGTGGTTGTAAATCTGTGATAAGAGGTGCTTTAATACATCCATTTACAGTACAGCCCCCTCCCCTTCTGAGGTACCCAAATGTAAGCTCAAAATATGTGTGCATAGTTTGTCCCCATATGAAGCAAGGGTAAAGGTAAAGGGACCCCTGACCATTAGGTCCAGTCGTGGCCGACTCTGGGGTTGCGGCACTCATCTTGCTTTACTGGCCAAGGGAGCTGGCGTACAGCTTTGGGTCATGTGGCCAGCATGACTAAGCCGCTTCTGGCGAACCAAAGCGGCGCACGGAAACGCCGTTTACCTTCCCGCCGGAGCGCTACCTATTTATCTACTTGCACTTCATGCTTTTGAACTGCTAGGTTGGCAGGAGCAGGGACCGAGCAACGGGAGCTCACCCTGTCGCCGCCGACCTTCTGATCGTCAAGTCCTGGGCTCTGTGGTTTAACCCACAGCGCCACCCTTATGAAGCAAGGGAGGAATGGGCAAAGACTGAACAGAACAGGAGCAGAGATTTAGGCATCCCAAACCTTCCGTGACTTCAGTGGCTAAGCTTCTCCCAGTCATGACAAGTTACTTGCTGCATGATATTTGCAGAACCTGCAACCGCTGTTGTGAGTATCTTGGATGGAAGGAGAAAGGAAATAAATTGAAAGAAGGGGCCGCGCTTCTGCTTCTGCCGCATCCAGTTCCCCCTGCCCTAACCTGAGACCAAGTGATTACTTGTTTCAATCCCCTCTTCAGATGTTCTTTATCCTATTTGGGTTCGGAGGTGCACTGTGTATTTGGTAGCTGCCCCTTTCTCCCCTTCCCTCTCTCCATCTCCACCTCTCCACCCTCAGCCCCTTTCAGTTCAGAGATTCTGCATGGAAAATGTTAGTTCTTTCACTTGCTTTTCCCCCAGAAGAGGAAGGAAGGAAGGAAGGAAGGAGAGGATCCTAAATTGGTGACTGAGAAAAAGACCGTATCTTAGTCAGTATGAGATGTCATCAGTAAAAAGGTAAAGGGACCCCTAACCATCAGGTCCAGTCGTGACTGACTCTGGGGTTGCGGCGCTCATCTCGCTTTATTGGCCGAGGAAGCCGGCATACAGCTTCCGGGTCATGTGGCCAGCATGACTAAGCTGCTTCTGGCGAATCAGAACAGTGCACGGAAACGCCGTTTACCTTCCCGCTGGAGCGGTACCTATTTATCTACTTGCACTTTGACGTGCTTTCGAACTGCTAGGTTGGCAGGAGCTGGGAGGGAGCAACGGGAGCTCACCCTGTTGCGGGGATTCGAACCGCCGACCTTCTGATTGGCAAGTCCTAGGCTCTGTGGTTTAACCCACAGCGCCACCTGCGTCCCCATGTCATCAGTATGAGGACCCTAATCCTCAACTGTCATAATGATGGGTATTTTCAGAAATGTCCCAAGAGCTTCTGTTTTTAGTTTCACACCAGGAATTGCATAATCCTGCAAATTCCCACCTTTCCCCACTATGCTTCTTCAAGCTGCAGCAAGCTAAAATGCAGATCGGATGTGACTCTCAGATGCTTCAAATATATATAACACAGAGCTCAAATCCATGACTCTGAGATTAAGAGCCTTATGCTCTTGCTGACAGAGCCTATATTCTGAGCTAAAGCATTCCAGAAGAAAATAAAATATTAAATATACCTTCAAAGCAACATAACGAACAGGAAAGCAAAATGTTTTCTCAAGGATTTCAAAACAAGACATTACAAATGAAGGTGGCGTATAGAATACACATTTAATGTAGCAAAGTTGACAGTTGTTTATCTTAAACATTTCAAAATAAAGCATTACTAAAGGAGGTCTAATATAGAATACACATTTAGAACAGCGTAATCAGCAAGAGAGCACAATATTATCCTGAACATAAAACAAGTCTGCTGCTTTTGCTGCCAATGGTGGTTCATGGCAGGCAGGGGCTGTGGAAACATGGAACTGATGACCCGGGTCTGCACTAAGAGACCCAGTGCTGGACAGAGAAGCAGAGGAGCTCTAAGATGATGTGACACTAATGGTGCATTGCTGAGGTGCTGCTGAGGTACTTCATGGAACAGCTGACTAACACACACTGAGACCCTATCCTCCCATGGATTGTCTTGCCAGAGTGGTGCATGCTCTGGTTATCTCCCGCTTGGACTACTGCAATGCACTCTACGTGGGGCTACCTTTGAAGGTGACCCGGAAACTACGACTAATCCAGAATGCGGCAGCTAGACTGGTGACTGGGAGTGGCCGCTGAGACCACATAACACCGGTTCTGAAAGACCTACATTGGCTCCCAGTACATTTTCGGGCACAATTCAAAGTGTTGGTGCTGACCTTTAAAGCCTTAAACTGCCTCGGCTCAGTATACCTGAAGGAGCGTCTCCACTCCCATCGTTTAGCCCAGACACAGAGATCCAGCTCCAAGGGCCTTTTGGCAGTTCACTCTCTGCGAGAAGTGAGGTTACAGGGAACCAGGCAGAGGGCCTTCTCGGTAGTGGCGCCCGCCCTGTGGAACACCCTCCCATCAGTTGTCAAAGAAATAAACAACTATCTGACTTTTAGAAGACATCTGAAGGCAGCCCTGTTTAGGGAAGCTTTTAATATTTGATGAATTATTGTATTTTAATATTTTGCTGGAAGCTGCCCAGAGTGGCTGGGGAAGCCCAGCCAGATGGGCGGGGGTATAAATAAAAAAAAATTATTATTATTATTATTAACTGGCAAAAACTCTGAACAGGAGCACTCCTGCAAGGCGGCAAAGGTACGCTGCAACTTTTTTTGTTGCGGATCCCACTTGCAATGTCAACGAGGTTCTCCTCAATGTTCCAGCGAAGCCTAGTTATAGATTCAGCAAGAATACTGTGCATAGCTGCCCCCGTGGTAAAGTGAAATTATGGTGTGCCTGCTTTTCTTATTTTACTGCCACACTTTTGAAGGATCGTCTCCAATTACAGCCTTGATGCCACCTTAGGATTGATGCCTTCTTAGGATTCCCGCTGTGTGCTCTTTTTACATTATGGCTTTATCCACTGCTATTTTATTTCATATCTCAATTCCCTACCTTCCTGTCTTATTGATTCATAAATATGTATTAAGAAAAGAGTAAAAAATTATTATAGCACTTCCAGGAAAGAATGGGGCGCATGATGCATATGCCCATGTTTGCGAGAGTGCTGTGCATTGCCCCTCAGCCATTTCTGCCAACCTCTCCGTTCAATATGAGGAGTCAGCTTGCCCTGAACATGGAAGAACAGATATGCCTTTGTGCCAATTTTACTGGTGCCTCCTACCCGTGGAAAGGTTTGCATGTGTGCACCAGCGTGACATTTATGTACAGCTCATGTGCTTTCGCAAACCTAATGTGCCATATTGTCAGAGAGCTCCAAATCTAATTCTGTTTTGGTTTTCTGGGCTGGGAGCGGCCGCCAAGACCATATAACACCGGTCTTGAAAGACCTACATTGGCTCCCAGTACGTTTCCGAGCACAACTCAAAGTGTTGGTGCTGACCTTTAAAGCCCTAAACGGCCTCAGTCCAGTATATCTGAAGGAGTGTCTCCACCCCCATCGTTCTACCCGGACACTGAGGTCCAGCACCGAGGGCCTTCTGGCAGTTCCCTCACTGCGAGAAGCCAAGTTACAGAGAACCAGGCAGAGGGCCTTCTTGGTAGTGGCGCCCGCCCTGTGGAACACCCTCCCACCAGATGTCAAAGAGAACAACAACTACCAGACTTTTAGAAGACATCTGAAGGCAGCCCTGTTTAGGGAAGCTTTTAATGTTTGATGTACAGTGGTACCTGTACATCAAGCTTCATGCGCTTCAGGTTACATACGCTTCAGGTTACAGACTCCGCTAACCCAGAAATATTTCCTTGGGTTAAGAATTTGCTTCAGGATGAGAACAAAAATCGTGCTCTGGCGGCGTGGTGGCAGCAGGAGGCCCCATTAACTAAAGTGGTGCTTCAGGTTAAGAACAGTTTCAGGTTAAGAACGGACCTCCAGAACGAATTAAGTACTTAACCCGAGGTACCACTGTATTACAGTATTTTAATATTTTTTTGGAAGCCGCCCAGAGTGGCTGGGGAAGCCCAGCCAGATGGGTGGGGTATAAATAATAAATTTTTATTATTATTTTCATTCTTTTCTATAGCTTCGTGAATCACCTCATCTTTTTTCTCTGGATGTCCCTATTTTCATGGGAGAAGTGTTGGAGGGTATGCAGCCAGTGCTATCAAGTCATGAGCTGTGATACAAAACCAGGTTAGCTTTCCCACCATCTGGTGCTCAGTGTCCCAGCTGAGACAGCCTTTCTCCTCTCCCAACTGCCCCACACAGGACTTTATGGGGAACATCTCATCCTGAGGGAAGGAGAGAGGAAAGGCAAAACGACCGGCTATCATCTACTCAGTGAATCAGTTGAAGAAGTGGCCTCTGCCTCCCCCAAACCCTATTGCCATCACAGAGCTACTGAAAAGGATCTTGCCCTGAAGAAAGAAAATATATTGCTTTCCAAAAGCCTTTTCCTTGTAGCTTGTCTCAGCGTGCACCAGATGTTGTTCTGCAGCCAGGCAGACTGGGCCTTTAGTAGAAGAGCAACTGCTCCATAGACCACATGCCCCATAGATATCAGACAGCCACTGGCAGTTAGAGCTTTCCATAATCTATTAAACACACCTTCTTAAAAAATTGCAAGGCTCTCAAAAAGTTGAGTCTGTCTATATTCACTGACAATATTTGAGGATGGTATTTTACGAGAACTGTAGAGCTTATCTTGTATTTTCTTTTAATTTTGCACATTCCTATTGTACTGTTAAATTTTTAGTGGTCCGTAATTTTTCCAAAACCCTTTAATTGATGCTTACAGTGGTACTTCGGGTTACATACGCTTCAGGTTACAGACGCTTCAGGTTACAGACTCTGCTAACCCAGAAATAATACCTCGGGTTAAGAACTTTGCTTTAGGATCAGAACAGAAATCGTGCTCCGGCGGCACGGCAGCAGAGGGAGGCCCCATTAGCTAAAGTGGTGCTTCAGGTTAAGAACAGTTTCAGGTTAAGAACAGACCTCCAGAACGAATTAAGTACTTAACCCGAGGTACCACTGTATTAGGTTTTTTGTAAGCAGCTTCATGAGGTTCTCTTGAGAAGTGCTATATAAATGGTTTAAACCAACAAACCAACACTCTCTTGTAGGCCAATGAAGGGATACTAGAGAGGAAACAGCTGCAACGTGATTTCACAAAGCCTCACCTTTGAGTGGGAAGGTCTTCAAAAGGCAGAAAAAGACGACACACTTGAAAATTCTTCAGCAACCGTTTTGAGAGATTTAAGAAGCAATCTTGGCTTCATCTGAACAATAGATTTAAAGCAGTGCCGTTTTAAACAGTCATGGCTTCCCTCAAAGAATCCTGGGAGGTTTAGTTTGTTAAGGGTGCTAAGAATTGTTAGGAGATCCCAGAATCCACTGGGAGGAAGGATCGACTTTTGAAACATTCTGAGAATTGCAGCTCTGTGAGGTCTTCCTAGCTATGTAACCAGTGCTTTTTTTCGGGGGGGGGGGGACACAGGGGTACACATACTCCTAAACATTTTGTGAATCATACGTTTGGCCTCAATATGCGTAGGAAAATGAGAGTACCACTAAACTCTTTTTTTTAATAGAAAAAAGCACTGTACCTAGCCAATGTGCCACACTATATCTCTATAACAGGAATATACTGTATATACTGTACAGGGACGCAGGTGGCGCTGTGGATTAAACCACAGAGCCTAGAACTTGCCGATCAGAAGGTCGGCGGTTCGAATCCCAGTGACGGGGTGAGCTCCCGTTGCTCGGTCCCAGCTCCTGCCAACCTAGCAGTTTGAAAGCACATCAAGTGCAAGTGGATAAATAGGTACAGCTCCGGCGGGAAGGTGAACGGCGTTTCTGTGCGCTGCTCTGGTTCGCCAGAAATGGCTTAGTCATGCTGGCCACATCACCTGGAAGCTGTCTGCGGACAAACACCGGCTCCCTCGGCCCATAGAGCGAGATGAGCGCCGCAACCCCAGAGTCGGTCACGACTGGACCTAATGGTCAGGGGTCCCTTTACCTTTATATGCTACTCCAAGAACATCTTCAATTAAATGCAGTGTTCTGGACTTGAGGAGGAAGGCAAACTTCAGTGGAACATGCAGGAATTTAACAAATGGTATCTCTGCATTAGTTTTGATCTATTCCTCCAGAAATAAGCAGTACAACAAGGAGAAATTAGGAGAAACTTTTAAGCCGTTCTGAAAAGGCCCAGGGGAGAGACATAGTGACACTCTGCCTCCATGGAAGCCATTTGCTTTCACCTCTGGTTCACACACTTTTCTCATATAATACATCACCATAGCCTTAGGAGAGAGAGAAAAAAATGCCCCTCAGCAAATGTACAGCAGAAACAAACCTTTCCTTCTATGAGTCCCTGACCCCAAGCACTGACATGACTTTAGCTTTTATTAATTAATGCAGATTTGCATTTCAAGTGTATCTTCTACGAGAAGGGATTTATGAGTCCATCTGCGGTGGCTTTGAGTAGAGAACCAAGGGGTGAAGATGCACAGCATCGCCTGTCGGAAAAGGGTTTTCTTTGCCGCTTAACGGTTTTGCAAAAATTTTCACATTTCACATGTTCTTGCCCTGCTCAGCATTCACACACAACAAGGGCTCTGTTTTTTTTTTTTAAAGGCGTTTGCAAAGCACCTGCAAGATTAATCATCACTTGGTTATATTGCTGGGTTGGAGAAGCCTGGGGCCTGTCAGATGTTGGATTACAAAGCCCATCATCCCTTGCCGTGGGATAATTGCCAACTGTGGTTGGAGCTGATGGGAGCTGGAATCCACTGCTATCTGGAGGAGCACAAGATCCTGTCCCTCCTTTAAGTCTTTGGGGTAACCAGACAGAATCTCAACTTGCACTATGCACCTTCTTATTACAGTGGTACCTCGTGTTACAGACGCTTCAGGTTACAGACTCCGCTAACCCAGAGATATTAACTCGGGTTAAGAACTTTGATTCAGGATGAGAACAGAAACTGTGCAGCGGCAGCGCGAGGCCCCACTAGCTAAAGTGGTACCTCACGTTAAGAACAGTTTCAGGTTAAGAACGGACCTCTGGAACGAATTAAGTTCTCAACCCGAGGTACCACTGTATACCACTGCCTGGGGTGGATTTAAGGAAGAGTGACCAGTTCTGCCTAGGGTTTAAAGGTAAAGGTAAAGGGACCCCTGACCATTAGGTCCAGTTGTGGCAGACTCTGGGGTTGCGGTGCTCATCTCGCTTTATTGGCCGAGGGAGCCGGCGTACAGCTTCCGGGTCATGTGGCCAGCATGACTAAACCGCTTCTGGTGAACCAGAGCAGCAGACAGAAACGCTGCTTACATTCCCACCAGAGCGGTACCTATTTATCTACTTGCACTTTGATGTGCTTTCAAACTGCTAGGTTGGCAGGAGCAGGGACTGAGCAACGGGAGCTCACCCCGTCACGGGGATTCGAACCGCTGACCTTCTGATCGGCAAGTCCTAGGCTCTGTGGTTTAACCCACAGCGCCACCCGCGTCCCTTCTGCCTAGGGTTTAGGGTGTGCCAAAGGTGCTGCAAGAAACTTTGACACAGTGAATTGAGCAGGACAGAAGGCGAGAGGCAGGGAGGGTGCTGAATTTTGGCCTTGCGAAGGGCACTGCTGAAATTGGAAAGACCAACGTCAGCCAACAGCTGAGTCCAGGTTGCAGAAGAAAAGAAGAAGAAGAAGAAGAAGAAGAAGAGGAGGAGGAGGAGGAGGAGTAGTTTGGATTTGATATCCTGCTTTATCACTACCCAAAGGAGTCTCAAAGCGGGTTAACAATCTCCTTTCCCTTCCTCCCCCACAACAAACACTCTGTGAGGTGAGTGGGGCTGAGAGACTTCAGAGAAGTGTGACTGGCCCAAGGTCACCCAGCAGCTGCATGTGGAAGAGCGGGGAATCGAACCCGGTTCACCAGATTATGAGTCCACTACACCACTACACTCCACTACACTCTTAACCACTACACCACAGTAGCATTGATGGGGAGGGGAAATAAATCGGCTACCAGATCTCCTTTGCCCCCACCCTTACGAAGGGCCTGTGTCCCACCCTTCAAGTGAGAGGAACCTGATGGAGAAGTCTTGCTCCCCAGAACTTGAGCTGGGGCCGGTTCTACTATCAGACAGAAGAGGCATCAGATTTTGGAAGTCGTGAAAAGGCTGCAAATGGTTTGCTGTTTAATTGATCATTCTTCTCCAGTATTCTTTGCTGACAGGGAGATGTGATTGTGGGATTTTCCAGTCAAAGAGCTTGACTGGCTTTTGGTACTTTGCACTTTGGCTTGGGCGCGGGGGGTGAAGGGAGGGCTACCATTTGCTGCTCTGCCGCAGGTGGTAAATTGGCTTGGCCTGGCCTTGTCCAGTTCAGATACCTTGCTGGCAATTTGCTTCAGAGCTCGTGTTCCTTTGCAATCTAAACTGTTGGAATATCGTGGGAGGTCTATTCAATCTTGGCATCAGAAATGTGTTTCTTCTAACCCCCCTGCTGTATTATTTGTGAGTAATAGTTTTCGGTATTGAAACCATTTTAAAGGAGAATGTGAAACTTCGAAGGGGAGGGCAAAAAAACCCAAACCCATAACCCTTAATATATTTCTAAAAATATTGCACCTATTATTGTTACAAAGAACACCCACGGTTTCTGAGGGAAGGCGGAGGAGGTGGGGAAAGAAACGTGTTTTCTGTTTGGTAGTGGTAATGGCTGAAAGTATATTTGCACGTGGAACTTATATCTGATTTTTTTTAATATAAAAAAAATTATTGAATTATTTTATTTTACAAAAAACAATACAACCATACTACCACTAAATATAATTAAGAAATAAAAATTGCATACATCAATATTTAGTTTATTTGTTATTTACCGTCTTATTTCCTTCCAAACATTCCATACAAAAACACACATATGTGCAGACACCCACACACTCACACACAAAATGATAATAATGACAGTAAATATTTTCCCCCCTTTTATCTTCCAAAATCATTTCTTCAACTTTGACTTCCTGTCAAGTCCCTTTGCATATATTTTATCTTACAATCGAATGTACACAAAACAATAAACCTTTCCATATAAATTCTCCAATACATTCTGAAAACATAATAAATCCTTAATTGTTGCCCACCTCCTTTTAGTTCCTTTATCACTCGAATGCTAGCACGGAGTCAAAACTATTATTGTATTTTGGAACATATCTTCTATAACCATCCCATTTTTCTGCAAATTTTTGCTTTGAGATTCCTCTGAGTTTACTAGTCAATTGAGCCGTCTCCACCAATTCCTGTAATTATATCTGATCTTAGATGCCAGAAGGTAGGTTGGGCAATCCCCGAATAAGATTGAGGCTGGTTCATTAGGGCAGGTGGCCACTGCTGCACCAACCTCAGCCTGCCTTCAGCCAGCCAGCCATCTACCCACCAGCCTGCCAGCCTACCTACTAACAACTAGTCCAGGTCTGTCCATTTCCTCCTCCTTAGAACCTAAGAGCATAAGAAGAGTCTGTTGGATCAGCCCAATGGCCCATCTGCTCCAGCAACCTGTTTGCACAGCGGCGGACGAGATGTCTATGGGAAACTTGCAAACAGGACTCAAACACAACAGTACTCCCCCCATAACCTCTACCAATGGTATTAGTCTCAGCGTTGTCCTTGTACAGGGGTCAGCAAACTTTTTCAGCAGCAGGCTAGTCCACTGTCCCTCAGACCTTGTGGGGAGCCAGACTATATTTTTTGGGGGGGAATGAACCAATTCCTGTGCCCCACAAATAACCCAGAGATGCTTTTTAAATAAAAGGACACATTCTACTCATGTAAAAACAACCTGTGGACCGTCCACAGGTCGGATTTAGAAAGCGATTGGGTTGGATCCGGCCCCCAGGCCTTAGTTTGCCTACCCATGTCCTTATAGAACAGCCTTTCTCAACCTGTGGGTCCCCAGATGTTGTTGAACTACAACTCCCATCACCCCTAGCTAGCAAGGCCAGAGCTCAGGGATGATGGGAGTTGTAGTCCAACAACATCTGGGGACCCACAGGTTGAGAACAGCTGTTGTAGAACCCAGCAGGGAGGAGGATGGGGACAAAACTAGAATGAGTTGCCTCTGCGTTTCATTGGCTGTGGCTTGGCCAGTCATTGGCTCTGGCTCCGCCTACTGTTGGGCCTCTCTGCCTACCACCCCGCCAGCCTCAATGGGCACCAGAGACCATTGATGGCACTTTGGGTTTGGTTCTGATCTGGGTAAGTGACTGGAACCCCTCGAGGATTGGCACTGGGCTCACAACTCCATGAACGGAGGACATTGTTCACTGTAGTTAATCCCATTTGTACACAACGCCTCCTTGGATTCAGCACTGAGCTCTGGCTGGGCTTTTAAGGCTGAATTGGACTTACCCTCTGATTAGGTATGCATCAGATGGTGCTGTGAAATTTGTACTTCAGAGAGAGGGGGCATTTGGATAAAACAGCATATGTTAATTTATATGTATAGAAGCACATTTGGACTGCATTTCAAAGGAGGGAAAGCCATCTCTGACTTCTGGTGGTACGGCTCACTCTTGAGATATTGGCTGCTATCTGGAATTTCTGGGTGTAGCACATTGTGTGTGTGTACAGTGGTACCTTGGGTTAAGAACTTAATTCGTTCCGGAGGTCCGTTCTTAACCTGAAACTGTTCTTAACCTGAGGTACCACTTTAGCTAATGGGACCTCCCGCTGTCGCTACACCGCCACCGCATAATTTCTGATCTCATCCTGAAGCAAAGTTCTTAACCCAAGGTACTATTTCTGGGTTAGCGGAGTCTGTAACCTGAAGCGTCTGTAACCCGAGGTACCACTGTACACCTTTGGAAATTAAGCTGGGAGCTGACTGGAGTCTGACTGGCTCTGTAGTGTGCCCAGCCGCCCTGTAATAAAAGTACAAACAAATATTTCAAAAATAGGGGCAGGATATCAGGGACCCCGAGCAAAACACCCGGCCCTAACAATGCCCCTGACTTTATTAAATCCAATAAGGACAAGTGATTTCATTTGTAACATGGTAGTCCCAACAGGTTACGAGGAAATCCAAAATCTAATCAAACTCGGCATGTTTGAGGGCCTGTACATGCTTCTTTATATCTCTGTAAGTAAAAGTGCTAGAGGTTTGCTTTAAAAAATAAAATGAAAACTGAACACGCAAGGAAGGAGCTTAGAATATCACAAGAGAGCCTAGCTTTGTCAGGCTATCCTTTCGCAATGGCTGTGGGTATACTGAGGTTTAACATTAATTCACTGATTCTCTACTTCCGTTTCAATCACTGTGTATCGCTCTTGCGTTCCACAGCCAGGGATGCTTTAAATGCTGCTTTTTCCATATCCTGGGATGTGTGTGTTGCTCTGACAAACACCACCCACCGAACAAATGGTTGCTGCTGGCAAAAACATCCTCCCTAGCTTCCCCACTATGAGTGCACTGAAAGCTCGGCAAGCGTAATGTTTCATGAGCAATGTCCTAGCAGCATTGTGGTGTGTTGTTACACAAACACCACAGGCGGACGTTTTGAGGGCAGCAGAGAGAGAGGCTCTCACCTATGGTCTGTATCATAAAAACAAGGCCTTAGGTCATGTGTGATCAAGGCAAGGTGAGGTCAGTAACCCCAAATCATTAAAATAACATGTAAGGAAATCCTCTAGAGTGGTACCTCAGGTTACATACGCTTCAGGTTACAGACTCCGCTAACCCAGAAATAGTAGATCAGGTTAAGAACTTTGCTTCAGGATGAGAACAGAAATCGTGCTCCGGCGGTGTGGCGGCAGCAGGAGGCCCCATTAGCTAAAGTGGTGCTTCAGGTTAAGAACAGTTTCAGGTTAAGAACAGATCTCCAGAACGAATTAAGTACTTAACCCAAGGTACCACTGTATTAGAACAGATTCCATTTGCTGTGATATCAGACAAAAGCCACAATGCGCTAGGGAATCTGTTGGACTACAACTCCCATCTTCCCTGACCATTGTTGCTCCTAGTGTAAATAAGCACTGACTTACTAGGCTGCCAAATACATAAGTTGGCCCTAGTGCTTCTTCTCGTTAGGGTTGCCAACTTACTAGAACCATGCTTAAAAGTACACGGTGCCTTTTAACTGTGGCAGGAGTCCAGCAACACCCACAGAGCCGCAAGCTCTCGATCCCTGTGACAGACAAATCTTTAATAAAAGCAGTCTAGCTCTATCAGCCCTGAGCGCTCACTGGAAGGACAGATCGTGAAGCTGAGGCTCCAATACTTTGGCCGCCTCATGAGAAGAGAAGACTCCCTGGAAAAGACCCTGATGTTGGGAAAGATGGAGGGCACAAGGAGAAGGGGACGACAGAGGACGAGATGGTTGGACAGTGTTCTCGAAGCTACAAACATGAATCTGACCAAACTGCGGGAGGCAGTGGAAGACAGGAGTGCCTGGCGTGCTCTGGTCCCTGGGGTCACGAAGAGTCGGACACGACTAAATGACTAAACAACAACAACAAGCTCTATCTTGTATGGCAGGGGGCAGTCAAACCTTTTTATACCTAAAGGTAAAGGTAAAGGTAAAGGGACCCCTGACCATTAGGTCCAGTCGTGGCCGACTCTGGGGTTGCGGCGCTCATCTCGCTTTATTGGCCGAGGGAGCTGGCATACAGCTTCCGGGTCATGTGGCCAGCATGACTAAGCTGCTTCTGGCGAACCAGAGCAGCGCACGGAAACACCGTTTACCTTCCCGCCGGAGCGGTACCTATTTATCTACTTGCACTTTGACGTGCTTTCAAACTGCAAGGTTGGCAGGAGCAGGGACCGAGCAACGGGAGCTCACCCTGTTGCGGGGATTCGAATCGCCGACCTTCTGATCGGCAAGTCCTAGGCTCTGTGGTTTAACCCACAGCGCCACTACCACTCACTAATGCATCTTTCTTAATGGTCAAATTTCCTTACCGCCCACCTGCGCTCGGTGGAAGGAGGATTCAGCTTGTGCTGTAGAACCCCCTACCGCCCACCTGGAATCCTGAAACGCCCACTAGTGGGCGGTAGGGACCAGGTTGACAACCCCCGTAGTATGGGGTTTGGTGGATCTGAATTGGACTGTTATAAACATGGGGCTTGGTGCATCTGAATTGGACTGTATGGGGCTTGGTGGAAAGTATGGGGAAAGTATGGGGCTTGGTGCATCTGAATTGGACTGTTATAAACAATAGTATTTAAGTTGGCTGGGAATATGGCCTCAGTGGCTTAGTTTGCTGAGCTGGCAGAGAACACCTCATGCAATGATGGCAGAGCTCAGAGTTCACCACCCCTCAGATCTTACACTTTCCCCGATTAGTAAAGAGAGTGTCCTGTGGATGCATGTAAGGTAAAGGTAAAGGGACCCCTAACCATTAGATCCAGTCGTGGCCAACTCTGGGGTTGCGGCGCTCATCTCGCTTTATTGGCCGAGGGAGCCAGCGTACAGCTTCCGGGTCATGTGGCCAGCATGACTAAGCTGCTTCTGGCGAACCAGAGCAGCGCACGGAAACACCGTTTACCTTCCCGCCGGAGCGGTACCTATTTATCTACTTGCACTTTGACATGCTTTCGAACTGCTAGGTTGGCAGGAGCAGGGAATGAGCAACCTTCTGATCAGCAACTCCTAGGCTCTGTGGTTTAACCCACAGTGCCACCCACGTCCCTTTGGGTGTATGTGGTTGCTTAGTAAAAACAGGAAGGCATGGAGTTGGAGGAGATCCCTGGAGACAAGAGGGACCCTCGAGGAACATTTGAGAATCCTTTAAAAAGAAGACCTTCTCCACTCCAAGCCTCCAGAAGTGGCGGGAGCTGAGGACGGCACCTATAGATGCTGCGAGTGAATATGAGCAGCAGTAAGCCTGCAGGCAAAAGTCCCCACTTGCCAGACTTGGGCGTTTGGCTGAAGGGAAACAAGATTATATGCTTTTATACTTGGCATCAACAATCCTATCTGTTGATCCCAGTTCCCGAATCCCCCCTGCCGTTCTTAAGACGGCTTTTTGGCTTGCAGCCTTCACGGCTATTTTGATGCGCACCATTTGCCCGCGCCGTCTATAAAGGGACTGATTCTTGATGATTTATTCAAAGAGGCGAGGGGTGGGGGTGGGGAAATGAACACAAAATAAAGGAGTTGTTCTGAAGTGTCACTGTGTAATAAAATGTCCTTTAGGGAGTACTAATGAGCCTAGCCACACACAGCTGGAGGCAAGTGTTAAATAAGGACAGATCTATATACAGCCAAAGGAATCTGACATGAAACAGACCTGCGCTTTCTTTCAAGCTGACACAAATGCTGCCAAGCCGCAGTTAGCAGAATCTTACAGCTGGGTCGCTAATAATATTTATTATCAGTACTTTTAAAGAGTGCAGCTCGGCTTGTAGGCCATAGTTGCACGGAGCCTGCAATCCTATACACACTTACCTGGGGAGGAAGCCGCGTCGAACCCAATGGTTCTGAACAGATACCTGTAGTTTTATACTGCTAGGATTCTGTCCATCTAAGACTCAAATGAATTGGATAGCCAGATTCTCCACCTAGCTGCATCCATAATTTTTCACCTCCCACCCAAAAAAGGTCATTTCTGCCTCAATGAAATTTTATTTTTTGCTTCCTAATAGAATAAGTCTAACCATGTCTCCTCAGAATTAAGGCTATTGAATCCCATGGGTCTTACTTCCAGGGAAGAAGGGTTGGGGTTTTCCTTACTCTGTGCCCAATAGCTACCAGCCTCTGGATGTTATATAGCAAAAATGCATATAAACAGTAAAACACAAAACCAACTACAGATATAAAAGGAGCATTAAAGAATTATAAAGTAGAGCTTAAGACTATATCTACCAACACAACGATTGAGATGACCATCAATGACCTAAAGCAGGGCTGGCCACTATTTTTATTTGTTATTAAATGTATATACCGCCCTTCATCAAGAGATTCTGGGGCAGTTCACAGACTAAAATACAAGATTAAAACATAAGCAAATTATTAAGCCCAAACAACAAAACCACAACCCCCCTGGTTATCGGCCTGGTGATCTTCATCTTTTTTGGTTGTAAGTCTTTTTGGATTGCCTTGGGCAAGATAAAACAACTAACATTTTTTAGAAATAATAAAATAATAAAAATATCTCTCCCTGCCCCCCCCCCGGCCAACTTTGAGAGGTGGGCAAGGCGACCCACCTGTCAATCACCTGACATGATCATGTGACTGACAGATGGGCAGTTCAGTCCCATCTCATCAAAGTTGACATGTGGAGTGGGGGGAGGGTCTGCTTTGAGAGCATATTCCCAGTAGGATTGCACCCTATATACAACCCACCAGCTCTTAAGACTGCTTTAACAGTCAGTCCAACTTCACAGGGGACTAAGGGAATTGTAGCTCTGTTAGGGGAGCAGGGGTTTCCTAATAGACCTCAGCAGCCTTAAACTACAGTTCCCAAGATGATTGCACAGGAAGCATGGCTGCTTAACATCTTCCAAGACAACAATGCCCATTTACACCACAAAGAACTCATAACCCACCTACTTTCAGCAGCCAGAGACACCATAACCAGACACTGGAGAGACCTGTCAGGTGTAAGCATGGACCAATGGTACCAAATAGTATGGGAAACAGCCCTACCAGAAAAATTAACCAATAAACTGAAACTGACACGGGGACAACAGAGCGTTCCACCAGGCCAGAGACAGTGTTGAAAAGGCCCTGGCTCTGGTTGAAGCTAATCTAACTTCCTTAGGGCCTGGGACCACTAGGGTGTTGCTATTTATGGACCTTGAGGCTCTCCGTGGGGCATACTGGGAGAGGCGGTCCCGTCGGTATGAGGGTCCTAGGCCGTGAAGGGCTTTAAAGGTCAAAAGCAGCACCTTAAATCTGACCCTGTACTCCACCGGGAGCCAGTGCAGCTGGAAAAGCACTGGGTGAATATGCTCCCATGGCAGAGACCCCGTGAGGAGCCTCGCTGCAGCATTCTGCACCCGCTGGAGTTTCTGGGACAGCTTCAAGGGCAGCCCCGCATAGAGCGAATTACAGTAGTCAAGCCTGGAGGTGACCGTCGCATGGATCACTGTGGCCAGGTCGGGGCGGGAAAGGTATTGATGAACAGCAGAGAACCTGCACAAGCAATGCTGACACCAAACCCTACATAGGTAAAAGGTAAAGGTACCCCTGCCCGTACGGGCCAGTCTTGACAGACTCTGGGGTTGTGCGCCCATCTCACTTAAGAGGCCAGGGGCCCGCGCTGTCCGGAGACACTTCCGGGTCACGTGGCCAGCGTGACATCGCTGCTCTGGTGAGCCAGAGCCGCACACGGAAACGCCGTTTACCTTCCCGCTGGTAAGTGGTCCCTATTTATCTAATTGCACCCGGAGGTGCTTTCGAACTGCTAGGTTGGCAGGCGCTGGGACTGAGCAGCGGGAACGCACCCCGCCGCAGGGATTCGAACCGCCGACCTTTCGATCGGCAAGTCCTAGGCGCTGAGGCTTTAACCGACACAGTAACGCTGTCCCTGTAGATGCACATTTGAAATTCAGCTTGGGGATATTGGGAAACTCTGCTTCTGCACACCAAGTCCAGAGGCTTAGCAACTGTAACTCTGGGGCACTTGCTTTGAGCCTTCCTCTTCAAGCACATTCGCACACTGCTTTGGGCCTGATGATCGCAGATCATTTGCCATTCTGAATACCCTGCTCTTTAAGAACAGGTGACGCCGTCCCTCTCGCATGCTTCTGCATCCTTGATATTCCCGAACATTAAATAAAAGCACTGATGCACAGCAGATGCCTTAGGAAGTAAGAAAAAAAAATCCTATAAGGATTTGACAGATCTATCCGTTATGTGACCCTTTTGCATGCCTTCTCCTCATGCATCCATCCTGTTCTCTTTCTGTATTAAATTTGCAGCTTTCCCCAGGGAAAAAACCAGCACGAGGCTAAGAAGGGGGGAAGATGGCAAAAAGTGAGGATGGTGGGACAGAGCCCCATTTGTCTTAACTGAGTAGAATCTGCTGCACCCAAGATCTAGTCTGTTAGGTCCCTCAGTCAATTCCCATCGGATACAGTCCAGTTAGTTGCTCCCACTTAAGCCCACTTTCACAAACCATGCAAATGTCCCAGGAAACTGCATGCTACAGAACACCAAAAGCTCACTTCTTTGATGTGATTGGAATTTAGAACACCTGTTAGTCTGGAATAGGAGTTTTGTTATTGTTGTTTAGTCATTTTGTTGTGCCCGACTCTTCGTGACCCCCTGGACCAGAGCACGCCAGGCACTCCTGTCTTCCACTGCCTCCCGCAGTTTGCTGGTAGCTTCGAGAACACTGTCCAACCATCTTGTCCTCTGTTGTCCCCTTCTCCTTGTGCCCTCCATCTTTCCCAACATCAGGGTCTTTTCCAGGGAGTCTTCTCTTCTCATGAGGTGGCCAAAGTATTGGAACCTCAGCTTCACGATCTGTCCTTCCAGTGAGCACTCAAGGCTGATTTCCTTCAGAATGGATCGGTTTGATTTTCTTGCAGTCCATGGGACTCTCAAGAGTCTCCTCCAGCGCCATAATTCAAAAGCATCAATTCTTCAGCGATCAGCCTTCTTTATGGTCCAGCTCTCACTTCCATACATCACTACTGGGAAAACCATAGCTTTAACTATACAGAGTTTTGTTAGTGGAGGGCAAAGGGAAATGCAGGGCAAAGCCATTAAAAAAAAAATTGCGTGCATATTCTTGCCAATCTAGATTTTATATGCAAATCAAGGACATAGGAACCACAGAAGTTAATTTAGAGGTCATCCGTGGAAATGACTTAAGGCCGCAACTCAGAGAAAATGCAGAAGCACATCTTGTGTAGCAGCCATCCCCAACGTGGTGCCCTCCAAATACTGCTGGACTTTTAACTTCCACCATGCCTGACCATTGCCGGGGCTGAAGGGAGGTTGGGTCCTAAATGATCTGCAGAGCAGCAGGTTGGGGAATACTGTTCTAGATTAACAAATCCGTCATTGTAGCATCGAATTTAAATAGGCCAAATTTGTCAGAACAAGGGCATGCAGCTTTGAACTCTTCTGCAGAACTGGAGATGTGGTAGCTGTGGCTTCTCTCAGTCATTCCCCCTTTTATCTAACTTCCAGACACACTTACAGCAGGGTGCATGTGGAGTCCTAATTGCTGCTACACGCAGGAGAGGAAGTCAAATAAAAGGGCCGGACTTGCTCATCTCGTGCTTCAATGAGGAGTTCAAAGGTACTAACACATGTTTGCTCACTTCCAACATGGAAACCATGTGGAGCTAGTGTGGTGTAGTGGCTAGAAGGGACGCGGGTGGCGCTGTGGTCTAAACCACTGAGCCTCTTGGGCTTGCCGATAAGAATGTTGGCGGTTTAATGGAATACTCAGGATGAAACGGTGAAATCTGCTATGATTAAATGGGCACAAGATGTTGGACATAATATTATGTTTGCTGACTGGGAACAGTTATGGACCACAGGTATGAAGTTTACGGCATGTAATGCCTTAAGAGAGAATATTATGAAAATGATTTACAGGTGGTACATGACCCCAGTCAAGCTTGCAAAAATTTATCATTTGCCCGATAATAAATGTTGGAAATGCAAAGAAAATGAAGGCACATTCTTTCACCTTTGGTGGACGTGCCCAAGGATTAAGGCTTTCTGGGAAATGATTTATAATGAAATGAAAAAGGTATTTAAATATACCTTCCTGAAGAAACCAGAGGCCTTTCTCCTGGGCATGGTCGGCCAATTGGTCTCAAAGAAGGATAGAACTTTCTTTATGTATGCTACAACAGCAGCAAGAATATTCATTGCAAAGTACTGGAAGACACAGGATCTACCCACTCTGGAAGAATGGCAGATGAAGGTAATAGACTATATGGGATTGGCAGAAATGGCTGGCAGAATCCGAGACCAGGGAGAAGAGTCGGCAGAAGAAGATTGGAAGAAATTTAAAGACTATTTACAGAAATATTGCAAAATTAATGAATGTTAGAATGATGTCGGATAGAAATTAAGTGGTTTCCAGCTGTAATGCTTTAAGAGAATATGGAAAAAAAAAGGTTTAGAAATAGGTTAAAATTTATTGATAAGGATTTGCTGAACTAACAATTTGAATTGGAATACAAAAAAGCGAGGTATGAGGAGGTCTGGGAAATAAGTTAATGAAAAATAAGTAATGGAAACCTTATGTGTTTTCAAATATTTTTATTTTTGTATTTTTGTATTTTTTTCTTTATTCTTTTTTCTTTTTATTGTATTACTATTGAAAACTTTAATAATTTTTTTTTAAAAAAAGAATGTTGGCGGTTCAAATCCCCGTGAGCTCCCGTTGCTCTAGCTCCTGCCAACCTAGCAGTTCGAAAGCACGTTAGCGCAAGTAGATAAATAGGTACTGCTGCGATGGGAAGGTAAATGGTGTTTCCGTGCACTCTGATTTCCGTCAGGATGTTCTGTTGCGCCAGAAGCAGTTTAGTCCTGCTGGCCATGTGACCCGGAAAGCTGTCTGTGGACAAATGGCGGTTCCCTTGGCCTGAAGCGAGATGAGCGCCGCAACCCCATACAGTGGTACCTCGAGTTAAATACTTAATTCATTCTGGAGATCTGTAAACCTGAAACTGTTCTTAACCTGAAGCACCACTTTAGCTAATGGGGCCTCCTGCTGCTGCCGTACCGCCGGAGCACGATTTCTGTTCTTATCCTGAAGCAAAGTTCTTAACCTGAAGCACTATTTCTGGGTTAGCGGAGTCTGTAACCTGAAGCGTATGTAACCTGAAGCGTATGTAACCAAGGTATCACTGTAGTTGCTTTTGACTGGACTTAACTGTTCAGGGGTCCTTTACCTTTACCTTTACCTTAGTGGCTAGAGTGTTGGCTTAGGACCTGGGAGAACAGGGTTCAAATCCCCGCTCCGCTGTGATGTTCACTGACCAGCTGTCATCGGACTACAACTCCCATCATCCCTAGCTATCAGGGATGCTCAGTGTTGTCGTCCAACAACAGCTGGAGACCCAGGTTTGAGAAACACTGAGGTAGATAGACCAATGGCATGCCTCATTAAAATATATAATTTTTATTAATTTCAACATACCAATTATTATACATTCCACAGAACTTCACATCTTTTTTTTAATAAAAGTTTTTTATTGATTTTTCTAACACATAATAAAAGACAAACACATTACAAAACAAAAACATACACCACATTAAACATATACTGACTTCCCCGTACCTCCCTTTCGCTGCATCCTTATTCCAAAGTTCTTTAGCAACCCTTTAATCAGTTTATCTATTGGTTCCCTTTCATTAAATTTCTTTAAACTTAATATTTACAGCTGTATTTCTCTACTTCTTACCCCTTGACATCTCAACACTCCTCAATTTTACAACAGTTTTTAAGATATAATTTAAACTTCTTCCAGTCCTCTTCCACTGTCTCTTTCCCCTGATCTCGGATTCTGCCGGTCATCTCTGCTAATCCCATGAAGTCTGTCACCTTCGTCTGCCATTCTTCCAGAGTAGGTAGTTCTTGCATCTTCCAATACTTTGCCAGAAGAATTCTTGCTGCTGTGGTAGAACTTCTTATACAATCTTTTTGGACTTCCATCAGCACCTCTGATGATCTACCATTTTTTATCATTTCTTCTGCATTTCTTAAATTCCTATTGCCTTTAATTATCTTAACTCACAATCTACCTCTTTAACCATTTTTGCAATAATTCAAATAATTTACCTCACAAAACTTCTTGCAAGCCTACAAAAGTAATCTGGTCATCACAATTACTTTTCAAATAGTCCGTAAATTTACACCAGTCTTCTGTGAATCTCTGGTCCCGGCTAGTTTATCTAATTCTGCATAGTCCATCAATTTCATCCTCCATTCTTCTTTTGTCGGTAATTCTTCTTGCTTCCATTTTTGTGCCAATATTATTCTTGCTGCTGTCATTGCATATAAAAACAACTTACAATCCTTTCTGTTTATATCATCTCCTACAATGTTAAGTAAAAATGCTCCTGGTTTCTTAATAAATGTATATTTAAACATTTTTTTCATCTCATTATATATCATCTCCCAGAAGTTTTTCACCTTTTTACATTCCCACCACATATGATAAAATGTTCCCTCTTTTTCTTTGCATTTCCAACATTTATTGCTAACTTCATACATTTTAGTTAATTTAACGGGTGTAATATACCATCTATACATCATTTTCATCACATTTTCCTTTAAGGCATTGCATGCAGTAAATTTTAAACCTTCATTCCATAGTTTTTCCCAATCATTCAACTGTATATTATACCCAATATCTTTGGCCCAATGAATCATCACCGACTTCTGCCGCATTAAAATAAGGCAGCTTCCCGCATCCTTACCGCGGGAGTTGCAGAGCAACATCTGGGGGGCACCAAATTGGAGAAGGCTGGCTTGTACAATGTACACACACACACACACACAGAGAGAGAGAGAGAGAGAGAGAGAGAGAGAGAGAGAGAGAGAGAGAGGGACCCTGTCTGAAACATCTCCCTTCACAGCTCTGGCTCAACCTGTTAGGTATAACCAGAGACCTTTGCCCACTGCGCCATTCTGAAGCTGTCCAAGAATTTCCATGCTGTAGTCCTGTTACGTACTGAGTTGAATAGGATCCAAAATGCAGCAGTCTGATTGGTCCTAGAACAATAGGATTCAGAATGCAGCAGTCTGATTGTTCCTAGAAAAATAGGATTCAGAATGCAGCAGTCTGATTGGCCCTAGAACAATAGGATTCAGAATGCAGCAGTCTGATTGGTCCTAGAACAATGCAGCAGTATGATTAGTCCGCAGGAGCCACCCAGTCCAGCTCCAGATGGAAGTGAATCCGCAACCTGATTGGCCTACAGGAGAATCCTGGAATTAGCCAATCACGTGCGGCCCATTGTGCAAATAATGTATATAAAGCAGATATTTTGGGGGAACATTCATTCCTCACTACTATGAGCTGAATAAAGAGCATGAAATCCACACTCAACTCTGAGTATATTTCAGCTCCCCCCCACCCCATTTTCTTTCCATGACAGTCCTTGTTAGCTTCAGTGGCTGTACTCCTAGCAAACCTCCCTGGAAGTTATCCTTACCAGCTCTTTCATGTATGAAAACGTCTTTGTAGATCCTGCTGCAAATCTATATAGAGCGAGCCTCTGTTTTGTGACATTTCACCAGCTGGGAGAAATAGAAAGGGGGGGGGGCAGAGGGAAGCTTGGTGCTGCTTCTAAGCCAAGCCGAGCTAAGCATAGCCTGGATAACCTTGGCCTGCAGTTACCCTCTTGTGACACCACGAGACAAAACCAACTCCGTTTGTTGGGGGTTTTGTGGCTGGCAAATGTAGGCAATGTGCAACTCATGTGATTCTCACAGAGACGAAGTGAATATGATGAGTGTGCAGAGTCTTGAGAGTGTTGCTGTCATTTGGGTCCCAATGGGAAGGCAATAATAAGTTATTACTTATATGCTAGGGACACGGGTGGCGCTGTGGGTTAAACCACAGAGCCTAGGGCTTGCCGACTGGAAGGTCAGCGGTCCGAATCCCCGCGACGGGGTGAGCTCCCATAGCTCGGTCCCTGCTCCTGCCAACCTAGCAGTTCGAAAGCATGTCAAAGTTCAAGTACATAACTAGGCACCACTCCAGCGGGAAGGTAAACAGCATTTCTGTGCACTGCTCTGGTTCACCAGAAGTGGCTTAGTCATGCCGGCCACATGACCCAGAAGCTGTACGCTGGCTTCCTCGGCCAATAAAGCAAGATGAGCGCTGCAACCCCAGAGTCGGCCACGACTGGACCTAATGGTCAGGGGTCCCTTTACCTTTACTTATATGCCGCCCATCTGACTGGGTTACCCTAGCCACTCTGGGCTGCTTGCACCAAATGAAAACATCAAACACAGTAAAATATCAAACATTAACAACTTCCCTATATTTCTGCTTATTATTATGTCTTATGAGTTGACAGGTGGGACCTCCAACAGAATGTAGTAGTGTGAAATAAAGCTGATCAGAATACTTTGTTCCATTGCTCTTCCCTCCCAGTATTTTTTTGCTCTTTCTCTCCTCGGTCAGCCAGCTACCATCCCACAACCTCTGGGCACACTAGTCCTCATTGAGATAATTATGAGCAGGAGCAGCTTCTGCTGAATAAATGGCAAGGATAGAAGAATAGAATTTTGGAGCTCAAGGGGACCGTGAAGGTCATTTAGAGCAACCCTTTTCTCAGAGCAAGGATCTTGCAATTATAGCACCCCAAACAAATAATAATAATAATAATAATAATAATAATAATAATAATAATAATAGTATTTTATTTATATCCCACCCTCCCTAGCCAAAGCTGGGCTCAGAGCGGCTAACAAGAATAAAAGTAACACAGTTCACATAAAATCACAATCAATTAATTGAAATGCATTCTAAAATCAATTCATTCTAAAATCAATTCAAAATCAAATTAATGGCAACCATTGGGCTAGAGTTCTGTGAGGATTACCAAAGACTGTGCCTTGGCCAAAGGCCTGGGGGAACAGCTCTGTCTTGCAGGCCCTGCAGAAAGATGTCCAGTCCCGCAGGGTCCTAGTCTCTTGTGACAGAGCATTCCACCAGATCAGGGCCATGGCCGAAAAAGCCCTGGCTCTGTCCAGCTTGAATACCCCCAGCTAAGGAGAGCCATCAGTTCTGGAGGGCAGTCAGTTCCATTGCTGAACAGGTACCTAAGATTTTCCTTCAAATATTTAGCTGAAAATCCGGTTCCCTGAAATTGCCAACTTCGTTCCATTTTGTCTTCTGGAGCAACAAGTAGAAGGTTGTCTCTTTCTTCTACGGTAGGGATGGGCAGAAGGCAGGTGAAGTCTCTGGGTGTTTGGCAAAGGGTTTCTGTTTTCCAGCTAACAACAGTCACAGCTAAGCCCGCTTGCTGAAAAGGAAGGCTTGGGGGAAAACCAGGAGTGGATTTCTTGTCTGGAAGGACTTTTGAGCTTGGTTCCTTCTGATGCCGATCACAGTTTCCTGGGCTGTATGTGTGCTCAGAGGCATGCTGTCCCTTAACTTCTTAGCATATGTTCACCCAGCAGAACTGGCATTTTGCACCTGACTCTGACTGGTGGACATCCCTTTGGGACATCCCTTTGGGTCCTTGGAACACACTTTTCAGAAGCCAACAAGCAGGTAAGCTGCATGAAAATGAAACACAAGTGAGGCAGGCAGTGGAAGGGAAAATAAATATGGGAAGGAAAGAAGAATATTTGAATATTCTAGACATGGAGATAACAGAACTAGGGATTTTGCGGCATTACAGTTCTTGGTTGCAGACAGGTTTAGCAACCCTTCTTAAAGATTTGGTCATATTACCCAAAAATTGGAAATCGCAAGAAATACCAACAATAGAAGAATGGCAGATGAAGATGTTGGACTTCTTGGAGCTGGCCGACCTGACTGGAAGAATCTGTGACCAGAAAGAAGAGGAGACCCAAGATTGGAAGAAGTTCAAATAATATTTAGCAAAATATTGTAATATAAGATAAACAGAAAATCCTTGGAAGTAACAAATAGGCTTAGGGGTAGTATAAGGATACGTGGTAGTAAATATTAAGGATTAGAATATTAATAAAGGAGAAGAGGTTAGTAAATGAAAGGAGCTAATATTATTAGAAATATGAATTTGGAGAACTGTTATACAGGTGGTATAATGAAATTCAGAGGGGATTTGAGGAAGTCAGTTATCAATGTTATGACAATTAGACATTTGAAGAAATAATTCTTTTTTCTTTTTGTGTGTGTTTAGTTTATTGGAGGGTAATGTGTTTTTCTTTGTTGTGTCATTTTTGTGATAAATATGGAAAATCAATAAAAAAAATTTGGGGGGGGGGGGAAGATTTGGTCATAAGAGGAGAAGACCAGCCCAAGACATTTAGGCACCTGAGGCAAATCATAAAATGGCCCCCATCTCCCTGCTTGGGAAGAAGGGGTGAATGGAGATCTTAATCAGGAATGGGGAGGGGGAATAAATACCGTACCTTCATTGGAATCTGCTGCCCTTGTGGATCCTGCCACCTGAAGCAGTCACCTCACCTTGTCTCATGGATGGGACGGCTCTGGACTTAGAAATAAAGCTGTATTGTTGGAACTGGCCTGCGTGACTTTGCTCTTATTCTGAATTCAAACGATTGGAGTAAGACTTGTGGCATTTTTTAGCGGGAGGTGGGTGGGGTGGCGATAGATAGCATCTTTGGAAAACCTCATCACATCCGAGCTGTTTTTGAGAAAGGATATTTACGGCTGCCTGAAATGGATGCGACATGCCGCAGATTCCAGCAGAGTCAAGAGTTCAAGCTTTTGATCTCCACCTGAGATGGAAACAAAACGTGTAGGAACTCTCAACAGCAAAGCCCAACAATCTTTCACCTGTGTATCCACAGCATCTTTTCAGCCCCGTATCAAGCCGAGTTTGCTCTAGGTTTACTGTATTCAGAGCCAGTGTGGTGTAGTGGTTAAGAGCGGTAGACTTGTAATCTGGTGAATCGTGTTCGCTTCCCCACTCCTCCACATGCAGCTGCTGGGTGACCCTGGGCCAGTCACACTTCTTTGAAGTCTCTCAGCCCCACTCACCTCACAGAGTGTTTGTTGTGGGGGAGGAAGGGAAAGGAGATTGTTAGCCGCTTTGAGACTCCTTAGGGTAGTGATAAAGTGGGATATCAAATCCAAACTCCTCCTCCTCCTCTTCTTCGTCTTCGGCAGCCTGCATTGCCCTGCCTTCTTAAACAGAGTATGCTTCAGAGTTTGGCAACACCAAACTGACCCGTTCCACTTTAATAATGTCCAGCCCAAACACAAGGGAGCAAGCAAGCAGGCAATGATGACAGCGGCAACAAGGGGGCCTGCTAAAGGCGAGAGACCAATTGAGGAGATCTTTCACAAGCCTCCAAATCTGGAGACACTACCTGAGTCCCTGTACTGTGTACTTTGGCTCACACAAATGGTTTGTCCCAGGTTTTGGGGCACAGGTTTTGACCTTTCAAGCCCTTGTAAGATTTCATAGAATCACAGTGGCACTCCTGTGAAGACAAATTCATAGAATCATAGAATTGTAGAGTTGGATGGGACCCCAACGGTCATCTAGTCCAACCCCCTGCAATGCAGGAATCTCAGCTAAAGCATCTACAACAGATAACTTCCCACGGGAGACCATTCCACAATCAATTAGCTCTTAACTATCCCAAAGTTCTTCCTGATGTTGAAATTTCCTTCCTTGTAACTTGAATTTGGGATGCGGGTGGTGCTGTGGGTTAAACCACAGAGCCTAGGAATTGCTGATCAGAAGGTCGGCGGTTCAAATCCCCGCGACGGGGTGAGCTCCTGTTGCTCGGTCCCTGCTCCTGCCAACCTAGCAGTTTGAAAGCACATCAATGTGCAAGTAGATAAATAGGTACCACTCCGGCAGGAAGGTAAACGGCGTTTCCATGTGCTGCTCTGGTTTGCCAGAAGCAGCTTAGTCATGCTGGCCACATGACCTGGAAGCTGTACGCCGGCTCCCTCGGCCAATAAAGCGAGATGAGCGCAAGATAGGATTCCAGGTGGAAAAATCAAAGCTAGAAACGGAATTGTTAGAACCTAAGGCTAAGGTACTGTCAAGAATGTACAATTTGCTGCTAAAATGGAACACACAAGATGAAACGGTCAAATCGGCTATGATAAAATGGGCACAGGACATTGGGTACAATATCATGTTTGCTGACTGGGAAAGGTTATGGACCACCGGTTTGAAATTCACGGCATGTAATGCCTTGAAAGAAAATATTATGAAAATGATATACAGGTGGTACATGACCCCAGTCAAGCTTGCAAAAATATACCATTAGTCTGATAATAAATGTTGGAAATGTAAAGAAACTGAAGGAACGTTCTTTCACCTCTGGTGGACCTGCCCTAGAGTTAAGGCTTTCTGGGAAATGATATATAATGAGTTGAAAAAGGTATTTAAGTATACCTTCCCTAAGAAACCAGAGGCCTTTCTTTTGGGCATTGTCGGCCAGAGGGTGTTAAAGAAGGACCGAACATTTTTTATGTATGCAACAACAGCAGCAAGGATACTTGTCGCCAAGTACTGGAAAACCTAAGATTTGCCCACGCTGGAAGAATGGCAGATGCAACTGGAGTTAGCAGCATGGAGTTAGCAGAAATGACTGGCAGAATCTGAGACCTGGGAGAAGAGGCTGTGGAGGAGGACTGGAAGAAATTTAAGGACTATTTACAAAAATATTGTAAATTGTATGAATGTTAAGAGAGATGTAAGATTATTAACAACAGGGCACCAACAAGCTAGTTAAAAGGAAGATGAAGATAAATGTAAATATGAGAAAAGATAAATTTTGGATAAATATTATGTTAAAATTAAGTTTTTAAGGTTTGGGTTAAATTATCCAAAATTAGGGATACAATATTGGAAAATTACAAGTTAAGAATTGAAATAAGGTGATAAATTGCTGGGTAAAGTTTGAAAATTTGGAACGCAGGAACGAGAGATGTGAGGAAGTCCAAAGAAGTGAAGAAAGTATGATTATTGTTAAAGTATATATTATTTTGTTTGTTTTTTCTTTATTGTATTAAGAAAATCTTGAATAAATATTTATTTTAAAAAAATAAAATAAAGCGAGATGAGCGCTGCAACACCAGAGTCGGCCACGACTGGACCTGATGGTCAGGGGTCCCTTTACCTTTAAACTTGAAGTCATTGCCTCGAGTCCTACCCTCAAGAGCAGCAGAAAACAAGCTTGCTCCATATCCCACGTGACAGCCCTTTAGTTATTTGAAGATGGCTATCCTATCTCTTCTCAGTCTCCTCTCTTTCCCAGGCTAAACATACCCAGTTCCTTCAGCCTTTCCGCCTTAGGCTTATTGAAAGCTGCCCTCAGTCCTATGGGTAACACGTCCCTGCTTAGACTGCCAAGGAGTGATGCTGTGAATACGCTGTGATAAAATAACAGAGGGAAGAAAATGTTTGCTTTCCCTACAGCTGAAACTTTCTATTTTGCACAGCAACCCTCTTCCTTCCCCGAATTACTGACAGTGGAACCCTGTGCATATTTACTCAGAAAGAAGCCACATTGAGTTCAATGGAAATTATTTTCAGGTAAGCACACCTAGGATGTCTGAAGCCTAAATGGAATTGCAAAAACTGCAGAACAGAGATGACGTTGCTGCATTTCACAGACAGGGGTAAGTGTTTCAGGTCCACCCCCTCCTCCTCTGTTTTCCCTGCATTCCTTATAGATGAAAGCAGCTATCTGGTAAATTATTTAATACTTTTATAAAAATTAATAGACCTTGCTTCATAGATCTGAATTATTATTTCAATAAGCCCCAGCACGAAAGAGAGGGAGAGAGAGAGAGATCCTGCCCTTGCAAATTCATTTCAACTTTTGGTTTGCGACGTTCACCGCCTGAAAACTCCAGTTTAAATGTCTGGAATGAACTCAAGTAGGGTTGAAGTTTGGGCCAGTTGCATAATTTATTTATTTCTTTAGATTGGGGTAAGGTTACCAGATCCCCCCCCCCTAAAGAATCCAGGGACACTTTTTTTTGAAAACAGAAAAAAAGTTATTAAAAGAGTTATATATTTTTTTAAAAAATTAAGAATATCTTCCATTGTGTGGTCTCCTCTGTCATGCAGCCTTCCTCTGGGCTCCGCCATGCTCTCTTGGAGCGCTAGCTAGCCGCCATGGAGTAGGCTCAGGTCAGGGCTAGGCTCAGCCAAGTGTCTTTTCCTTCCCAGTGCTCTCCTACCTCTCTTCCTCAGCGGCGGCAATGGTGCGGCAAGGTCAGGGCTCCCTTCTTTTTTCTCCTTCCTCTTTCTCCCTCTTCCTTCTCCTTCTCCTCTCCTCCTTCTCCCTGCACCAGCTCTGGGGTTTTCCTGGCCCCAGAGCACCACTGGGCAGTTGGCCGGGTGGCCAGGCACTCTCACTCCCAGCTCGATTTGGGTCGTGGGGCGGGGGGTCAGCGGTTCCCCCAGTTGACATGCCGGGCATCCCCAGTTCCCCCTCAGCGGCGGCGGTGGCAGCGACAGTCTCAGCAGCCCAGAGCCATCCTGGTAGCGCAGTTGGCTCTGGCTGGCTTCAGGAGCTGCTCGCTGCTGTGGCGCTGCCATTTTGCCTCACCAGAAGTCCCCATATGATGTGTTTTGTGCTGTTGAACCAATCATGCAACATTCATTCCCTACTAATCAATCTATAGCACTTAAAATATAAATCCGGGGACATTAAATGAAATCCGGGGACATTCCGGGGACGGATTTGGTCCAGGGACAGATTTATAAATCCGGGGACTGTCCCCCAGGAAATGGGGACGTTTGGTAACCATAGATTAGGTGGTCGGGTGGGCAGGCAGTCAAGATTGGCAGGCCCTGAAAAGCTTTGTAAGGTTCCACATCCCTCATAATTCATATGGTGATTCAATACAATTTGATGCAATTGCTAAGTGACCCCCACCCACACAGAAGTCATCATTTCTTGCAGATTGTAAAAGGCTCCAGTCACAGTTTCTGATCCATGCACAGGCAGGAGATATTTGACTAACCAACTCTCATTTATCTCTCTGTTCACATGTAATTGGATTCTGGGCAGCTTGCATTCCGCAGTGATACAAGGTGGGGAGGGTCCCCCCCCCCCAAATAACCCCCCTCACACATTTAATGGATATGTGAGAGGACAGCATGAGAATGAGCCCGATAGTCATGCGCATTGCAAACTAACATGCCCGCTGGCCTTGTCCCTAGCAGCTATGCCTTTGGGGTTAGTGAGGAGAAATTGGCCCCTGAACCCCAGTTGCAGGCCTTGTCCAATCAAGGTTCCTCCAAAAGGCATGTGGGTAGTACTGTGGTCTAAACCACTGAGCCTCTTGGGCTTGCAGATCAGAAGGTCGGCGGTTCGAATCCCCGCAATGATGGTGTGAGCTCCCGTTGCTCTGCCCCAGCTCCTGCCAACCTAGCAGTTTGAAAGCACACCAGTGCAAGTAGATAAATAGGTACCACTGTGGCGGGAAGCTAAACACCGTTTCCATGCACTCTGTCACAATGTTCCATTGCATCAGAAGTGGTTTAGTCATGCTGGCCACATGACCCGGAAAGCTGTCTGTTGACAAACACCTGCTCCCTTGGCCTGAAGGCGAGATGAGTTTTGCAACCCCATAGTCGCTTTTGACTGGACTTAACAGTCCAGGGGTCCTTTACCTTACCTTTTTACCTCCTCCAAAGGTGGAGGAGACCCTACAGGTGTGCAGCTGTATATGCACAGAACCCCTTTCTCACTCACGTCAAATGTCCTGTTGCTGGGGGCTCGGTCAGCAGGGCACGATCCTGCAACCCTCTCAGGCACTAGAGAGTGGGCATGCAAGGTGAAGAAGGAACTAAATAGGGCAGGGGGAGGTTGGTTTAAGAATCCTGACTGTGTGGGAGAGCCCTGTGCCTCCCTGTAACCACTCCCCTAGGAGAAACCACACGAAGCTTTTCTAAAAGGGTGTGTGAGTGTGTCTGACAATTCCCGTCTCACTCTCAAAGCTCTATGCACAGGTGACGTGAAAGCAGGCCCAGAGGCATGTTCCTGTCTGCATCACACCGCTCATCTGGGCCATGTGGAACTGGCTGGATACATATTTTAATGCCAATGGGAATGTATATCCTCATTAGGGGCTACCGGTTGTGACAAGTTAATACCCTCTGCTGCGGCTGAATTGGACCGATGTGCTGCCAGCTTGAAGCTAGTAAGCACCTCCGACGTATAATCTGATGCATCTTTTGCAAAGGCAAGATCCCAGTCCTATGTGGAAAATTATGCTCACGAGTCGTGCTCTCGGGGGAGGCATTCGCAGCGGTAATGTGTGATTTCCTCGCAAAATGGCAGTTTGGAGAGCTTGACTCAGTCTGGGGGCCCCCACATGTGTTTCTGGTTTTTTGGGTTTTTTTAATGATTCTTTGTTCCAGGCAAATTGTTCCGTTCTCCTGCCGGCTGGTTTAATGTCCTGAGGTTGCTGTTTACAAAAAGCAAATGTTTCACTGTTAGCTAATCCAGCTTGTTTGCAGAAGCCCTTAAGGCTAATTTTAATTGCCAGTAAACGATTCTTAACTATATAAATTAGAGCAAGTCAAGGCTGAGAGCATTTTTGATATTTTGCACCATAACAAGGAGTTAGGAAACGAATTAGCCTCAAATTGAAAGGGGGAAAGTTTCAGTCTGAATTTGGGCAAATTTGAGACATCATCAAGTAAAGATAATCGCTCTGCAGAATAACAATGAGGATCCAGTTTATCGCGTTTGCACGGGGAATTTTTAATATGCCATTAGCAGATCTGACTGCCTTGAATTTCAGAAGACAACTCAATAAGAAAGTTAATGAAGAAAAGGGGAATCAGCTAGACTTAAGTGCCTTTCGACAACGGTTGCTAAAAGGAGTTGAAAAGTTATGTTTCAAGAACGTGGGATTCCCAGGCCTTCTTTCAGAGACCATGTCTCTCCCTTTAAAACATGGGTGGAGAATCTGTGGTCTTTGAGATATTGTGGAACTGTAGCTTCCATCTTGCTCCACACAGCATGGCCAGTGGCCAAGGATAATGGGAATGGTATTCCACTGACATCTAGAAGGCCCAGGTTCCCCTCTCTTAAAAACACTGAGGCAGAAGAAGAAGACGAAACTGTCAGGGACCAGGAGCAGGTGATAGAATCATAGAATCATAGAGTTGGAAGAGACCACAAGGGCCATCAAGTCCAACCCCCTGCCAAGCAGGAAACACCATCAGAGCACTCCTGACATATGGTTGTCAAGCCTCTGCTTAAAGACCTCCAAAGAAGGAGACTCCACCACACTCCTTGGCAGCAAATTCCACTGTCGAACAGCTCTTACTGTCAGGAAGTTCTTCCTAATGTTTAGGTGGAATCTTCTTTCTTGTAGTTTGGATCCATTGCTCCGTGTCCACTTCTCTGGAGCAGCAGAAAACAACCTTTCTCCCTCCTCTATGTGACATCCTTTTATATATTTGAACATGGCTATCATATCACCTCTTAACCTCCTCTTCTCCAGTGGAAGTGGATGAAGTGATGAAGTGGAAGACTTTGAAACAGAAGGGGTAAATCCATCAGGGGCCCACACCAGAAGCACTGAAACTATTAGGCCTGCAGGGCCAATGTCTCCACAGCCGGAGAATGTGGCATCTTCAGAATTGAAGGACTCCATCGATGACTCAGTGCCATCAGAAACTATAATGCTCCAATGTAGTAAGAGACTAATTGAGAGGGCTGGGCTCAGTGGTGTCTAGAGTCCACTGGGATTGGTAGGGTGTAAACTAGAAGACCAATAGTAGGTGGAGCCAGAGATAATGGCGGGTGCAACCATAGCCAATGACAGGCAAAGCAAAGTCTAGCTTTGTCCCTGTTGTCCTCTTTGCTGAGTTCTACAAGGGGAAGAGCTGGACCAGTCTTTCTCAACCTCAGGTCCTCAGGTGTTGTGATGGCCTGGGATTCGGATTCAGATGCTGAACCTGAGGAATTCCAGCCTGCACAGGATTCCCCGCCTCCAGAACCAGCTGAGCTGGAGCTGGGGCTGGGGCTGGGGCATGAGCCTGAAGGGTCCTCACCTGTGCTGGATCCTCAGGTACAGGCACCAGCTGAGTCTGCTCTGGCTCCTGAGGTGATGGAGGGCCCATTGCCTGCAGGTGCTCCACTCTCAGCCCGTCAGAGGAAGCTGAGGTTGCCTCTGGGTCCAGTAACCCTCCAGCCTCTCCTGAGCTGCAGAGGCTCAGGGCAGAGAGGCGGAGGGAACTAAGTTCCCGCAGGAGGAGTGCTCGCCTCCAGGCCAGGAGAGGCGAGTCACCTTAGGACGGGGGCCACCCTATGCCTTGGGGCAGATAAAAGTCAGCCAGCCCCAGGCCCAAGTTGCAGGAGCAACATTGTTGGTTGTCAGTTCCTGCCTGAACCCTGCCCTGCAGCCAGCTTCAACTTTTACGGACTGTCTCCATATTGCTCCATTGACCACGGACTGGACTTGGACCTGGCCTCTCGATTAACCCCCGGGACCAACACAGGTGTTCTTGGACTATGACTCCCATCATCTCTGACTGCTAGTCCTGCTATCTGGAGATGATGGGATGACTGCAGTTCAACAACATTTGGGGACCCAAGACTGGCCCAGAGGAGGTAAGAGGAAGCTGACATCCAGGACAACCCCCTGGACTGGTTGTAGGTAAGAAAATTTGGTAGGTGAGGGTTGGCTGAGAGTCGATTGAGCTTGGCAGGACAGTGCCCCACTTGTCCTAATGAACTGGGTCCCTTAAAGCAGTGTTCCCCAACCTTGGGCCTCCAGCTGTTTTTGGACTACAACTCCCATCATCCCTCGCTAGCAAGACCAGTGGTCAAGGATGATGGGAATTGTAGTCCAAAAACAGCTGGAGGCCCAAGGTTGGGGAACACTGCCTTAAAGCAAACCAGCACCTTCCAGTACAGGCAGGGCTCAGAATTAGGAAGCAGATGCTCTACTGTATAGGACTAAGGCTCAGTTTGTTCATTGCTGAAGCATCATAGAAGTTGTGTACACACAGCACATCCTGACCCCTTTCTCTGTGTAGCCTTGCCTTATCTACTTGGTATCTAGCCTGAGTTCTGCCTCACCTCAGCACAGAGGGCACCAAAAGCCACGATTCTTCTGCCACTCCACTGACCCCATTACTCTACCTCAGCTCATGTCTGCTGTATCAAGCAGGGTTCTGGTTTTGCTTCACAGTAGGCTGGACTACATCTTCTCCCAAGTATCTTTGAACTGTTAAAGGGACAGGTAGCATCTCTAGGTGTCACCACATGGCAACATACAAGGAGGTCTGCAGCTGCTCGGATTTGTACTGGGAGCTGTCTTAAACCAAAGTACCTTAGAGCTGCATCAGACATTATACCACCCCTAAACGAGTTAATATTCATGTTGGAAAAATGTGTTTTATGGCAAAGCACAATGAACGGCGTGAGTCTATTTCATGGCCCAAGAACCCAGACTGAGCAGCTGCTATAAGGTAAACTCATATCCCACTTTGCACATTTTGGCAAGCACCTATTTGTCCTACACAGGAAATCTCCATGTAGGAAAACCGTAATGGGCAAAGAGCTTTTTAAGCAGGATATTAATCATCCTTCTGGTGTGGCTATTCATTTGGAGCAGTTGTGTACATCGCTGCGTTTAAGTTCCACGCATACTTGGTTGCTCCCTCCTTTCAGGAGATTGCTAATCAATCATGTTGCCGAATCTGTGGCCATATGTGCCTGTCAGTTGCAGAAGTTACAGCACATCTGAGTGATGGAACGGTAAAAGTCCTTCCCGGTGCTTCTCTGTTTGTGTTGCTTTTGGAAATGAGACCGGTGCTTGGTCCCAACTGTACAGTCCCAGCAGCTTGGAAAGTGGTGTGTGTGTGTGTGTGTGTGTGTGTGTGTGTGTCGGGAAGCTGATCTCAGACAACTGAGGAGGTGGAAGTCAAGTACAGCTTGTAAGTACTTTATCTCATGGGAAAGGTGTTCTCCTAGAGACAGTTATCATGAAAAGAGATGCGGATGGATCTGCAGGACCACGGACAGCTCCCCACAGCAGACCAATGAGCCAGACAGAGACCTTATATTCAGACTGGTCGTCTTCCCTGCCTCAGACTCCACCTCCTCAATGAGAAGTTGGAACTTTTAGGGGGGTGAAATCCCCAAAAAGGATGTTACTTTTTTTCTGTATGCCGCAACAGCTGTGAGAATATTGTTAGCGAAGAATTGGAAGAAACAAGATTTACCAACTATCGAAGAATGGCAGATGAAGATGATGGAACTTGCCAAACTGACCGGGAGACTCCGAGACCAGAGAGAAGAGACGGTGGAAGAAAACTGGAAAAAGTTTAAGGAATATTTGAAAAAAATATGTTAATATTTAAATCTTAGAATAGCTTTGGAAGTGGATATAGCCTGTAGGGTTAGAAGTAGGGTTAAAATAGTATTATTTGTAAGTGATAAAATGTGAAGTTATTTTAAGTGTGATTAAAAAAACAAGATGGTTAGAAATTATGATATATGTAAAATGCTAAAGATGAAGTAAAATGAAAATCAGAGAGGTGGGACTTGGGGAAGCCCACTTAACAATGTTTAGAAAAAATAAGGATAGGACAAGAATTTGTTCGTATTGTTTGTTTTTTCTGTTTGTGTTTTTTATTTGTGTTATAAAATGAATAATTTTTTTTGAGAAAAAAAAGAGAAGTTGGAACTTTTAAAGGGATAGTATACCAGAATAGACACTCACACTTCACTATTATCTGGTGTCTTCCTGATGGAGCTGTTGGAAACCTTAACAATCTAAGCCAGTGTTTCCCAAACTTAGGTCTACAGCTGTTTTTGGACTACAATTCCCATCATCCCTAGCTACCAGGACCAGTGGTCAGCGATGATGCAAGATGTAGTCTGAAAACAGCTGGAGACCCAAGTTTGGGAACCCCTGATCTAAGCCAAGCTATATACAATTGATGTCACATAACATGCCAGGTGTGGGGCAGGTGGCCATGGTTTGGAGAAACCAGACTTGTGGGCCAAATTAGGACTCGTGCCAGACCTAATTAGGCTTGTGGTGTGGAGGTTCCCCACTGCTGTTCCAGAGAAGAGGTGGGGGAACCATTTTTTCAGGCTGTGGGCACCCACTTGCCAGTAGTGGACAAAGGAAAAGGTAAAGGACCCTGTGGCGATCACACAGGGTACCCAGACGTTTCACTGTCTATTGATCCCTGTGCCCCCACTTTATTTCTCGCTGCCACCACCCAGGCCCTGCCTGGTAAAATACTGAGTCCAGTCAGGGTTAAATTGGAACATCAACTTCTGTTTTTTTAATGCAGTTTAAGAAGCGCGTGGTTTCATAAACGGTATCGGTCAATTACAACCACGGGGTGCCTATCCAGACCTGCTCTCATTCACTAAACCACCTCTCAGATATTTACTTGTCTTCCTAGCCCCTAACTGTTCCTGACTCAGCTTATTTCGCTACACTAACTCAACCTACCCCCAGACTCTATCCCAATTCACTCCCACTCCAACCAACCACCCACCTCCCAACGAACACCCCCCTTCACCCCTCCCAGAGCTGGTTTTATAGTCCCTCTGACTCTACCCCCTGGGTTCTGATTGGGTAACCTGTTTAACTATTTCACCTCCAGCACTCTCATATGTTAACGTCACAGACCCCTGACAGTTAAGTCCAGTTGCAAATGACTCTGGGGTTGCGGCGCTCATCTCGTTTTACTGGCTGGAGTGGTACCTATTTATCTACTTGCACTTTGACGTGCTTTCGAACTGCTACATTGGCAGGAGCTGGGACAGAGCAACTGGAGCTCACCCCGTCACGGGGATTCAAACTGCCGACCTTCTGATCGGCAAGCCCTAGGCTCAGTGGTTTAGACCACAGCGCCACCCGCGTCCCAGTAGTGGACAAGGCAAAAGAGGGTGAAGCAATAAATACACATACACATCTCTCTTTATCCTCTATCCAGTAAGCCAAAAAGCATGATCAGAGTTCAAGGACAAATTCCAGCCAGGCAGAAACAGGAGGTGTGAAGTATCAGTGAGGGTTGTGGCCTGGGGCAAATTCCAAGGGCCAACTAGAGACCCCTGGAGGGCCACATTTGGTCCCCTGGGCTTGAGGTTTGCTTGAAGTTTGCACCACAAATGGCTATAGAACAAGTGCTGTTTATAAAATAGGATTGATGGGAGCCCCAGAAGAAAGGCTGATGGGACCATCATCTCACTGAAATGGCTGATGAAAGATGAACTTTCCTCATCCGATTCCCAGAGCCTCTCCTGACTATCAGGCTACCAGTTACTTGTGGATTAACTCTAGTGTCTTGATTGAGCTATTGTGGAGGTAAAGTCACACGCTCCACGTTGCAAGTTAATATTGCCTGGACTTCTGGCGAGGCTCTTGGAGAATTCCCACCAGCTCCCTATCTGACTCCCTGAGCAAATGCTTAAAAAATCCAGCTCACTTCTAGCTATCTAAAGACACACCTTTTTTTAAAAAAAGCATCACTGAATCAAGCCATTACTATGTTGATTTCTGTGGGGATAGCAATTACCGTATTTTTCGCTCTATAAGACGCACCAGACCATAAGACGCACCTAGTTTTTGGAGGAGGAAAACAAGAAAAAAAATAAATTCTGAATCTTAGAAGCCAGAACAAGAGGGATCACTGTGCAGCGATCCCTCTTGCTGTTCTGGCTTCTGGGATAGCTGTTCAGCCTGTATTCGCTCCATAAGACGCACACACATTTCCCCTGACTTTTTAGGAGGGAAAAAGTGAGTCTTATAGAGCAAAAAATACGGTATACCCCTGGCTCAGGACTTCATGCTGGTTGCCCACTGAAGAAGCATGAGCTTATACAGGAACTGCCTCCTTCGGCAACTCAACCTGCGAACCAGCAGCATCCGACACAAGCAATGTGTGCTTCTCTTAGCTCCATTGCAGAAGAGATTAAAGGCTGCAAGGAGCAATAGGTTTGATTGTCAGCTGATTTCTCTGTAATGAAGATAGTGATGGCCAAGGTGTCTGAGCTAGCTACCAAAGAGATAGCGTCTGAGGGACAGTTTTCCGTGGAGGAAAGCTGTTTTGGAAAACACACTGACCTTATTTGTTTGCAGAAATGTCTATGCTGCCGACATGAAAACAACAACAAGCCCCCACACATATCAGGACTGTGAGCAGCATAAAATCAACAATGGCATTGCATTCACAGAACAAATACAAAACACACCAGTTTAGCAGAGGCAGTCCCAAATGATTGACATCTCTCCCTAATTTGCCTCTCGTTTTTGCTTAAGGATGTCCTGAGGGAGTATTCCTCATTCTAGATGTTTTGGACCACATTTCCCATCATCTCTGACCCTTAGCAGACTGGTTCCGATGAGAACTATAGTTCAAAGCATCTGAAGGGTACCAGTTTGAGGAAGGTTGCCTGAACATTGCTTGGTCTCAGTTGCCTCCCCAAAGTCTTTACAAATTATACCTCCCAAGTGGGTCTGCCGATTATGGGGTGGGCACATTTTAAGTGCAAATGCGTGTAGGTATGTGCACATGACCACAAAGGCATTGTTTGGGCAGCCTTCCTCAATCTGTTGTTGTGTTGTTGTTTAGTTGCTTAGTCATGTCTGACTCTTCATGACCCCATGGACCAGAGCAGGCCAGGCACTCCTGTCTTCCACTGCCTCCCGCAGTTTGGTCAAACTCATGTTGGTAGCTTCGAGAACACTGTCCAACCATCTCATCCTCTATCGTCCCCTTCTCCTTGTGCCCTCCATCTTTCCCAACATCAGGGTCTTTTCCAGGGAGTCTTCTCTTCTCATGAGGTGGCCAAAGTCTTGGAGCCTCAGCTTCATGATCTGTCCTTCCAGTGAGCACTCAGGGCTGATTTCCTTAAGAATGGATAGGTTTGATCTTCTTGCAGTCCATGGGACTCTCAAGAGTCTCCTCCAGCACCATAATTCAAAAGCATAAATTCTTTGGCAATCAGCCTTCTTTATGGTCCAGCTCTCACTTCCATACATCACTACTGGGAAAACCATAGCTTTAACTATACGGATCTTTGTTGGCAAGGTGATGTCTCTGCTTTTTAAGATGCTGTCTAGGTTTGTCATTGCTTTTCTCCCAAGGAGCAGGCGTCTTTTAATTTCGTGGCTGCTGTCACCATCTGCAGTGATCATGGAGCCCAAGAAAGTAAAAATTCTCACTGCCTCCATTTCTTCCCCTTCTCTTTGCCAGCTGGTCTTCGTTTTTTTGAGTGCCCTCCAGTTGTTGTTGAACTACAATTCCCATCAGCTCCGGGCAGAATGGCTGATTGTCAGGAATGACTGAAGGTTATTACTTAACATTCATTAAATTTCAAAACGCCCTTTGTCTGAGGATCTTAGGGTGGCTTACGATATAGAAACACAGAAATACACAACATAGTAACAAATCATAACACATGACTCAAATTGATTAATTTTGCTGTTGTATGTATTTCAACAATCCCAAAGTTTGAGAGTCAGTAGCACAGATAATAATAATGTCAAGCATTGAAAACTTCCCATGATCTGCAATGGAACAACCCCGCTGAAGAAGATAACAGTGGTTAACCTGACTTCGTTGCTGGTTGCAAAGGGGCTCCCATGACAATGCAAACTTCAGGGCCCCCAAAATATAGGTCCACCTCTGCCACCAATACCTTCCTTCCCAGTTTTGTGTAAGAGAAGGGGACTGGGCTGGGTCTGGTTACATTGTGCATGCCACAGGCCCTATCCATGGCCTAGACCAGGGGTCAGCAAACTTTTTTGGCAGGGGGCCGGTCCCCTGTCCCTCAGACCTTGTGGGGGGCCAGACTATATTTTGAAAAAGAATAATGAATGAATTCCTATGCCCCACAAATAACCCAGAGATGCATTTTAAATAAAAGGACACATTCTACTCATGGAAAAACACACTGATTCCCAGACTGTCCGCGGGCCAGATTGAGAAGGCGATTGGGCCGGATCCAGCCCCTGGCCTTAGTTTGCCTACCCATGGCCTAAACCCCTGTATTGGAGGCTATATGTGTGCCTTGAGGGGCAACAAAATATATTCTGGACCAGATTTCTGGCACTGTTTGCTATTTCAGGGCTATGCTTTCCTCATAAATGAAAGCAGACCGGAAGGACAGATGAATATATAACGCTGCTGTGTTTATTGTAGGAAATCATTATTCAGCGTTGGCACCGAAACAAATGCTGAGCTTTGATTTCATCAAGGTTTGTTTAGCAAGCTCCAGGATGAACAAATAGTAGTTCTGATTTCATGCAGGAAGTACCGTGTGGGGCAAAACCTTTCATTCATTCTTCTTTGAGTCACAGAACTGAGTCATGTAACCTTCCCTCTATTTCCAGCTCTCAGTGCGAGGGAGTGCCGTTGTTTTTGCAGCCTAAATGCCACCACTAACAAACAAGAGGGAGTTATTGGTGGGCCGAAAGGATCTTAAAGGTTTGCAGAATGTCTTTAGAGGGGGAAATCCCCAAAGAGGGGAAACTCTGAAAAACAGCTTGGTCAGGACCAAGTGTGCTGGGTGGCCAGGTGTGCTGGGTGAGTTTTCAGAGGGGACAGAAAACCAGAACAAAGTTCCTGGCACCCTGAAAAGGGAGCATTCCATGCTGCAACATTTTGTTGCAGTTCCCACTTCTTTATGGATTACAGTGGTACCTCGGGTAAAGTACTTAATTTGTTCTGGAGGTCCGTTCTTAACCTGAAACTGTTCTTAACCTGAAGCACCACTTTAGCTAATGGGGCCTCCTGCTGCTGCCGCACCGCCGGAGCACAATTTCTGTTCTTATCCCGAAGCAAAGTTCTGAACCTGAAGCACTATTTCTGGGTTAGCAGAGTCTGTAAACTGAAGCGTATGTAACCTGAGGTACCACTGTATTTGTGTTTTGTTTTCATGCTTTTGGCTTTGGCTATTGCAAGGGAAAACACGGCTGGATCCCATCAGAGGTGGCAAATCCTATTGTTTTGACTTTACAGCCGGCATGAATTGTGGGTGGCATTTATGCCATTGCAAAAGCTGCCTTCAGTAAGTGAGCATTAGGAATGGTATCAAAGCCTTCCTAGTTCCACGCCTCCTTAAGCTGTTTGACACGCTAGCTTTGGAGTGAGAAAAGTCTCTCCCCCCCCAAAAAAAATGTCTTAAAAGCAAGCTGATCTCATAAAAAAGTAGCAAAAAAGATTAATCCCACTTCAAAACACAAATAAGACCCAAGTAAATAACCATGCTAAGCCTGGGAGACTTCGCTAACGAAAGGAATAAACCTTGTCCCTCTTAAGGACTGCTAATCCTAAAATATGTGGAATTTGGAGGCAAATTGGCAGCAAGGATGTTTGTTAGTGCTCACCCTCATCAAAGAGAAATACCTTGGCTCAGCTCCAGCCTATTTCATAGTTTATTTAAGCACAACCTCTCATTAGCACGTGTCATTACAGACACGAAGACAAAATATCAAACACCAAGTAAATATAGAACTCTCCATGGAACATTTGCCTCTGGCAAAACCAAAAGTTCTTTTGTGGGTGGGCAGGGAAACTTTGCATAGAGAAGCAGGGGTGGGCAGACTTTAGGCTTGTGGGAACAACATTTTTTATTTTATTTTATCAGAACCTGGATGTTCACCAAATGAAAACTGTCGCAAAACAGTGGCTCCGGAAGGAGGGCATATTTTAAGAATTAAGGGCAGCGTACTTCTGGGCAGATAATCGGCCCATGTTAGTCTATCTACCTGTCTGGTTTTCTTCCATGCATTTTTTTCTCAGGTATACCTGTTTTTCTCCCATGCTTTCTTTGTTTCAAGCAGCCGAATTCATACCCTCCAACATTTCTGTATTGAAAATAGAGGTAGAATCATAGAATCATAGAATCATAGAGTTGGAAGAGACCACAAGGGCCATCGAGTCCGACCCCCTGCCAAGCAGGAAACACCATCAGAGCACTCCTGACATATGGTTGTCAAGCCTCTGCTTTAACCTCCAAAGAAGGAGACTCCACCACGCTCCTTGGCAGCAAATTCCACTGTCGAACAGCTCTTACTGTCAGGAAGTTCTTCCTAATGTTTAGGTGGAATCTTCTTTCTTGTAGTTTGGATCCATTGCTCCGTGTCCGCTTCTCTGGAGCAGCAGACAACAACCTTTCTCCCTCCTCTATGTGACATCCTTTTATATGTTTGAATATGGCTATCATATCACCCCCTAACCTCCTCTTCTCCAGGCTAAACATGCCCAGCTCCCTTAGCCGTTCCTCATAAGGCATCGTTTCCAGGCCTTTGACCATTTTGGTTGCCCTCCTCTGGACACGTTCCAGTTTGTCGGTGTCCTTCTTGAACTGTGGCACCCAGAACTGGACACAGTACTCCAGGTGAGGTCTGACCAGAGCAGAATACAGTGGCACTATTACTTCCCTTGATCTAGATGCTATACTCCTATTGATGCAGCCCAGAATTGCATTGGCTTTTTTAGCTGCCGCGTCACACTGTTGGCTCATGTCAAGTTTGTGGTCAACCAAGACTCCTTGATCCTTTTCACATGTACTGCTCTCAAGCCAGGTGTCACCCATCTTGTATTTGTGCCTCTCATTTTTTTTGCCCAAGTGCAATACTTTACATTTCTCCCTGTTAAAATTCATCTTGTTTGTTTTGGCCCAGTTCTTTAATCTGTCAAGGTCGTTTTGAAGTGTGATCCTGTCCTCTGGGGTGTTAGCCACCCCTCCTAGTTTGGTGTCATCTGCAAATTTGATCAGAATGCCCTTCAGTCCATCATCCAAGTCGTTGATAAAGATGTTGAATAAGACCGGGCCCAAGACAGAACCCTGCGGCACCCCACCAGTCACTCTTCTCCAGGATGAAGAGGAACCATTGATGAGCACCCTTTGGGTTTGGTCACTCAGCCAGTTACAAATCCACTGAGTGGTAGCATAGTCAAGACCGCATTTTACCAGCTTCTTTACAAGAATATCACGGGGCACCTTGTCAAATGCCTTGCTGAAATCAAGGTAGGCTACATCCACTGCATTCCCTTCATCTACCAGGCTTGTAATTCTGTCAAAAAACGAGATCAGGTTCGTCTGACATGACTTATTTTTCAGAAATCCATGGTGACTCTTGGTGATCACAGCATTCCTTTCTAGGTGCTCACAGACTGTTTGCTTAATGATCTGCTCCAGAATCTTCCCTGGTATTGATATCAGACTGACTGGGCGGTAATTATTTGGGTCCTCTCTTTTCCCCTTTTTGAAAATAGGGACAAAATTTGCCCTCCTCCAGTCTGCCGGGACTTCGCCTGTTCTCCAGGAATTCTCAAAGATGACTGCCAGTGGTTCTGAGATCACATCTGCCAGTTCTTTTAATACTCTTGGATGCAGTTCATCTGGCCCTGGAGACTTGAATACATCTAGACTAGCCAAGTATTCTTGTACTATCTCCTTAGTTATTCTGGGCTGTGTTTCCTCTGCTGAATCATTTGCTCCAAATTCTTCAGGTCGGGCATTGTTTTCTTTATCGGAGAAGACTGAGGCAAAGAAGGCATTGAGGAGTTCAGCCCTTTCTGTGACCCCTGTTTGCATTTCACCATATTCTCCTATTACATGCTGGTAGTAGTAGTAATCTTATTATTTATACCCTGCCCATCTGACTGGTTGCCCCAGCCACTCTGGGCGGCTTCCAACATATATTATTATTATTATTATTATTATTATTATTATTATTATTATTATTATTAAACTCCCCTATACAGGGCTGCCTCCAGATGTCTTCTAAAGGTTGTGTAGTTCCTTGTCTCCTTGCCTGGGGGTACACATAACTCCATACCCTCCAACATTTATCCAATGAAAAATTGGGATGTTCTAAGGAAAAGCAGGATATTTTGGGATGAAATCAGAAACCGGGATGGCTTCTGTAAATCCGGGACTGCTCCCTGCAGAATGGGACTGTCCTCCACTTGGAGGATCTTCAAATTTAGTGCAACGAGGAAGCCTTTTAGATGTAATTGTTATAAGAATTCTAAAGTGTCATGAATAAAATGAATGTTTATAAGTGCACAAGGTAAACACACATAACCAAAGGTGGATCTACACACAGGAAAAAACCCACTATAAATAAGTCAGAAATTAAATTGTTATAACAAAAGGGGGGGGGGACACTATGGAAAATTGCCTAGAAATATATATTTTGCTCTCCATTGCCATCTCTTGTTGCGTGTTTATAACATATTCAAAACGCTGTTTTTTTGGCTACTGTAGCTGAGTCCTAAGTATATGAACCACATGTCTGGAATAGTACAGGAGAGCAGCCCTGAAGCCATCTTGACTCTTAATGACCCCAAATATTCTTCTGTAGTGTAGCACCCTGCTTGTGGTTAACGCTTAGCTGGAATGAAATATTCAACGCAGCAATAGAGAAATTAAAATAATAATTTATTTGTCAGACAAATAAATGAGAGGCACAGTGGTATATGGTTACCAAAGCTCTGCCCACTCCAGCCCTGATGGTCAGCACTTATATTTCCTCAGCCCAGCCCCCTTGCTCCTCCTTTGGCTGCCTCTGTCCAATCAGCCTGGTTGAAATTCCTATTGGCTGTTTGCTAGAACCAATCATAAAAGATATACCCATTTCCTATTACCTTTTATGGGAGACAAAGAGCTATATTTCCTTCTATCCATAAACGGCAAACAAGTAGCCATATATCTTACATTTGCCTTGACAAGGCACCTTAATTACCAGATCACCTTTTGCCCTTGTTGCCCCTCCATTCCAAAATAGATGGCTAAAACAGATGGCTCATTCTGTCTTAAACAGAGATCTTGGGTTCACATTCTCACACACCATCAATGAAATAAGAATATAACATAAGAATCTAACATTTCTTACTTTCTAAATCCTTTGCATCATTACATTTAAGCCAACAAATCTCATACATTAACATAGATCCTTTTCAAAGTAAAACCTCTTCAGTTTACACCCCCCTTTCCTGGCCAGCTGCTTTTCCCATTAGCTCTTGCCCCTTAACCTTAGGAAAATGTGGCTAAAGTCTCTAATGGGAGGCACATGGTATTATTTTCTGTTAAACAATAAATCCTACTATTTACTAACTCTTAGTGTTTTTGCAGCTTGATTGTATTCTGTAGGGTCAGTAACCTTTGCTCCCAGCCTGTAATTCCCTTTTACAACTTTGAGAATTTTGGCTCCTGCTCTAAATCAGGGGGGCCCTTGTCCAGGAGGATAAACTACTGCCAAAGTCTTTAGCCAGCTGGTTTTCTGCCTGGCATGAAAACATTTGGAAATATATCTTTAAGCTCATTTTAAAATACAGGCCTTGATCAGATGCCTCAGTAGAATGAAATATCTTGGAAAAACCTCTCCCAAGGGCTCTTTTCACTTACAAATCCTGTCTTATTCATATTCATATTTTGTGGATGAATGGGGTAGGCCTGGATTCAAGAACTATGGCATTTACCATCACAAAAGAATGCCCCAGACTGGCCAGGTAATGCGGTCACCATGATCAGGTAGCTTGTCAGACAGGAGAGAAGCCACACTCTCAAATTCCTGTTGTAGACTACCTCTTTCTGTGACAAGTGCATGATACTTTGTGGGCGGTCTTTGGCTAAGTCGCTGGGCAATTTCTAAAGTATTTTTTTTTTATTAAATATTTATTAGTTTTCCAACAATTTAAACACTACCAAAAAAACAAAAAAAAATTAAACAGTACAATACAATACAAAAACAGAAACACTACATAACACTGACACATTAAACTAACAAAACAAAACAAAACAAAACAAAGACAGTTTAAAACACATCAAACAATTTCAATATCTTATCTTTCATTCACTTGTTTCAACGACCTCCTCACACCTCCCTTTTTGTATTCCACTTCTGTTAATTGTTTCAGCAATTCCTTTCCATCTTCCTCTGTTTTCTGTCCTATAATTATCTTAACATATTCTAACCTTATTTTTTCCTTTAATACACTAATAATCTATTTGTACTTAATTCCTTATAACATTTCTACTAAAGCCATATAACTTCATTCCAACTTTTTTCTAACATTCATTCAGTCTTTACAAGTTCTTGCACACCTTTGTTCTGGTTCCTCACCTCCTTGCAAGGTGCGGGGGGCACACATGGAGAACTTGAAGATTCCACCTAAACATTAGGAAGAACTTCCTGACAGTAAGAGCTGTTCGACAGTGGAATTTGCTGCCAAGGAGTGTGGTGGAGTCTCCTTCTTTGGAGGTCTTTAAGCAGAGGCTTGACAACCATATGTCAGGAGTGCTCTGATGGTGTTTCCTGCTTGGCAGGGGGTTGGACTCGATGGCCCTTGTGGTCTCTTCCAACTCTATGATTCTATGATTCCATGATTCTATGAACTCCGTTGCAACAGGAAAATAAAGATCTGCCTTGATTTCCATGGATCCTGCCTCCGTCCATTCTTCTCTGACTGATAATGGGCTTAGGGGACACTGAGTTCCTTATTTTATTTTATTTTATTTTATTTTATTTTATTTATTTATTTATTTATTTATTTATTTATTTATTTATTTATTTAAGGACACTGAGTTCCTTGATGGAAACTTGGGCTGTGAAAGCAAACCCCATTTTTTCTTATAACATTAGCATAGAAAGTTGCCTTCTACTGAATCAGAGCATTGGTCCAACTAGGTAAAAGGTAGGTAAAGGATCCCTGAACTCTTAACTCCAGTCAAAGGCAACTATGGGGTTGCGGTGCTCATCTCGCTTTCAGGCCGAGGGAACCTGAGTCTGTCCACAGACAGCTTTCTGGTTCTTGTGGCCAGCAGGACTAAACTGCTTCTGGTGCAATGGAACACCGTGATGGAAACCAGAGTGCATGGAAATGCCGTTTACCTTCCCACCACAGTGGTACCTATTTATCTACTTGCGCTGGTGTGCTTCCAAACTGCTAGGTTGGCAGGAGCTGGGGCAGAGCAATGGGAGCTCACCACCATTGCGCAGATCTGAACCACCTACCTTCCGATCGGCAAGCCCAGGAGGCTCAGTGGTTTAGACCACAGCGCCACCAGAGTCCCACTAACTCAGTATTGTCTACACCAGGCATGTCCAAAGTCTGTTTTGGGGGCCTAATTTGGCCCGCCCGTCGGTTTAATCCGGTTTAATCAGGTGGAGAATTTCCCCCAGTGCTACCGCTAAGTGCTGAAGATTGAACCAGGACTTTGTGTGCAAAGCAGATGCTGTAACACTGAGCTACAGCCCTTCTCCAAATTCCTGACTTTACCCAATTACACCCGGCACCACCTAGTCACTACATCTAAAATGAGACAAAGGAAAATAACAGAGAAAGGGAAGGTGGTGGGGAAGACATGGGTTGACAGGGGAGGGGGATATGTGATTATTTCAATGACATGTACTCCTGCTTAGATACAATAAGGGATAGTGACAGGCTGAGGTACCTGTAATGCCATTTAAATCCTCCCCCCAAATAAACAGTTAAACAAAAACTGTAAGGAACTAGAGTGTTGGTGCTTAAAATAAAATTTAAAAAAACAGAGAGAGCAGATCTGAAATTGACTGCCTTGGAAAAGCTGAGCGATGCTGAGAGGAGCCTGTTTTTTAAATAACTCATCCCCTAGGGATGTTGCTTTAAATGTTCTATGTCCCCAGAGTAAGGACAGAATAGAATTTGACAATGCGCACAAGGAAATTAATGAAAGCCAATTTGAAAATAACGAATGTCTAAGCTGTGTGTGTGTGTGTGTGCGCGTGTGTGTGTGGTGGTGTCATGTTTAAAATGACACTGAGTAAGAAAGAAGGGAAGCAGGCCAGCTGGTCAATGGGCAAACATTGTTTTCATCCCAGGTCTATAGGGACCATTTCACTGGTGGGCCTGCTAGGATGTGCTTGAAGCTTAAGAAGAAAGGGCTTTGGGAAATAAAAAGGTTCATCATAAACAAGAGGAGTGGGGAACCTCTGACTAGGCTATTGGCCATGCTGATTGGGAATGCTGGGATGCGAAATCCAACCATCAGGAGGACCACAGTTTCTTCACCCCAATATACAAGATGAGAGTGAGTAACAACATAAAATGGTGGGAACCAAGCTACCAATACCACCTTAGCAGAAGAGAGTGCAACAGTCCAGCACTTTTGTGGAAGCAGGAGATAGAATCATAGAATTCTAAAGTTGGGACTCCAAGTGTCACGGTCCGGGTTACAGGCAGTCGGAATCCTGGCTTGGTATGTCGGGACTGGGGTAGAGGTCGGGAAGCAGGAATCGGCAGTTCAGGGTCAGCAGTCCAGGGGTCAGGAAGCCAAGAGTCCACGAATCGGGAAACCAAGAGTCAGGAACCCAAGAATCCACATATCAGGAAGCCAAGAGTCCATGAATCAGGAAACCAAGAGTCAGGAAGCCAAGAGTCCACAAATCAGGAAACCAAGAGTCAGGAAGTCAGCTGTCCAAGAGTCAGGATACCAGGAGTCAGGAAGCTGAAGCACAGCTAGGTGGGTAGCGTGTTGCTGTGGCAAAGAGCCAGAGGGAAATGCTGGTCTTATATACCCCTCCCAGCCCTTGCCACCAGGTGCTATGAGTCTTCTGTCAAGCCTCACCTGTGTGACCACACCTTGCTCTTCCAGGCCAAACTCAGGAAGGCCCCAGTCCTGCGAGGCCCTATCAGTCACAGGGCCCGGCTCCTGCATGTACTCCTGACACCAAGGGTCAACCAACCCCCTGCAATGCAGGAATCTCAGCTGAAGCATCCATGACAGATGGCCATCCAACCTCTGCTTAAAAACCTCCAAGGAAGGAGAGTCCATAACCTCTCGAGGGAGACCGTTCCACTGTCCAACAGCTCTTTCTGTCAGAAAGTTCTTCCTGATGCCCCTTAAAACCTTAATAAATACTACTTAAAAAGAAAAAGAAAGTTCTTCCTGATGTTTAGTCAGAATCTCCTTTCTTGTAACTTGAAGCTGTTGGTTCGAGTCCTGGTCTCCAGAGCTGGACAAAACAAGCTTGTCCCTTAGACATAAAAAAAATTCCTGATACAGCCTTCACTTGTCTTCTAAAAGTTGTATATTTGATTATCGCCTTGACATCTGATGGGAGGGTGTTCCAAAGGGCAGGTGCTACTACTGAGATGGTCTTCTGCCTGGTTCCCTGTAAGCTCACCTCTTGTGGGGTCTCTTTCTATGCTAAGGGAAGAGGGGAGGGAATTTAAAAGGGGATATTTTAGATGTCCAACAGCCTATATTTCTACGCTTTACTTTTCTGCATATTTTGTGATTTTCAATACCTGCTGGGTTCTCTCACCAAAGACTACTTGCCCCAAACCTGGATCTAGGCACCCAGGAAATTCTCATTTTTATACCATATCTTTTCCTTGAACAAAAAACCAACACATGGCCAATGGAATCCCCTAGTCTTGCTTTCTTGATGTTTCTAAACCAGGGATGGGGAGCTTGAGGACCATCACATGTTGCTGGACTACAGCTCCCAGGATTCCTGACCTTTGACCCTGCTGGCTGGGGCTGATGGGAGTGGGAGTCCAACTCCATCTGGAGGCGACCTGCAGTTTCCCCATTCCTGGTTCAAAACCAAGGACCATGGCAGAAGGGAATGGGGCACCATCCCAGTTAGCACTGTGGCACGAAGGGAGGAGGTTAGCTTTCCATGTCATTTCCCCCCATGTCTGACTCAAGAAATGGAAAGAGCAGCTGTAAGCCTTTGCTCCTCAATGATTTCACTCATGATTGTTGTTGTTTAGTCGTTTAGTCGTGTCCGACTCTTCATGACCCCATGGACCAGAGCACACCAGGCACTTCTGTCTTCCACTGCCTCTCGCAGTTTGGTCAGACTCATGCTGATAGCTTCGAGAACACTGTCCAACCATCTCGTCCTCTGCCGTCCTCTTCTCCTTGTGCCCTCCATCTTTCCCAACATCAGGGTCTTCTCTTCTCATGAGGTGGCCAAAGTACTGGAGCCTCAGCTTCACGATCTGTCCTTCCAGTGAGCACTCAGGGCTAATTTCCTTCAGAATGGATAGGTTTGATCTTCTTGCAGTCCATGGGACTCTCAAGAGTCTCCTCCAGCACCAAAATTCAAAAGCATCGATTCTTCGGTGATCACTCATGATTACTCTTGATTTTTTTTAAAAAAATGTCTCTCTCTCTTTCTATCCCAGAACCTGCGTCTTTAAAGACTCATCCTTTAAGCACATGCTGTGCTTTAAAAACCTTTGTTTTTTTCCACGCTGGAAAGCTGAAAATGTCCCCCAATTAAATGATTCCTCGAATGAGTCAAAGGAAAACAGAAGTGCCTGGGCTCCTGCTCAATGCAGTTGGGACAAATGGATGCTGGCTAAGCAGTTTGCTCTGGTTACTTTCGCTTTTATCAGCCTGCCTGGATGCGCAGGACTCCTGGCAGGTAATGCTAGGAGAGAACCGCAGTTCGCTCCAGCCAGAGCAAGGTGGTGCATGAATATTTCAGGAGGGACATTTGCAAAGATGTACTTCCCTGCAAGCAAGTTCTGACGCTGCTCCTGTAATGTCTGCAACAACCATGTTCTCTGGGAGACTCTCGGTCATCATCTCCTTCAGCTGCTCGCACAGCGGAAGGAGATCTCAGATGAAAATTATCCCTTGCTGGAGATTTCTGGCCTTTTCTGTAAAACAGCTGGAAGAGAAGAGCCCATAGCTTCCTGAACAAGTTGCCATAGCGTCAGACTCGGACTTGGGAATCCAGGGTTCATAGCCCCATGCATCCATGAAACCCACTGGGCGACCTAGGGACAGTTGGAATTCAGGGCTAAGGTGATTGTTCCAGACTGAACTATCCCCCATCCTTCCAATGCATGCTATTCTCAGGGTCCTCCTGACACTGCAAGCCAATTTTGGGGACACACTGGGGCAGTAGAGGTTGGAAAGCCCTACGGCACAAATAGAAATCCTTGTGCAGGGATTTCGCTGATGGGATTCATAAATGCAATAGTAAATAAGTAAATAATAAAAAATGAACACCTTTATTGGGAGCAGCTAAGGCCGGAAGTGAGGTCACATCCACAATATATATTTAAGGAACTCGTGTCCCCCCAAATAATCACAACAACTGTAGTTTACCCCCATAAAGCTACAGTTCCCAGCACCCTAAATAAGCTCTAATTCCCATAATTCTTTGGGGGAAAGCCATGTTCTTTAAATGTGCATTAAATGTATGGCGTAGGCATGACCTGGGTTGCATCAGTGCTCTCTGTGACTGTCCTTTTTGGTGAACTATAGGAACCGCACCTTGAAATATGTATCTTCCTTGCTGTGAAGTGTCCTCAGTCCATTGGACCTGTCCATCCAAGCTGGCCATTGGGTGCTCCCAGACTGGAAGGGTTATAAAAGGCATCTCTTTGCCTGAGAAACGAGGTATTCCTGGTTCTGCTGTGTTTCTGTGAGTCTCTTGCCCTTGGCACTATGAAGGAGGACTGTGATTTAGTGGTTTATACCAGGGGTCAGCAACCTTTTTCAGCCGTGGGTCGGTCCACCTCCCTCAGACCATGTGGGATCTATCTATCTATCTATCTATCTATCTATCTATCTATCTATCTATCATCTATCTATCAATCTACTGTATCATCTATCTATCTATCATCTATCTATCTATCATCTATCTATCTATCTATATCTATCTATCTATCTATCTATCTATCATCTATCTATCTATCTATCTATAGATAGATGATAGATAGATAGATAGATAGATAGATAGATAGATAGATAGATGAGAGAGAGAGAGAGAGAGAGAGAGAGAGAGATGATGATAGATAGATAGATAGATAGATAGATGATAGATGATATAGATAGATAGATAGATAGATAGATAGATGATAGATAGATAGATAGATAGATAGATAGATGATAGATAGATAATAGATAGATGATGATAGATAGATGATAGATAGATGATAGATAGATAGATAGATAGATGATAGATAATAGATAGATGATGATAGATAGATGATAGATAGATAGATAGATAATCTATCTATCTATCATCTATCTATCATCATCTATCTATTATCTATCATCTATCTATCTATCTATCTATCTATCATCTATCTATCATCATCTATCTATTATCTATCTATCATCTATCTATCTATCTATCTATCTATCTATCTATCTATCTATCATCTATCTATCTATCTATCTATCTATCTATCTATCTATCTATATCATCTATCATCTATCTATCTATCTATCTATCTATCTATCTATCTATCTATCATCATCTCTCTCTCTCTCTCTCTCTCTCTCTCTCATCTATCTATCTATCTATCTATCTATCTATCTATCTATCTATCATCTATCTATCTATCTATCTATCTATCTATCTATCTATCTATATCTATCTACCTATCTATATCTATCATCTATCTATCATCTATCTATCTATCTATCTATCTATCTATCTATCTATCTATCTATCTATCATCTATCTATCTATCTATCTATCTATCTATCTATCTATCTATCTAATCTATCTATCTATCTATCTATCTATCTATCTATCTATCTATCTATCTATCTATGAATTCCTATGCACCACAAATAACACAGAGGTGCATTTTAAATAAAAGGACACATTCTACTCATGTAAAAACACACTGATTCCCGGACCGTCCATGGGCTGGATTGAGATTGTGATTGGGCCGCATCCGGCCCCCAGGCCTTAGATTGCCTACCCCTGGTTTATACTCAAAGAACCAATTCCTGGCATTTCCAGGTGGAATTGGGAGGAAAATACAGGTGAAACTCAAAAATTTAGAACATCATGGAAAAGTTCATTTATTTCAGTAATTCAACTTGAAAGGTGAATTATAGTTGTGATGTACATATGCATGCTTCTCAGAGGTCCAATATTGCTCTATTTGCAATCCTTGTTTTGCTGATTTCATTTAATATTCTAATTTTCTGAGATTCTTAATTTGGGGTTTTCATCAGCTGTACACCATGATCATTATAACAAATAAAGGCTTTGCATGTCATGAGTCTACCTCATATATTAGTTTCACCTTTTTAAGTTTAATTACTGAAATAAATGAACTTTTCCACGATATTCTAATTTTTTGAGTTTCACCTGTAAAGCTCTGAAATCTGAGTTGCTGCCATTCAATGAAGGCCAGTGTTCTGCAACCTTGGACGCCCAGAATTTGTTATTCTCCAACTCCCTTTATCCCCAGGCAGCTTAGCCAGTGGTCAGGGATGATGGGAGTTGCGGTCTAGCATCATCTAGGGGCCCAAGATGGAAAGGGATTGGTACAGGCAACATCGAATGAGGTGAACCAACTGTATGGTTCTGTATAACATCACTTCCCATGACTTCTTGCCTTCAATACTGATTCCTGGCTCATCTCTGACAGCTCCCAGAGGCTCAGCCTTGAGAGTTTTCTATTGTCACACCACATTTACCACTGGGTAATTAAAAACAAAGCAATGACAAACCTAGACAGCATCTTAAAAAGCAGAGACATCACCTTGCCAGCAAAGTTCCATATAGTTAAAGCTATGGTTTTCCCAGTAGTGATGTATGGAAATGAGAACTGGACCATAAAGAAGGCTGATCGCCAAAGAATTGATGCTTTTGAATTATGGTGCTGGAGGAGACTCTTGAGAGTCCCATGGACTGCAAGATGATCAAACCTCTCCATTCTGAAGGAAATCAGCCCTGATTGCTCACTGGAAGGACAGATCCTGAAGCTGAGGCTCCAATACTTTGGCCACCTCATGAGAAGAGAAGACTCCCTGGAAAAGACCCTGATGTTGGGAAAGATGGAGGGCTCAAGGAGAAGGGGACGACAGAGGACGAGATGGTTGGATAGTGTTCTCGAAGTTACCAGCATGAATTTGACCAAACTGTTGGAGGCTGTGGAAGACAGGAGGGCCTGGCGTGCTCTGGTCCATGGGGTCACGAAGAGTTGGACGACTAAACAACAACATTTACCACTGGACAATTAAAAACAACAACAACTAGTCTCTACAAATGTACCACTGTAGTACCTATCACCCTTTTCCTTCCTTCAGTGGCAGGCAACAAACAATGGCAGCCATGCCAGTCTGAGGCAACAAAGACTCTTGCGACACCTTCAAGACGCTAACAGATTTATTGTGGCCTTGAAAGCTTATGCCACAACAAATCTGTTAGCCTTTTCGGGGAGGAACAGTTGTTCTCGATCTGCTTTGTTGTAATTTTTCGCATCTCTCCCCCGCCACTTTTTCTTTTTAAACTGTTACCATGACTCCTGTCTTAATAAAACGTTAGCATCCCCTTGCCAGAGTTAAGCAGGAGCAAACTGCGATTGTCCCTTGAGTGGGAAAGGGAGGCGGTGAGGAATATTTGGAGGCGAGCAAATGGAACGGGACCCGGGAATTTAAGAAGGACATAAAAAGGACATTCTAAACAGATGAAGCCGCCAAGCTGCCATAAGTGGGATGAAGTGGTGGGGATTTAAAGTGTTTTGACAATATCTGGAGGTGGGGGAGGCAGCATGTTGGAGCCCAGGGTGAGAAATGGCAATGTCTCCAGGTCTTGAAGAAAGTGGCAACTTGCCTCATTTGAACAGAGATCTCAGGGGAAACAGGTCTGTTTCTCCCTGAAGAAAGGCAGTGGTTGAAATCTGCTCGTCTCACCTGCAAACATGTGGAATGCAGACAGCGATTGCATCCAGACATGTGCTTCAGTGTGCATCATGTTCTTCATACAGTCATAGTGCATTAGGTAAAGGTAATGGGACCCCTGACCATTAGGTCCAGTTGTTACCGACTCTGGGGTTGCGGCACTCATCTCGCTTTATTGGCCGAGGGAGCCGGCGTACAGCTTAAGGGTCATGTGGCCAGCATGACTAAGCCACTTCTGGAGAACCAGAGCAGCGCACGGAAACGCTGTTTACCTTCCCGCCAGAGTGGTACCTATTTATCTACTTGCACTTTGACGTGCTTTCGAACTGCTAGGTTGGCAGGAGCAGGGACCAAGCAATGGGAGCTCACCCCGTTGCAGGGATTCAAACCACCGACCTTCTGATTGGCAAGTCCTAGGCTCTGTGGTTTAACCCACAGTGCCACCCGCGTCCCTCATAGTGCATTAGTGGTGTATTTATTCTGCTTGAGTTTGCCCTGCAATGCGTCTCCAATGTTGCAAACCACGGTTCCAACTCTATACTGTTCTTCTGCTCCTGGGAAGATTCAGGATGAGGTGCAGAGGGAGGCTCTCACCATTCCTCTTCAGTGCAGCCCTCCTCAGCAAGGTCCCTGACAGATGGGTATCTGTGGTGGACTTTGGGCTTTCAAATTTCCGCGAAGCCTCTGTGGGGATCCCATAGGCAAGTACAATCCATTACTCCTCTCAGAGGGATTCCTGTACTAGACTGGATCTCTTTCCACCTCAGGCCTGCCAGTCACAATGACAATCATTTGCTTTCACCAAATGTCTGCCAGGACTTGTTGGACCACCACCACCCAAGATCTTAGTGTAATGTGAGGTTTCTCAGCTCCAAGATCTAATTGTGTCAATCTTATATAGTACTGCTGTGCTTACTGGAAGAACGAAGGCCCTTCTTCCTTCCAGTAAGCACAGCTTCTATTGCTAGCCGTTAACTAGAATTCCAGCATGAAATTATTGGTTATTGGCACAGTATTCAGTCCACTGGTCCCATCACCTCCTGGCAAATAGAAGGGGAAGAAATGGAGGCAGTGAGAGATTTTACTTTCTTGGGCTCCATGATCACTGCAGATGGTGACAGCAGTCACCAAATTAAAAAACACCTGCTTCTTGGGAGAAAAGCAATAACAAACCTAGACAGCATCTTAAAAAGCAGAGACAACACCTTGCCAACAAAGGTCCGTATAGTTAAGAGCTATGGTTTTCCCAGTAGTGATGTATGGAAGTGAGAGCTGGACCATAAAGAAGGCTGATTGCCAAAGAATTGATGCTTTTAAATTATGGTGCTGGAGGAGACTCTTGAGAGTCCCATGGACTGCAAGAAGATCAAACCGATCCATTCTTAAGGAAATCAGCCCTGAGTGCTCACTGGAAGGACAGATCCTGAAGCTGAGGCTCCAATACTTTGGCCACCTCATGAGAAGAGAAGACTCCCTGGAAAAGACCCTGATGTTGGGAAAGATGGAGGGCACAAGGAGAAGGGGACGACAGAGGATGAGATGGTTGGAGAGTGTTCTCGAAGCTACCAGCATGAGTTTGACCAAACTGCGGGTGGCAGTGGAAGACAGGAGTCACAGTGGGGTCACAAAGAGTCGGACACGACTGAACGACTAAACAACAAATTCAGTCCACTCTCTTGGCTATAGGCAAACAATCTGTCGCTGGCCTGAAAAGCATAGCAAGCATATTGGGAAGGAGACTGACAGGGAGCCATTTTGAATGGCTTTAGCTCTCTGTGTGACAGAACCTGTTTCAGCCTGAGGACCACATTCATTTCTGGACAACCTTCTGGGGGCCACATGAGTAGAGCCGGAGGCAAAAATGGACAGAACAATGAATGTGCTGCCAGAATCTATGTGTGTGGTTTTAAAAGGGCTCAATAGCTCAGTGGGTCGTAGGTTCAGTTCCCAGCATCTCCTGATAGGGCTGGGAATGTCAATACTGAGTAAATAGACGCATGCTCTGATTTGGTGCAACAATGCGATGTCGATGTAAACTCTTTATATAATCTATACAAAACCTTTACATAACTTTATGACCACTGCTCCATAGCAATTGTTTGTTGTTGTTTAGTCGTTTAGTTGTGTCCGACTCTTTGTGACCCCATGGACCAGAGCACTCCAGGCACTTCTGTCTTCCACTGCCTCCCGCAGTTTGGTCAAACTCATGCTGGTAGCTTCGAGAACACTGTCCAACCATCTCGTCTTCTGTTGTCCCCTTCTCCTTGTGCCCTCCATCTTTCCCAACATCAGGGTCTTTTCCAGGGAGTCTTCTCTTCTCATGAGGTGGCCAAAGTATTGGAGCCTAAGCTTCAGGATCTGTCCTTCCAGTGAGCACTCAGGGCTGATTTCCTTCAGAATGGATCGGTTTGATCTTCTTGCAGTCCATGGGACTCTCAAGAGTCTCCTCCAGCACCATAATTCAAAAGCATCAATTCTTTGGCGATCAGCCTTCTTTATGGTCCAGCTCTCACTTCCATACATCACTACTGGGAAAACCATAGCTTTTACTATAGCAATTGTTGTTGTTATACAATTCCATTCACCATATAGATGGGTTTATGAAGCATTTCTGTATCCTTCTGCTGTGCTGAAGGAGAATTCCATGAAACAGTGGGTATATCTGGAATCACTGTTCCACTTTGGCAGCATTGGACATCATAAAACAAAGCTTTACCGCTTGTTTTCACCAGATAAGAATCTGACCCATTGCTTCTTTCAGAGACTTGCATAGTCTACAAAGACTGAAAGACTTATAAGCCTTATGTTTATTTGGTTCTATGTTTTCAAGAGAATCCATCAAGAGTGCATATTTTGTGACTCTCAGAGATTTATAAGATTTCTGTTTATTTGCAGAGAGTGCATATTTCATATATTTCATACTGTTCAAGGTTCTGTATAGATTATATAAAGAGTTTATATTGACATCGCATTGTTGTGCTGCCTTGGATATTACTGATAATTGTTTGCAACACAGGGGGTTGAATTGTTTGGTTACTGATTTGGTGTAAGGCAGCCGTCTGTTTTCCTAAAACAAACTTTTCCTAAAACAGCCATTGTTTCCAGTTCTTAACTAAACTGGCTATGAAAATAATTCAGCCCTTAGTGTGAACAGTGAGAGATAGTCGTATCTCCTGAACTCATTCATAACAAACTTCTGGTTCTGAAAACACAGTAGGAGTGCCTTGGCAGACTTTCACAATTTCAGGGTGCCAGGCAGCTGTGGTTTGATCTCTGAGGTTCAAATGAACCTTGTAGCACTCTGAAATGAAGTGAGGGGCCTTTAGGTTCTCCAGTACAAACATCCACCCTAACCACAGAAATCTCTGTCTTGCTGCAACTCTTAATTCCTGCGATGTACAATGCAGAGAGCACAGGCATATTTGGTATGAGGAGGCGGCACCCCTGGTCCTTTCAAAAGGCATAATTGCATTGTGTACTTGTTTATAACCATCAGTGGTTGGTGCCTCTTGGGACCGATAGGGCAGAGGGCAGGGAGACCAATACTAGGTGGAGCGAAAGTCAATGGCAGGAGGAGACAACTAATTCTAATTTTGCCTCCATCTGCCTCTCTGCTGAATTCTACAAAGGACTAAGGGAAGATAACAGGCAGTTCTGTTACGTACTGAGTTGAATAGGATCCAAAATGCAGCAGTCTGATTGGTCCTATAACAATAGGGTCCAGAATGCAGCAGTCTGATTGGTCCTAGAACAATAGAATTCAGAATGCAGCAGTCTGATTGGTCCTACAACAATAGTGTTAAGTTGTGGGCAAACATATCAGACGACACAGCGATTCTTCCAAAGCAGCTCTTTATTTGTAAGCTGGAACAGAACTAAGCTGAGGAGCTCAGTCAGCCTGCTTATATAGAGCTCCACTAGAATGCAACAGTAACCATATTCTGTAACTATCCAATCACTGAACGTCACTTTCGATCCTTCATTTGCATAACTATCTACAGTATCCCCCTGCTGGCCCAGGGTGAGAACTTCAGTACATAACAAATAGGATTCAGAATGCAGCAGTCTGACTGGTTCTACAACAATAGGATCCAGAATGCAGCAGTCTGACTGGTCCACAGGAGTCACCCAATCCAGCTCCAGGTGGAAGTGAATCCACAACCTGATTGGCCTACAGGAGAATCCCAGAATTAGCCAATCGTGTGGGGCCCACTGTGAAAATAATGTATAGACCAGCCTCCATTGTAACATCCCGGGCTATTTTTCAGCTGGAACTCATTTGAACTCAGTTCTGGCACCTCTCAGGTGGGCGCCATTGTCATTCTAAGGAAATGAGGGAGGTGTTCATGGAGGAGTTCCAGCACCTCTGTTTCTAGAAAAATAGCACTGGCAACATCCCCCGTGTTAGGCCAAATTAGGAAAGTAACTCAGGCACCTGCTTTTCAGTCATGCCTCATTTGCCAATTAAAAAATGAAGAAGAAGAAAAATCATACTCAACAGCCATTGTCCAAGGTTCCCTATGGATGTTTTGAAAAGTGAAAGCAGCACTGGTGGCTTTCTGTATGTAGTCAGGATTGGGCACATGGTGGAATGAGGATAGCCTGAGTGGGAGTCCAAGCCGAGCTGAATTTTCATCTCTAAATGAGCACCAGAAGCCTCAGGCAGATGCAGTGGAACTGGCTGGTTACTTCCTGGATTACTGGGCTGACAGTTAACAGGCCGGGAGCTTTCAGTCAGAGAGCGAACCTCAGGGCTTTGGAAGGGGGGTGGCAGGCAGTCTCATTAGGGCTGGGGAGCGCCTTGGCCAATTGCCATCACGCCCAGGGCTGCCACCCACTTTGCATGCCAATTGAAGAGCTATTAAAGGAGTGTAAATCATTTTGCCATTTAAAGTGGGTGCAGAAAGAACTAGGTTGGGGGGGAATTCAGTGGGAAGTCACGTCCTTGACAGAGCGATGCATGTTCTGGCTTCTTGGGAATGATTGGGACTCCCTCTGAGTGGAATTCTTTTTGCGGATAAAGATAGAAAAAAAACTTTGCTTGCACTTGTACATCCTGCTGGTTTGTGTGATTATATCACGAGAGAAAAAGGGAAGTAAGTGGAGTAGATATTTCACCGCACAGCAGCATCCACAATCTATTGAACTTTATAGTACTTTATCTCCCAGGCAGCCATCTCTAGATTTCCATTTTAGTTCACGCATACATCTTGCTTCTGTCAGAAATCAGGTCCATTAATTCTCAGGATCTATAGCGCTAAAGAGAAGGAAGGAAGGTGCCGTTGTAAAGGAATTTCCAAAACTGAAGTTCTTTCAGCACATGAAGATCATAAAGGTAAAGGTAAAGGGACCCCTGACCATTAGGTTCAGTCGTGGCCGACTCTGGGGTTGTGGCGCTCATCTTGCTTTATTGGCCGAGGGAGCCGGCATACAGCTTCTGGGTCACGTGGCCAGCATGACTAAGCCGCTTCTGGCGAACCAGAGCAGCGCACGGAAACGCCGTTTACCTTCCCACTGGAGCGGTACCTATTTATCTACTTGCACTTTGACGTGCTTTCAAACTGCTAGGTTGGCAGGAGCAGGAACCGAGTAATGGGAGCTCACCCCGTTGCGGGGATTCGAACTGCCGACCTTCTGATTGGCAAGTCCTAGGCTCTGTGGTTTAACCCACAGCGCCACCTGCGTCCCTATATGAAGATCATAGGCAAGAAGAAATTGCCCTCCTGAGTGTGGAACTTGACTTGTCAAATAGCCATTATTGAACAGGTCCCAACAGACAAAACCAAGACAGAACCAGATGGCTCAAGGATGGAACCAGGGTAAGATTCTCATGATGGGATGAGGAACCTTTGTCCCTCCAGATGTTGTTGGGCCCCAACTCCTGCCAGCAACACCACGTGTGACCAATGGTCAGGAACGATGGGTGTTGTGGTCCAGCAACATCTAGAGAGCCACATGTTCCCCTTCCCATCACAAGAGTCTGTCATGCTTTCCTCCCTGAGCCATCTAATTCTGCCTTGGCTTTGCCTTGACTCAACAGATTTTGTCTCCTGCTCTATCTTTGACTGTGTCTAGGGTTTTTTCTTTTTCTTTTTTTTGCATGCCCAAGATGCCTAACGAGATTAAAACAACACACAGCAACTATTGCAAGAAAAACCAAGAGAAAATTGCCACAGCAAACACAAGCATCACATTTATCTCAGGGTCATGGGTCTGAGCTCCACATTGGGCAAACGATTGCTGCATTGCAGAGGATTGCACTAGATTGCTCTTGAGGTCACTTCCATCTCTACAATTCTATGATTCTTATTTATTTATTTATTTATTTATTTATTTCTAAAATTATTCTTATTAAGATTTTACAAGTTTTAGCGTAATCAAAAATTCAAATTACATTTTACATTTTCAGACTTCCCTCTCTGCTTTATAGCATACTCATTTCTTCTGCTTATAATTTTACATGCCTTATGTACTAAAATTAAAGTTGTACCTTGTCAATCTGTTCTTAACATTTTAACCTCATTTTTCTATTTTCTATTTCTATTTGTCCATTGTAAGTGTATTACTCGAATCCTGCAAGTGAGTTCATTTCAACGCATTGTTTCTGTGTTCTTTTTCTTCGGCGAGATGGTCTTCCATAAATACGGTTTTAACAATGAGACCGTAAGTGACTGTGGAGGCCAGTTCTGGATCCAAACATCCTTCCACAGTGGGGACATAGGTTTCCAGGTGGGAGATGATCACGGTGAGGGTTTGCCAAGCGTGCCTTCCTCTTAGCACGTTTCTCCCTTGCATCCTGAGTTTGAGTGTCTTCAAAGCCCATGACACCTTTGGTAAAGGCTGTTCTCCAACTGGAGCGCTCGCAGGCCAGTGTTTCCCAGTTGTCAGTGTTTATACTACATTTTCTTAGATTTGCCAGTTGTCCTTATCTTTGAGTTAGCTTCGCCATTTCAGCATATTCCATCAACTTTTCTTGCCATTGTTCTTACAATTCTATGATTCTATGACAGCAGTCCTAATAACTCATTGCTCTGTTCCAAGCTGAAGCCTGCAGAGCAGTGATTCTCAAAGGATGTAGCACACCACCCTGGCGGAACAGGAGAAGATGGCAGTTGTGGCGGGAAGATTCAAGGACAATCAAATAAACATTTAAACATTTCATTTGTGTTGATGAGGAGATGAGAGTTTGTTTGTCTCAAATTAGATTACCTGGCAAAAGCAAGCTCACATCTCTCATTGAGTTTGTACACACACTTAAGCTAAGAGGCTCGTTTATAATTATATTTTGGGAGTGTTTCATGTTCTTATGTAGCTGCCTTGTTTTATACATTGTAAGGTAGTTGCATAGTATGCTATAAATCAAAAACTTCTAGGAGTCTTTTCTTTTCGTTTTCCAATGTATTCCTTTCGTAGCAATAAAAAATTCAGTGTGACTCGAGGAAATTTTTATTCTAAAAGCATGGACTAGATAAAAATGTCTGAGGACCACTGCTGTAGAGCCATTCTGGCTCTGGGCAAACACAGCTGCAATCTGGGACACCCTGCAAGAAGTCAGCACCATGGACAGTTCTCTGTAAGGTTTAGCACAGGGGTAGGGGCGCGGGTGGTGCTGTGGGTTAAACCACAGAGCCTAGGACTTGCCGATCAGAAGGTCAGCGGTTCGAATCCCTGCGACGGGGTGAGCTCCCGTTGCTCAGTCCCTGCTCCTGCCAACCTAGCAGTTCGAAAGCACGTCAAAGTGCAAGTAGATAAATAGGTACCGCTCCGGGGGGAAAGTAAACGGCTTTTCCGCGTGCTGCTCTGGTTCGCCAGAAGCGGCTTAGTCATGCTGGCCACATGACCTTGAAGCTGTACGCCGGCTCCCTCAGCCAATAAAGCGAGATGAGCGCCGCAACCCCAGAGTCGGTCACGACTGGACCTAATGGTCAGGGGTCCCTTTACCTTTACCTTAGGCAACCTAAAGCCCGGGGGCCGGATGTAGCCTTCTCAATCTGGCCCACGGATGGTCCGGGTATCAGCATGTTTTTACATGAGTAGGATGTGTCCTTTTATTTAAAATGCATCTCTGGGTTATTTGTGGGGCTGCCTTGTGTTTTTACATGAGTAGAATGTATGCTTTTATTTAAAACACATCTCTGGGTTATTTGTGGGGCACAAGAATTTGTTCATTATTATTTTTTTCCAAAATATAGTCCGGCCCACCACATGGTCTGAGGGATGGTGGACCGGCCCACGGCTGAAAAAGTTTGCTGACCCCTGGTTTAGCATTACAACTACCAGACTTTTAGAAGACATCTGAAGGCAGCCCTGTTTAGGGAAGCTTCTAATGTTTAATAGACTATTGTATTTTAATATTCTGTTGGAAGCTGCCCAGAGTGGCTGGGGAAACACAGCCAGATGGGTGGGGTATAAATAATAAATTATTATTATTATTATTACTATTATTAGAGAGGTAAACTAGAGGCAATTCAGAAAGTGAAGAGGTTGGCAGGGTGCCCCGGAAATAACCAGCAGCCAGCATTTGACTTTTGTAGCCCTTCTACCTGTTGAGTGTTCCAAGCTCCAGTGTAACTATTCACTATTCTGGAGGTGCCAGTACTGGCATGTTGGAAAGGCTCCTCGTGGCGTTTGCCTCCTAGGTGGGTCATAAGGAAAGGGTTAAAATGAGTGTGATGTGATTGGCCAGTGGAAACTGATAGGAGGAGTTAGGGTTAGAGGGGGAGTTGTGTGAAAGTCAGTTGGGAGTTGGGAGTTGGAGAAGGAGGAGGGAGAATAGTCTGTGGGTTGGTCGAGTTGTGTGGTGAGAGAGTGAGAGGAATTGTTAGGTGGAGTCAGATAGATAGTTGGAATAATCAGTTTGAAGTTCTTGGGAATGCATAGGGCAGTTAAGGAACTAAGATTAAGAAACTGCCAAGTAAAATTAACTGAAACCATAAGCTTGTTCATCCCTATAAATAAACTTGATTATTTGTTAATGTTAACAACTGGCTGGACTCCTTCCCCCCTTCATCTGCATAACAATACAAGCAAATCCCCCCCCCCAGTGATTTCAGCTCTTCAGCTCTCGCTTGAAACCTCCGCTCACCGGCTGATGCTAGCAGCTGCAGGAAGGGTAAGCCCCAGAACGAGGAAATTCGTGCCGAAGCGGTCTAAGGTTTACGGTCGAGTAGATCCGGTGCACGAGGCCAACAGAATCCGCAGGAACAGCAAAAAATACGGGCAGAAAAACCTGCACGAAGAGCGAGTGAAAAACCCGAACAAAACCTGGTCAGCTGCGGCGCGGAAAAGAGCTGGCCCGGGGTATGACGCATCCGAGGATTCCCTGGCATCGTGGGGGCTGAAGCCAGCCCCTGTGGGTGTGGGGAGGGGCGTGAAGCCCACAACCCCATCTCCTCCCTAGCTCAGAAGTGGCTTTTCTAGCAACTGGTATTCAGAAGCATTTATGCCTCTGACTGTGGAGGAACAGCGCAGCCATCATGGCTGGTAGTCATAGACACCCTCATCTTCCCTGAGTTTGTCCAATCCTCATTTAAAGCCCTCCAAGTTGGAGGCCGTCACTATGGGAGCGAGTTCCATATGTCATCTGTCAGGGACTGGACAGAGGAGGAATGGTGGAGACCACCTCCCCAGCCTGGACCTTCCAGAGAAGAGGAAGACAGTCTAGATTTACAACAGGGGTTTGCGGGAGGTCACAGCTCAGAGGCAGATGAGGGGAAAAGTTGGAAAATAATGGGAGAGGAGGAGGAGGAGGAGAAGAAGGCAGAGCAGGAGCAGCTGGCTGACATGTTATCACTAGAAAGCATTCCAGACCTGCCCTCTCCCAGAACCTGGCGAGCACTGAAAGTAGGAGAGCGAAGGGCTCAGAGACAGATGACCCTAAGTGGCAACCGTAAGGTGGGTGATACAGTTGACAAATGAGGAAGAGAAGGGGTGGTGGTGGAGATTTACCCAGAACATCACCATTACTCAGAGAGGCTGCATTTCTTTTCTTTTTTTATTAGTTTTTTTTAACATACCATTTTCAACAGTAATTAAACATATTTTTACATCTTATTCACTTTTTTTTTACTTCCATCAGTCCCGCCTGAAAATTTTCCAATATAATCTCCTAGTATACATTTCTTATTTTCCCTCTTACATTTAAAACTCATAACCAATATCTCTGTTCTTTATCTACTTTGTAGCACTTCATCTATTCCTCCTTACAAAACTTCTTGTGGTCCTACTGGCGTAATTTGTTGCTTACAATCGCTGTTCAAATAGTTCATATACTTTTTCCAATCTTCTGTAAATCTCTGGTCCTGCAGGTTTCGAATCCTTCCTGTCATTTTGTCCTGCATATCTAAGCCGCTCTCTGTGAATATTGAATACACAACATTGGTAAGAACTTTCCTTGTCTTATCCATTCCTGGCAACCTACCGTGGGGGCTGGATCATCTGACACCTGACATCAACTGTGTTTGTTTTAAGAAGTACCGTATTTTTTGCTCTATAAGACTCACTTTTTCCCTCCTAAAAAGTAAAGGGAAATGTGTGTGCGTCTTATGGAGCGAATGCAGGCTGCGCAGCTCTCTCAGAAGCCAGAACACCAAGAGTGAAAGCAGTGAAAGCAGCAATCCCTCTTGCTATTCTGGCTTCTGAGATTCAGAATATTTTTTTTTTCATGTTTTCCTCCTCCAAAAACTAGGTGTGTCTTGTGGTCTGGTGCGTCTTATAGAGCGAAAAATACGGTACTCTCTTTCGTTTGTCATGAATCTTCCAACACTCAGCTTCGTTGGAGGTCCATGAATTTTAGTGCTATGGGGAGGGGCAACTTTTCTGTATCTACTATCTCCCCGCTATATGTAATTTTATAAAATTCTATTGTACCACCTCTTACCTTCTCCCCCCCAAACAAAAATGTCCCAAATGCTCATAGGGTAGTGTGGCGATCACACAGGGTTCCTGGATGTTTGACGATCTATTGATCCCTGTGCCACCACTGTGCTCACTTCCCTGCTGCCACCAACCCATTACTCTCAGGTACACACTGGGTCCAGGCAGTTGTTTAAATTGAACCAAATAAACAAGTTTATTTTATAAGTATTTTTTTTTTTTTAATATAATTTTTATTAAGATTTTCCAAATTAAAAACAAATTAGGTCCAATTCATACGCTTTCTTCCAAAACCAAAGCCAGGACTTCCCCTTCCCGCCCCCAATTGCGTTCCAAATCTTCCGAATAAGCAATTAAATTCAACAAGTTTTTATCCCATGACTCACTTAACATCAATAACCCAATTTTTCCAAATTCCCATCCCCTAAGATCGATTTTTTCCCTTCCACGAGTTCCCCCTTTCAAAATTTTATAAAAAAAGAAAAAAAGATATAAAGATAAAAAAATAATTTTACAACCTTTGGATTCCAAATTTCCCTCCCCCCTTTCTCTGTTGTGTTCCTTCTATCCCTTCATCCTAATGTCTTCCTGAAGTTCCTACCCACTTAATCCATGTCCCTCTAGTAGTTTGCCAGTCATATTTAATTACAAATGTCCAATCTTGGAAGGAGTCTGTCTCAAAAAGGGGCCCATTTTTTCTATCCAGATTTTTATATCCAGGAGTAAAAAACTCCCATTTAATTTCCATAAGCTTGTCAAATCTGGATGTCCCAAATGTTCCCAATTCTGTCCAGTTCATGATGTTTCCATATTCTTGTCATTCTCTCTCCTCCTTCTGTTTCCCTGTTTTCCCGCAAAAATGTTCTTTTTCCATGACCTTCTTATTTTCTGCAGAGGCTTGTTATTCAGAAGCAAAACATTATGTCATGTCCCTTTCGTTTTCCAACTAAAGAATCCATTGTTTCCTGTAGTTTGTAGCCCTCTGTAGACAAAACAATGTTCCATTTCTGCAGTTCCCAAGAGATTAAAAGTTACAACTGTTCAGGTTTCCTGAGAAAAACACATGCAATGTCGCTCAGCTCCTCTAGGTGGATCGCAGTAACTATGTTCCCTTCCAGATCGAATCCATTAGTCCAAATAGTTTGTAAATCCTTATTTGAAACAATTTGTATACAATTTAAAACAAATGTAACCGGCAAAGTCCTCAAAGCAAAGTCCCTGCTTTATTCTTCCGTTTTGACAGCCTTTGACAGCTGTCAAAACTCCCGATGCTCTTCCCCAGGTAGTTTCGCGGATCACTCCAGGGATTCCGGGGGGGGGGGTTGTTTTTTTAATACAAATTCCACTTTTCTCCTCCAGCACAGTCTTATAATTTTCCCTCGCGAAGTTGCTAATTCATGAAGATAGAGATACGCTCGATCTTAGTCGTTAAGTCCTTTGTTTTGGCTCTTCTACAATTAAGGGGTAGGCTGACTTCCTTTTTTCCACCTCCCCCGTTCGCTCCAGATTTTAAAAATTTATCCCTCTTTTTTAATCCATAGTCCAATTACTCACGGGTTCTTCTTTTAGGTCCAAATTTTCAATAGAAGAAGTCAGCGCTCTCCGCCGGATGGCATGCGGCTGCGCTCGGCAGGGATAGCAGAGAACTCAAAGCACCACGCTTCTCCCCGGCGCCCGATCCGTAGCCTTTAAAAAGGCTCCTTCACGAGCCGGGAGGGCGCTAACGGTGCCAGCCGAGTCTCCATGTCCACGGCCTCACTCTGGCCGTGGTTTTTGAGGGTCCCCGCATCGCCGGTGCGGTAGGACCCAGCCCCTGCCGAGCAGGCTCCCTCCGGAGCTCGGAGGGAGCCCGCCATTCGGCGATGGCGCCGACCCGGAAGTCCTATTTTATAAGTATTAACAAGTTTATGGTTTCTCAAATAATATTCTGGTCAGTTTCTTAACTTTAGTTTCTTTACCGGCGTATACCTTCCTAATACAGTACCTTCTGGCTGATTATCTTAACTGTTTGACTGACTCCTCTTAACAAATTCTCTCCCTCTCTCACATCAGACTAGCCCAGCCCACAGACTTATCCTCTCTGTCTCTTCTCTAACTCCAGACTGACTTCTTAACAACTCTAACTCTAACTCCTCCCCTTGGGTTCCTATTGGTTAGTCATTTTACACTTAGTTAACCCTTTCCTTATGAACCCAGTATGATGTCACACACCTAGGAGGGCAAATGCCACAGGCAGTCACTCCACCCCCATTGATCATTTAGGTAACCTTGGTAAAAGCTTGGTGCAACTGAAACTCTGCACGTGCCCCAATCCCGTGTGCTTGCTTTGCCTTTGCTTTGAGTCATCGGTGAGGTGCTGAGTACAAGGAATCGGAGGCAGCTCAAGCAAAGTATCACCCTATTATGGGAAACTCTAATGGTCCGTGCCAAGAATCCTATCCACAGCAGTTGCTGTGCAGGGCAATTTCCCCACAGTAACTGATAATACATAATGGATCACTTAAGTGCAAGCCTAATTAATCTCCAGAACTTCTGTGCTATATAATGCAAGGAGATGCTCTTATTTAGCATGAATTAGTCAGAGGACAGTGACAATACAGCAGCCTCCAGTAAGCAGCTTTCCCCAGTTATTGGATCCAGTCTAAATTTGTGTTCCCTGGGAAATGCCTCTCTCTTTTCCCACAAGGGATCCCAAAGCCACCTAGCTGATTCCCCAGAGATCTTCATGACCTCCCAGCCACACTCAGGCAGGAAAATGATATTGTGACGCCTACTCAGTGCCCTTTGTCATTTAATGCCCCTTCTGTCCATCACAGGACCATCCTTTGGGTAGAACTAACATAGAATCCTAGAATTGTAGAGTTGTAAGGGACCCTGGGGGACGCGGGTGGCGCTGTGGGTTAAACCACAGAGCCTAGGACTTGAAGATCAGAAGGTTGGCGGTTCGAATCCCGGCAACGGGGTGAGCTCCTGTTGCTCGGTCCCTGCTCCTGCCAACCTAGCAGTTCGAAAGCATGTCAAGTGCAAGTAGATAAATAGGTACCACTCTGGTGGGAAGGTAAATGGCGTTTCCGTGCACTGCTCTGGTTCACCAGAAGCGGCTTAGTCATGCTGGCCACATGACCCGGAAGCTGTACGCCGGCTCCCTTGGCCAATAAAGCGAGATGAGTGCCACAACCCCAAAGACGGTCACGAGTGGACCTAATGGTCAGGGGTCCCTTTACCTTTTTTAAGGGACCTTGAGGGTCATCTTGCAATGCAGGAATCTCAGCGAAAGCATCCATGACAGATGGCCATCCAACCTCTGCTTGAAAAACCTCCAAAGTAGGAGAGTCCACCACCTCTCATAGGAATCTGTTCCACTGTCAAACAGCTCTTACTGTCCTAAAGTTCTTCCTGCTGCCTAGTCGGAATTTCCTTTCTTTTTAAATAAATTATTATTTCTGAAAAATACATTTATTCAAAAGTTAGAATCCTTGACCGTAACTTGAATCCATTGGTCCGAGTCCTGCTCTCCAGAGCTCCATCTTCCATGGGACATATCCTTTAGATATTTGAAGATGCACCAGGAAACTTCCTTCCTATAGCTGGGCCTTCCTCTTTGTTGAGTTACCAGGCTGGTTAGGCTTTTGCATCTAAAGTTGTGGCCCATGCAAAGGCTGTTGCAATGGGAGGAGCTTTAGCTTAAACCACTGTGACATCTGTCCAATCCTATCCATTCTTAAGGAAATCAGCCCTGAGTGCTCACTGGAAGGACAGATCCTGAAGCTGAGGCTCCAATTCTTTGGCCAGCTCATGAGAAGAGAAGACTCCCTGGAAAAGACTCTGATGTTGGGAAAGATGGAGGGCACAAGGAGAAGGGGACGATAGAGGATGAGATGGTTGGACAGTGTTCTTGCAGCGACCAACATGAGTTTGACGAAACTGCTGGAGGCAGTGGAAGACAGGAGTGGCTGGCGTGCTCTGGTCCATGGAGTCACGAAGAGTCAGACACGACTAAACAACTAAACAACAATCCATTTTTGCAAAGGATCAGGTTGCCAGATACTCATTGAGTGCCTGAAAGTGTGAAAGCAGCAAGGATCCAAATCTGTCTTAATTTTTCGAGGTAAATTAACAGGGCTTACATGGAAATGTATGACTAAACAACAACAACTGTGACATCCTTTGATGGGAAGCCTATGAAGCTTACACCGTTTCATCATTCTCTGATTCCTTCGCAAGAGTTCCAAACTCGTTGCTCAGAGCAAAGCCAAAGTAAAGACTTGGTTCCAGGGCATGTGCAAAGTCCCAGCTGAACCAAGGCTCATGGTGACACTGGCATGAGCTTTGGGCAATGCCCAAAACTGTGCGTGAGGCTTTCTCTGAAAAGCATGGGCCACATGCCTCTTAATCCAGCATGTCTTGCGCAATATCTTTGCTTCACAATAGCGCTGCTTCGAGTTCTCGAGGTTTGTCCTTGGCGGGGTTAATTTATTCATCTCTATCAAATATTCTTTTCATTAAACGAATCCAGTGGTGCATTTCTGAAATCCTGCCCTTGATCTAGCAATTATTTGGCGGTTTCTCCCTTCCATTTCCTTACCGACACCCTGCATGTCTTGTGGGCCTGGCTGTATAAATCAATCGAACGGAAAAATATCCTCCCACTGGGATTAGAGAAGACAGCAGCTCTTCAGGCAGCGAGGGATATTTTTTTGGTCTGATTGCTAATGATTACCCACAGGGGCTGGGAGGGAGGCATTGCGGGGAAGAGACTAGGAACGGGTTCAGTTCCTGGGCTAGCCCATCAACATGGCTGCAGTTTAAACAGACATATGATTGGATTAGGAGGTGGACTGAGCATCTTAAACAGCGCTGGAGGAGAAGGAAGCTTTTCTTGAAAACAGATCAGACATTGGGGAGATCCCAGGTTTTCTGGTTTTCTAGACAGACCTTGAAAACACTCATTTCGCAGCCTTGGCATTGTTTACTCAGTGTCCATATCAGAGCTTGGCACCCCAGGATTAACCATGCCAAATCCCCAGCGTCAGATACCTTGTCAAATATTGCCCACGTCCCGTTTCACGTTTGATGTTCAGGATCTGGCGTTCAGCATTACCTGAACATCTTTCATGGTTTACATTTGATCAGTAGCAGCACATGACAGCCAGTGGCTGATATTCAGCACCGGCTATTCACTCTGTGATGTACTCTCCATTTTAAAGTTAGATTGTGTGTGTGATGGATGCACATAAAAACAAAGCTGGCAGTGTCCCCACAAACAGCAGAGATTCCCAGAGAACAGCCCTGCAGCCATTTATCTGCTCTAAGTGGCACTAGAGCTGCTGTAGCATAATGACTGAGCGATGAATTAGGAAGTCCCCACTTGGAAGCTTGCCTCTCTTACAAACGCACTAGGTGGTCTTCAGGGAAGCCACCCCACCTCCATTTAACTGCTCCCCCCCTTGCAAAAAAAAATGCTGGGATAATCATGCTGGCCTACCTTACATGGTTGATGTAAGGACGGCAAACAATACAGTGCGTATGAACTGCTTTGAACATGAGAATAGTATGCTATGGGGCTGAACGAAACAGTGGATGTATGATTTTTGTGGTCCATGCTGTGGCCACAGACATGATATGTGATTTGACGGTGAGTTTGGGGTAGCTCAATGCAAAACTACTGAGGATCCATGTGGATCCGTGCTTTGTAACCACGTTTTTGCGCAATTGCGGCCCCACGAAACAGTGGATGTGGGGTTTTTTGGGTGCAGGCTGTAGCCATGGACATGCTATGTGATCTGATGGTGGATTTCGGGTGACCCAATGCAAAAATCCTGAGGATCCATGTGCTTTTACCTCCCCCTCCCAGACAGCCTCCTTTATCGCTAGCGTCCCTTATCTCCCTCCTGATCACTTGCCGATCAGCTGCTCAGCGGCTTTGTTTCAACATCCCCTTCCCTCTTGTTTGCCTTAGTGTCTTTTCCTTAGCTGGAGAAGTTTTTTGCTCCTCCTTTTCTTCTAATTTCTCTCTTCATTGCTTGTTTTAGTATTCCTTGCAAGATCACAGTCTTTACCTTCCCCATCCCAGGCAGCCTCCTTTACCCGCAGCCTGATCTCCCTCCCAATCGCTTGCCGATCAGCTGCTCAGTGGCTTTGTTTCCACACCCCCTTCCCACTTTCTAAAAAATAAAATAAAAAAGTACGATCTGCTTTTCGCCCCCCTGGGCAATTCAGTTCCCGGAACCACACATTCGCTCCATAAGATGCACAGACATTTCCCCTTACTTTTTAGGAGGAAAAAAGTGTGTCTTGTGGAGCGAAAAATAGTATATAGGAGAAGTTGCAGCATGTTGTCATAAACCCACCTAGCCTTTCTCCAGAATTATATCCCCTTTCCCCCTGGTTTTGCATCCACCCACACCTTTTAGGGATGTTTTCGAAACATTCACTTGCATTTCTATATACTTTGGAGTCCCTCCCTCCCTCCCTCCCTCCCTCCCTCCCTCCCTCCCTCCCTCCCTCCCTCTGCTCCTCAGCCTGATAGCCTCTCTCTTGTGTGTGCATGGAGTTGTTTGGGCTGCATATCTAATTTGTTGTTGTTGTTGTTTAGTCGTTTAGTCGTGTCCGACTCTTCGTGACCCCCTGGACCAGAGCACGCCAGGCACTCCTGTCTTCCACTGCCTCCCGCAGTTTGGTCAGACTCATGTTTGTAGCTTCGAGAACACTGTCCAACCATCTCGTCCTCTGTCGTCCCCTTCTCCTTGTGCCCTCCATCTTTCCTAACATCAGGGTCTTTTCCAGGGAGTCTTCTCTTCTCATGAGGTGGCCAAAGTACAGGAGCCTCAGCTTCAGGATCTGTCCTTCCAGTGAGCACTCAGGGCTGATTTCCTTCAGAATGGATCGGTTTGATCTTCTTGCAGTCCATGGGACTCTCAAGAGTCTCCTCCAGCACCATAATTCAAAAGCATCAATTCTTCGGCGATCAGCCTTCTTTATGGTCCAGCTCTTACTTCCATACATCACTACTGGGAAAACCATAGCTTTAACTATACAGACCTTTGTTGGCAAGGTGATGTCTCTGCTTTTTAAGATGCTGTCTAGGTTTGTCATTGCTTTCCTCCCAAGAAGCATATCTAATACTGACCCCCATTAGCATCTCAGTTGGGCCTTCTAGAGGTTCCCTCACTGAGGGAAGTGAGACTACAGGGAACCAGGCAGAGAAGAAGAAGAAGAAGAAGAAGAAGAAGAAGAAGAAGAAGAAGAAGAAGAAGAAGAAGAGGAGGAGTTGTTTGGATTTGATACCCCACTTTATCACTCCCCTTCAGGAGTCTCAAAGCAGCTAACAATCTCCTTTCCCTTCCTCCCCCACAACAAACACTCTATGAGGTGAGTGGGGCTGAGAGACTTCAGAGAAGTGTGACTGGCCCAAGGTCACCCAGCAGCTGCAGGGAAGCAAACTCGGTTCACCAGATTACGAGTCCACCGCTCTTAACCACTATACCACAGAGGGCCTTCTCGGTAAATGGCGCCTACCCTGTCGAACACCCTCCCACCAGATGTCAAGAAAATAAACAACTGTCTGACTTTTAGAAGACTCCCGAAGGCAGCCCTGTATTGGGAAGTGTTTATTATGTTTTTCTATATGCTGGAAGCCACCCAGAGTGGCTGGGGAAACCCAGTCAAATGGGTAGGGTACAAATAAATTATTATTATTATTATTATTATTATTATTATTACTTGCAACTGCTGATCTCAACTCATAGATATAGAGATAATTTTTAGAGTAAGGCCCCCACATAGCTGACCTTTAATGGACAGCTGGGCTCTGACAGGAAATAGATACCCCAAAGCCCTCCAATATCCCAGGATATTATGGAGGGTTGCCAACTTTTTTGTTTAAAGCAGTCCCTGCTTTAAAAGTGCCTCGGAAGTCAATAAAGCTGATCTCCATTCTGTGGACATTTTTAGTTGGCGGTTTCAGCGGATTAAGCTACCGTTAAAAGTGGAGGAGCAAGCGACACTTGGTTTGGTGTGGTTTTTTTTTGTTTCTTAACCAAATCATTTGGCAAGTGTACCTTGGTCAATGTACTGCAGCAGAGAGTTGACATAAGCCTGTGAAATTTGCTCCTACATCTTCTGGTTGTTACTGGAGCAGCATGGGTGGCAGCCACAGGAAAGGAGCTTATTAAACAAGCCCTCAGGCAAGCTGGAGGAGGGAGGAAGATTATTCATGGCAGCAGCATATGGGCCGATGGAAGCCCAACACATTGAAAGTCGGAATCCAACAGTAGCGGGTTAGTTAGAAACAGGATTCTAAATATAGGCAGACAGGCAGGGCTCAACCCCAGAATACATGAAGGACGTGTGTGGCGCTGTGGTCTAAACCACTGAGCCTCTTGGGCTTGCTGATCAGAAGGTCACCAGTTCGAATCCACGCAACGGAGTGAGCTCCCGTCGCTCTGTCGCAGCTCCTGCCAACCTAGCAGTTCGAAAGCACACCAGTGCAAGTAGATAAATAGGTACCGCTGTGACGGGAAGGTAAATGGTGTTTCCGTGAGCTCTGGTTTCCGTCATGGTAGTTAGAGATAGAGATAGAGAGGAGGGCGCATGCGTGAGACAACAGCTGGACGGGTCCTCCAGCCGCATGCAAGGGCGCATGCGCGAGCTGGCCAATGACTAGGGTAAAGAGCAAGGCGCATGCGCAAGCCACCGAATAGCCGACTCCAAGAGCCACACGACGAGCGGCTGCGAGAGCCGACTGGCGGGCGGGTTAGCAAGCCACAGCGAATAACTGCCCAGTGGAACAGCCACCCACGCCCACATTCAGGAAAGAAACTCATGTGACAAAGACACATGAGAGCAGAAGCAGCAAAGCAGGCTGGGAAATGCGGGGACTGCACAATCCTATGGGCTTACTAAAGTTATTCAGGCCTAACTGCTAACTGTTGAGTCACTCTGACATGTGACTTAGCAGCCATTTTCTCTCTGTGTTCTCTGTAAGATTTCAGTCAGAGTCAGTCTGCCTCAGTTGTGAGTGGAGTCAGTATGTAATCTCAGTCAAACTGTTTGGAACCATGTTGTTTATGAGGAAGTTTATTTTAACTCAGTAAAGCTCTTATTGGACGCGGGTGGCGCCCTGTGGTTAAACCACAGAGCCTAGGGCTTGCCGATCAGAAGGTTGGCGGTTCGAATCCCCACGACGGGGTGAGCTCCTGTTGCTCGGTCCCTGCTCCTGCCAAGCTAGCAGTTCGAAAGCACATAAAAGTGCAAGTAGATAAATAGGTATCGCTCCAGCGGGAAGGTAAACAGCGTTTCCGTGCGCTGCTCTGGTTCGCCAGAAGCGGCTTAGTCATGCTGGCCACATGAGCCGGAAGCTGTACGCTGGTTCCCTCGGCCAATAAAGCGAGATGAGTGCCACAACCCCAGAGTCGGCCACGACTGGACCTAATGGTCAGGGGTCCCTTTACCTTTACCTAAAGCTCTTATTTTTTCACTTAAAATCTCTGCATTAATAATTTACACTGCGCATCAGAAACTGCCACTGGGGGCCGGATTAAACCGGATTTGGCCCCCGGCCTGGACTTTGGACATGCCTGGTCTACAGGAATCTTCTCACCTACTTCCTCCATCCTGCACGAAGAGGGCAATTTTGAATGCCATAAGCACTTCCTTTGAAAGAAGCCGACCAATCTCTCTAAGCAAGCTGTGAGTATGCAGTGGTGTTTTTAAAAACAAAAGCACATTGAGGTGTATGTAATCTGCATTTAAGGTCCCACTGGAGAGGAGGCCTGTAGCAGATGCTCTCTGCTCCCCTGGGCACGGGGAAGAATCTACTCAACACGACTTGCTCCTCCATCTGACTGCATCTACAGTTTCCCTTAAGGAAAAAGGGGGTGGAGGTGGCAGTGAGTGTCGTGTTGCCAAGTAAACCTTTCTAAAAATAATGGATATCCAGGGAGGTGATAATCAGGCATGGTGGAGCTGGTTTAAATGATGGCTTAGGCTGATTGGCACATTAGTAAAAGCTGATTCTAATTTTTTTTAAAAAAAGCATTTCCAGCTATGTTCGCCGGATAAAAGCAGCTGGGTGGTTTTTTGAAAAGGTTTTTCAATTTAAATCAGTTTTTAAAAAATACCAAGCCATTAGTATAAGGATTTTCCATACACAATAAGACTTTCCTCCCTGTCTCCTTCCTGCATCTTCTCCAAATCTGCCCTGGAGGGTTGGGAAGAACAGATTTAGGGGGCACACAGTAGGAGGAGAAGGGGTCAACTTTCCATTGTGCAATCAGAAATACTTGTGCTGATGGGACGGTCACTTAGCGCTATGCTGGATTCCACTTGTTTATTTTTAAAAAAGAAGACTTCAATCTGTCTAACTACAAGGCCCAGCATCCCTGACGATTGGGCATGCTGGCTGGGGCTGATGGGAGCTGTAGTCTAGGAACACCTAGAGGGCCACAGGCTCCCTCACTGAACTCTTCCCATCTCCCTCTTTAGTGCCAGAGGTCTTTCTGGAGTCTGGGACTCTCTCCCAGGACCATTGAATCACTCCCTAAGAGCACATAAAATAGTGCAAATTTCTTATTCATTACTGGGAATGGCTTATTCATTTCTAGAAGAAGCACGCCAAGCTATGGTATGATGGAAAGAGCCCATTCATTTTGCAGTGTTTCTTCCAGTAGTGCCAAATGGATTTAATAATAATAATAATAATAATAATAATAATAATAATAATACATGAAAGTTTTAAGGTTATTTTGGGTGCAGCAAGAATTTTGTTAGCCAAATATTGGAAATTACAAGAAATACCAACAGTGGAGGAATGGCAAATGAAGATGATGGACTTTTTGGAGCTGGCTGACCTGACCGGTAGAATCCGTGAACAGAAGGAGGAGGAGTACCAAGAAGAATGGAAGAAATTTAAGGACTATTTAGCTAAATATTCTAAGATAATGTAAGTAACAATATTTGTGAGTACCAAATGGGCTTAGGAGTTAAATGTTTTAAGTTATACAATAATACTATGGATATAAGTGAATATGATAAGAAAGAAAAATGCTAATTGATCAAGTTAATTTTACTGAAAATTAGTATTGGAAAACTGCTACAATGAGTCATATGGAAACTCAGCTAGAGGGATTTGAGGAAGTCATTTAATAATGGTCACAAAAGTATGATTATAATAGTTAGGATAAATGTTTGTATGTTTTGCTTGTTTGTTTTTTATATTGTAATGTTTTTTTCTTTTTTGTTGTTGTTTATGTTTGTTATAAATTTGGAAAACTAATAATTTTTTTTGAAAAAAAAGGTTATTCTGGGTAAGCCTCTTTCCTAAGTTTTGTTTGTTTCCTGATGAAAGGTTTTTAAAAACCCAGTTATATCTAGTGTCACATTTTTTGGGGGGGAAAACACTTAGTATACATAAAAGGAATAGTAACACAAACATGCTGAATTCTACACATATCTGAATGATTTCTTAACACAGACGCTGAACTGAACCCTGCTTTGCAATGTGATATAAGGACTGGGGAACATCATTGCTGGCGAGGTAAGCTGGCTAAATACTACCCAGTAGGCCAAACATTTATTGTTGCTGTTGTTTAGTCGTTTAGTCGTGTCCGACTCTTCGTGACCCCATGGACCAGAGCACGCCAGGCACTCCTGTCTTCCACTGCCTCCCGCAGTTTGGTCAAACTCATGCTGGTAACTTCGAGAACACTGTCCAACCATCTCGTCCTCTGCCGTCCCCTTCTCCTTGTGCCCTCCATCTTTCCCAACATCAGGGTCTTTTCCAGGGAGCCTTCTCTTCTCATGAGGTAGCCAAAGAATTGGAGCCTCAGCTTCAGGATCTGTCCTTCCAGTGAGCACTCAGGGCTGATTTCCTTCAGAATGGATCGGTTTGATCTTCTTGCAGTCCATGGGACTCTAAAGAGTCTCTTCCAGCACCATAATTCAAACATTTATTACTGCAGCATATTATGGATTTTTTTAATGATTATCAGCCCAAAAGTGTGGGTGTTTGCTTTTCATATCTTGTACATACAGAGAGATATTTTGCCCTATAAATACCCATGCTTCAGAGCATCACTGAGCATAGCATAGCATAACTGGACTGGACTAGACTGTGGTCCCAGTTTTCAAGAAAGGGGATTCTCCCTCAAGCTGAGCACAGAGCAAAAATGATAACAACAATCCATTAAATTGTACAGTTGCCCTCTTGCTCGAAGCTGATATAATTATGTCATGCACAAGATTGTGGCCTGTGTGGCCAGAGGCTTTGGAGGCTACGAGGCAGCATGAAGACTTTATTTAGGATGCACGCGTACAAATCTACCGAAAGATGCTTGTGCTGCTTTTTCCTCTTGTGGGTTCTGTTTTGCTTCCAGCTGCTTTTCATCCTATAATGGCACACAGAGACTTGGCTCCAAATCCACTGCTGATCCTTAAAAGCTTTGGCTTTTAAGTTCTTGAATCCACCTGGGCTTCCTTCCCCTCTCTGTCAGGAATGGGAGACCAGCTGTTCTCCAGATGTTGCTGGATTCTAACTCCCAACAGCCCCAGTCAGTATGGGCAAGGTCAGGGATGATGGGAATTGTAGTCAAGCTACATTGGCAGGTCCACTGGTTCCCTGTCTCTGATATAAAAAAACGTGATTTAAGCTGATCCCATTTCTTGCTGATTTAAATCACAGATTGAAAACAATCGTATTTAAACCCACCCATGATTTCGGCGCAATCCTATACATGTTTGGTCAGAAGCAACTCCCTCTGTGTCAGTGATGTAGCGTGGGGGTAGCAGGCGCTGGGCCCCTGGGTGCATTTGGGGGGGGGTTCATTTTAGGGGAGACATGAAGAAAAGAAAACCACCCAAGTTGGGGACAGGGGGCTTTCCCCTCTTTTTTGCAATCGGGTAGGAGAGACAAATGAGGATGACGGGCACATAGCTGTTTTGTCCTCATGCCATAACACCGGTCCTGAGAGATCTGCATTGGCTCCCAGTACGTTTCCGAGCACAATTCAAAGTGTTGGTGCTGACCTATAAAGCCCTAAATGGCCTCGGTCCTGTATACCTGGAGGAGCGTCTCCACCCCCATCGTTCAGACCGGACACTGAGGTCCAGTGCCGAGGACCTTCTGGCGGTTCCCTCATTGCAAGAAGTGAGGTTACAGGGAACCAGGGCAGAGGGCCTTCTCGGTAGTGGCGCCCTGTGGAATGCCCTCCCCTCAGATGTGAAAGAAATAAGTAGCTATCTTATCTTTAAAAGACATCTGAAGGCAGTTTTTTAAATATTTAACGCTGTATTGTTTTTAACATTTGATTGGAAGACGCCCAGAGTGGCTGGAGAAACTCAGCCAGATGGGCAGGGTATAAATAAATAAATAATAATTAGAAAAGGCAGCCTCCCTGGATTCTGCTGTAGCCTCTGCTCTGCCGCCTCTGCTTCAGCATCTGAGTCTGAACTGCTGCCTGAAACTGGCTCTCCTTGCTCACTAAAGCCTGTTGCCTCTTCCTCATCCAACCATTCTTCCTCTGACCTCTCCCCAGTGTCCCACCACCAATCCCTGGGCTCTGAGCTTTCTTCTTCTGGGGCTTCCCTGACTGATGCCTCCCACCACTCCTTGTCATCCAACCAATCCCTGACGTTCTCCAACAGCATATATGCTGAAGTCTTCCTCCTCTCTCTTGCTTGTTCTCAAGTGGAAAACCTGCATATATACCGTATTGGCCTCACTTTCCCCCCAAATTCCGACAGTGAAAAGTTTAAGTGCGGTGGCGCTGTGGGTTAAACCACAGAACCTAGGACTTGCCAATCAGAAGGTTGGCGGTTCGAATCCCCACAATGGGGTGAGCTCCCGTTGCTCGGTCCCTGCTCCTGCCAACCTAGCAGTTTGAAAGCACGTCAAAGTGCAAGTAGATAAATAGGTACCGCTCCGGCGGGAAGGTAAACGGCGTTTCTGTGCGCTGCTCTGGTTTGCCAGAAGCGGCTTAGTCATGCTGGCCACATGACCCGGAAGCTGTACGCCGGCTCCCTCGGCCAATAAAGTGAGATGAGCGCCACAACCCCAGAGTCGGCCACGACTGGACCTAATGGTCAGGGGTCCCTTTACCTTTTTTAAGGGACCCTGGGGGTCATCTTGCAATGCAGGAATCTCAGCTAAAGCATCCGTGATAGATGGCCATCCAACCTCTGCTTAAAAACCTCAAAGAAATGAGACCTCACCACTTGCCGAGATGGTCAGGGGACCCTTTACCTTTATATTTGCAACCTTATGGCATGCAGCCAGGAGAACAGGGCAAATAGCACCAGGAGCGCTGCAAAGTGGCACCTGCCCCACGCATAACCCCCCGCCTTCTCCCCCAAGGAAGGGAGAGAGCGAGGAAGGGGAGGAAGGGGGCAGTGTGGTTTCTTCCCCCCACCCACGATGCAGCCAGGAGCAGCAAGGAATGGAGCAACTTATATTCGGGTATTTTTTCTTTTTTTCTCTCCCCCCCTCCAATTTTAAAGGTGCGGCTTATATTTGGGTGCGGCTTATATTCGGGCCAATACGGTATATATACATCTCCTTTCCATGTGCTCTTGGAAAATGGGTTCAGTTGATGGAACTGAAAATAACAGTCCGCTCTGGATGTTTCCACAGCTGGGGCATTGTTATGAATGGAGTAACCTGCTGCTGAATTGAAATGAATGAAGAACAGAAAGGATTCTGAGTAAGGTCACATGGCAGGAGGGGAAGGTTATAGGGCCAGTTCCAAATGCTTGGCAAGAGAGGTGTTTTGCTGGCCAGGCTGTTAGTTGATTAATGCCCCTTCTTCCACCCAGGCCAGTGCAAAGGGAAGGAAAAAACCGGGGGGGGGGGGATATCATCCAACCCCCTCCCTCCCTCCCCGCCTTTTTCTCCTTGTTGTTCTCGAAAGTGAATGCTGCAGCAAAATGCACTGTTCTGGTGGCTCCAGGGCAGTGGCGGAGCCTCCAGCCTGCTGAGTCTAATGGAGTTTGTTTTTTTGCCCTTTTGGTCTTTTCTGCTGCTGATCCTGATCTGGCACTTGCTTGGCTCTCCTGCCTCCAGCGTTTGCTCTGACGGACTCTTTCAGCTTGTTCCTCTGAAAGCTGAATGTTTTGATTTGAATTGGGGATGTGCCATTAAAGAGACAGATGCAAGATGGAATGGAGCCCTTTCCCTGTAGGAAGATAATTTGGGGAATTTTGCTGAGCGAACCTGTAGTAACATCTGTGCATAATTTTACACACACACACACACACACACACACACACACACACACACACACACTTTCTCTCTTACTCGAGGGCTTGTCCAAATATATAAAAAGCCCAGCCTCATATACTATCCCCTGAGGGTCCACAAGTGAAAGAAGACCTAAGATGGTTATGCATTTATTTAGTTTGCTGATATTACGACACAGGTGGTGGTGTCGTCTAAACCACTGAGCCTCTTGGGCTTGCCGATCAGAAGGTCGGTGGTTTGAAACCATGCAATGGGGTGAGCTCTGTCCCAGCTCCTGCCAACCTAGCACTTTGAAAGCATGCCAGTGCAAGTAGATAAATAGGTACCACTCACTGTGGTGGGAAGGTAAATGGCGCTTCCGTGCACTCTGGTTTCTGTCATAATGTTCCGTTGCAACAGAAGCGGTTTAGTCATGCTGGCCACAAGCTGTCTGTGGACAAATGCCGGCTTCCTCTGCCTGAAAGCAAGATGAGCGCCGCACCCATAGTCTCCTGACTGGACTTAACTGTCCAGGGGTCCTTTACTTTTTACCCTTTTACCTATCAGGGATGCATACCCTTCAACATTTCTCTGATGAAAATAGGAATGTCCCATCCCATAACGACAATTTTACTATTTATATCCCAAACATCTTACTGGGTTGCCCCAGCCAATTTGGGCCGCTTCCCAGGACCCCTGACAGTTAATTCCAGTCACAAACGACTCTGGGGTTGCGGCGCTCATCTCGCTTTACTGGCCAAGGGAGCCAACGTTTGTCCGTAGACAGTTTTTCTGGGTCATGTGGCCAGCATGACTAAGCCGCTTATGGTGAAACCAGAGCAGCACACGGAAATGCTGTTTACCCTCCCGCTGGAGTGGTACCTATTTATCTACTTGCACTTTGATGTGTTTTTGAACTGCTAGGTTGGCAGGAGCTGGGACCGAGCAACAGGAGCTCACCCTCTGGTGGGGAATACCCTCTCCTGGGTCACACACACACAAGCTTCTGAGGGTGAGCAAGTGAGTTAGTGGGGAGGGAGACCTTAATTCAGCAATTTGGGGCCTATTGTTTAGGACTTTAATACTAAAATGAACTCCTTGAATTCAGCCCAGAAATGAACTGGCAACCAATGAGCTCTAAAGAAAGCCCCAGCCATTATCTGGCTGATGCATTTTGGACCAGTTATAGTTTCCAAGTCACCTTCAAGAGCAGCCCCACATGGAGTGCATGGCAAGAATCCAATCTGAAAGTTACCAGAGTGATCTCAAAGTTATCAGGAAAGGGTCACCATGTATTGGTGGGCTCCCTGCCTTGCACCCTGCCAGTCACAATGTCCACCGGCCATGACTGCTAGGAATTTTAATGCCAGGAAGTAACCAGTTACCTCCTCGCTGAGTGCTGCACAAGAGGACTACATTAGTAGGGTACTTGCATCAGGCTGCAGAGAATGCAATGAAAACAAGAAGCCCTCAATGGCCAACCCAGCTGTGACACTGGAAGTCTGTGATTGACTCTCGCATCATTGTTTCTGGTTAAAAAGCAGGAAGAGGAAGGGTTAGGGTTCACTGCGGACAGCTAAATGTCGTGGTCCAGCTCTGACCCACACTGAGACCCCAACCATAGTCAGATGCTGGGGTTCGAGTCAGAATTGCAGAAGGATGAGATTTGTATGAGATTTCAATCAGAGTCCAGTAATAGCCTCATTATAACAATGCCAATGTATAATACAATTATTAATACCAATAATGCAAATACAGAATTATATAACTTAGTTAAAGTGGCCACCTGCATGCTAGATTTGATGATTGTCTTTATTTCTGCATTCCAAAATCATATTAGTTTCAGTTACATTCTGGTCATAATAATGCCTTCTACAACAACTGCAATATTAATAATTTCTATTTGTGTTGACACATTAAATGTTTTATAAAACTGCAAGTGGGGAACTCTATATCCTTATTCTCCCTGTACGTGGCAATTTTTCTGTCCACGGTGTTTCTTCCTGTCCTTGTAAGATGTTATGTCTTCCCTCACGATTGTTGCTGTTAGCCCATTGTTGTTCCAGAAATTTCTCCATCGCTCTATTCCATGCGTCATTGTTTTGCACCAAGAACTTTAACAACAGCTGCAAAAGTTGCTCTGTCCCAGTAAATAAACTGATCTCCCAATGAGACCTCCTGCTGTCGTGGGGGCTGCCTCCATTAAGGCAGAGCAGAACCGGAAGCCAGCTCTGGTTAATTTCAACCATATACTTTCTTGAGTAGAATAATCAACTAAATCTTTAATCAAAGCTTAAACTTTCCCCCCTTCTAATTAATCGGCAAGACTGAGATTGTGCAGCACAGCTGCACATGACAGCCTTTCTCCCTTCCTATGTCAAATTTGATGGAAACGCAACTTAATGATTGCTCCCTACTTCCCAGTTTTGTATCTAAAGCTAGCGAATAGTTTGCATGTTTTGGTGAACTACGGTGACTTTCCTTCTAGCAATCAGAACCGCCAGCAACCCAAGTGGCCAGGACTCAGCTGAAATCAATGTCAATGTATCTCCAAAATTGGGGCTTCAGACAATTCTAATTGGATATGAAGCCATTTCTACTTGGGTTGGGGCAATCCTGCAGCAAAAGAGATTCTGTTTTTCCTACTCTCAAATGAATGAGTTGTCGAAACCGATAGGAAATGTTCAGGGAAGCTCACTTGCTTGTAATATTGCTCTACAGTTCAGGTCACGGGAGAAGCACATCTGTATTGTGCTTGCGTTCATTACGGATACAGCAGACGTGCACCTAGAGGAAAAATACTCTCTTTTGCCGCAATGATAAAAAAAAGGACTAAGAGGCTGTTTCAGCTCCTGCAATTTTCTGTGTTTTGAAGAGCTTTTTGGCAGGCAGAATATAGCAAGACAGATAGCATCTCTGGTGAGGCTGTAATGTTTGGACTGAGGCCCTATAAATGCTTGCCTGGGAAGTAAGCCCCACCAGGGGCGGAGGAAGGGGTGTGCGGTAGGGGCGGGTTGCCCCGGGTGTCACCACTGAAGGGGGTGACAAAATGCCAGGAGGCACTCACTGTGGGGCCTGCAACGTGCCCAAGCCACGCGTCTCTCCTGGGAGTGACACGGTGGCTTGGCCGCCCGCAGGCTCTGCACTGCCCCAAATGGTCCGCCCGCTGCCTCCCCCTCAGTTGTAGGGTGGCTGAGTGGGAGGAGGCAGGCTGACTCCTCAGAGGCCCCATGGAGCGTCCTGCCCCGCCCTGCTCCATGGGTGGCTGCCCCCCGGGTGCAGCTGGTCCCACCCCTGGGCGCAGGGCACACGTGCTGCCTCAGGCACCAAATTGGCTTGCTCCGCCGCTGAGCCCCACTGAATGTAAGGGCCATAGCTCAGTGGTAGAGCATCTGCTTAGCAGGCCAAAGGTCTCAGATTCAATGCCTGTTGTTTCCAGGAATGCTGGAAATGTCCCCTGCCTGAAACCCTGGACAGCTGCTAACAGACAGTGTAGGCCTGTTTCCAGTCCTGAAATGTTGCTGGATTACAACTCCCATTAAACCCTGACCATTGGCTAAGCTGGCTGGGGTTGATGTGAGTTCAACAACACTGGTGAAAACAATATGGAGCAAATGGATCAGTGGTATGCATGTGCTGAATTCCCTCCTATTCCAAATTAAGCTCAACTATGGTACGTGGGTGGCGCTGTGGGTGAAACCACAGAGCCTAGGACTTGCCGATCAGAAGGTCGGCGGTTCGAATCCCCACGATGGGGTGAGCTCCCGTTGCTCGGTCCCTGCTCCTGCCAGCCTAGCAGTTTGAAAGCAAGTCAAAGTGCAAGTAGATAAATAGGTACCACTCTGGCGGGAAGGTAAACGGCTTTTCCGTGCGCTGCTCTGGTTCGCCAGAAGCGGCTTAGTCATGCTGGCCACATGATCCAGAAAGTGTACGCCAGCTTCCTTGGTCAGTAAAGTGAGATGAGCGCTGCAACCCCAGAGTCAGTCACGACTGGACCTAATGGTCAGGGGTCCCTTTACCTTTATGGTAGCCCTAGCTCAGTTTATTAGAGCATGGGGCTGATAATACCAAGGTTGCAGGTTCGAACCCCGTATGGGACATCTGTATATTGCTGCTTTGCAGGCGGGATTCTAGATCAGGCATGTCCAACTCTCAGCAGACTGAGATCTATTCCCACTATAAAAAAAATTGGCAGTGATCTACCCAAATTTGTTGAGTTTGGGGGAACCACAGTTGGTGGGCTTTTTCTGCAGAACCCAAGTTGTTGAACTTTTTTTACAGTTCCAAAGTTGTTGAGCGGGAAGCCTGTGTGTGCCAAAACCACAGTGTCTCTCAAAGACGTTGAGTGCTGCACAGCATGTGGGTTTTTTTGGGGTAGATCGCTCTGGATCACACGCTCGACCGGAATCGACCAGGGGTGACCCACGATCAACCAGTAGATGATCAACCTGTTGGACGGGTCTTGTCTAGACAATCATCAGAGTCACTTCCATCTCTAAAATCCTACGGTTCTATGATCCAGTGTACAAGCTTGAAATAGAATTAATATTATCCTCCACGATGTGCAGGGAGCAATAGCTATTGAGCACCTAATAAATTTAGGAAGCAAACAAATCTTGCAATTTGTGAGTTTAAAAAAAACCAAAAGAAATTTTCAATTAATAAGTATGAGAATGGAGTGGACATTTCATTTGCAAGGAAGACCAGGGGGTACGGCAAGTCCATTTCCACCAGCCCCAAAACCTTTCCCTCTCTGCCTGTCGTCCCCTGACTTGTTGAGCATTGCCTTCTGATTTGAAAGCCATTCTCGCCCTCTTCCCTGTTCAATTAGCTGCTTGCTGAAAAGGAGCCACAGGAAGCCCATCAAAGGCATGTTTGAAGTTTTTTGATTTAATCTTCCCATGATGCTAGTGGCTGCTTATGGAGTTTATATAGCACTCTTCCCTCCAAGTTGGCACAAAGATTGTTCTGGCAATTTTTGCCCTCCCCAAGGTCCTTTGTATATTGGAAATGGTCTTTGGAAGGTTGAACGCACAAGTTATTCATTGCGGCATTATGACTCAGTCTTGTCAACACCCTTTTTTCACGGGGTGGTTTTTGGAGGATCAATGAAATAACTGTGGCAGTATGTAATAGAAATGTAAGTTGCTATTATTAATGGGCCCAAGCTGTTGCGCAGGAACTAAGAAGGAATCGTTTTGCAGAGGCAGGCGTGAGGGTGGCGGCGGCTGGGAGAGAGAGATCTGACATAAAGCTGAGGCTACTGTCTTCCTGTTCTTGTGGTGCCTTTCAGCGAAAGGATGCTTTGAAAGAAGGGCAGGCAATGAAAAGAACAGTCATTTAGTTACATCCCTGTTATGACAAAGGATACATTCTCTAGTCACGAAAAGGCCCCCAGGGAATCCTGATGGCAGCTGATTTGGGGAAACATTAAAGCAGTTACCTGCACAGGCTGGTTTTACACCTGGGCAAGAGCCTGATGGCTATCAATGGGTCTTTGCACACCTGCAAGAAGCATAGCTGTCAACTGTCCCTTATTTGGCGGGAAACTCCCTTATCCCATTGCCGTGTCCCGCTGCTGTCCCGGATTGATGATATCCCATAAATTTCCCGGTTTTCAAAGGAAGCAGCTCCTCTCCCTCCCTCCCTACGGCCAACGAAGAGGGAGGCTCCAACTGTGTTGCTTGGCTGTGTTGCTCACCCAATAAAGAGTCTAAGAACGACTGGGGGGCAGAGCTTGCATGCCTTGTGCCAATCAAATCGGCCGCGTTGCCTGGGGACTCACCTTTGCTCAGTGCTTCCCAGCGGAGAGGTGACGCTGGTTTTCCTTGCTGCATCCCCTTTGCTGGGTTGCTGCGCTGTGGGAACCACCACTTGAGGCTTCGTTTGGTTGCTGGCTGGGCTTTCTGCCTTTGGCTCGGAGGGGCTCAGAAGTTGAACATACCTGTGCTCGGAAGCGGATGGATACGTCATCGACGGCCCACTCACCCTTGCCAGGGAAAAGGTCTGTCTGGAGCGGGGGCACATGGTGGGGAAAAAAGGAAATCCCTTATTTTGGCTGCTGATCCCTTATTTTCAAATCTGTAAGTTGACAGCTATGGCAAGAGGGTTAGTATCTGTCAAGGACTGGGTGGATGCAGAGGAATGGTAGGAAGAACCAGCCAAGGAACAACCAAGCAAAGAAGGCTCAGAGCCCAGGGCGTGGTGGTTAGACAATGATAAGTGGTCAGAGGGAGAAGAATGGGAAGATGAAATGTTGGGGATAACAGGGCTTAGTGAGCTGGGAGAATCTGTGACAGAGAGAAGTTGAGAATCAGAGGCAGAGGCTGAAGCAGGAGGGTGGGAGGAGAGAGGCCAAGAAGCAGAGGTGTGTAGGGCTGGTGAAGAGTCACTGCTGTCTCCTCCTGCTGCTGCGACAAGGCCCCTTCCTCCCTGACTCCCAGAACCAGGAGAGGGCTGCAACAGGCAGAGCAAAACAGGCTTCATGCAGGCACAGTCTCTGTTTGTTTGCAAGAAGCCCTGGAGAGGAGAGGACTTAGACAGCTGTGGGGAGGTGGGAGCTTTTAGTATTGACAACTGATTTAATGCAGTAGTGGTGTAGCGTGGGTTGCCAGTGCTTGGAGCTGCATGGAGGAGTTGGCTGAGTGGGAGGGAAACAGGCGGAGGGCTCTTGAGCATTCAACTGCCTAGCAGGGTCCGTGTCACCCAGGAATTTGCAGCCACAGACATAAGAAAAGAAGAGTTGTTCTGTGGTCTGGAGAGGTCACTTCCTGGTTCACATGGAGAAGCCATTTTCGACAGAGCCAGTAACGGACATATGCAGCTGTATTGAGGCAGCACTGGGTGTTGAAATTTTGCACACCTAACCATTTTGCACCTGGGACAACTGCCCCCGTGGCCCTCTACACGCTATGCCACTGCAATGGAGAAGGACCTACAGGACATGAGCTGCTGTTCTCATTAGGCCTGAAACCCAGCCAAGACTGTGAATATCATGTTTTCCTAATAAAGAGTTAACTCCAGCTTTGAACTGTCTGATTGACTGCTGTCTAAATTTCAAAAATCCCAAGGTTTGAGGACCGATAGCACAGATGTTGTCAAGGTTGCTGTTAACAACCCTACTGAAGAAGATAACAGTGATTACCCAGGCCTTGATGTTGGTTGCAAAGGCACCCCCAAGCTTCAGGGCACCCAAAATGTAGGTCTGCCATTGCATCCAATGGGCCAAAGTAAAATAAAAACACACTGCAGCAGTTCCAGTTTAGTCCATATTTCCTTTACATGGCCTTTAGGTTTGAGTGGAAGGGACAGTAAACATTAATAACCAGGAGGCTGCTAGATTTTAATTTCAAATAAGGTCTGCTGATCATGTTTTCCAGTAGCAATCAGTAAGACTGAAGCAATAACTAAGAAGTCTGCCGAAGGTTAGCTTTTATTATTTGTTCAGATTGCTCTCAGAGAGTGGGCAACATCGCCAGTTAAGGCAATGCCTTCCATGACCCAAGTTTCCTGCAGCAACGTTATATCAAAAGAACATAAATATTAGTAGCATGATTTATCTCTACTCTTATTAGGTCAGCCTACGATTTTCCAGGAGATTATAAATCTGCAGGATTGATCAGTTTAAACGTCCCTGCCTCATTCTTCAAAACACTCCCATTCCCAGTTGTTCTTGCTTTAGAAGGGATCAAAACTGGCCCAGGACCAGTAATTTGAGCGCTGATGACAGGAGAGCTTAATTCATGTGAGCCGAGGAATCTACTACAATCCACCCACTCCTTTTCAGGCTCTAGACCAGGCAAAGAGGTAGATGCAGTTTTTCTGTACACTACCATTGCTATGCACTTGTGTTGAAATGCCAGCTGCAATGGAAACATCATCATACCCTCCAACATTTCTCCAATTCCATAATGATAATTTTACTATTTATGTTCCACACACCATACTGTCCCAGCCACTCTAAGTTGCTTCCAACATATATGAAAACATAAGAAAACATTAAATAAACTTCCCTATACTTTCAGACGGCTTTCAGATGGCTCGAGGGTCAGATAACTCCATACCCTCTAACATTTCTCCAATGAAAATAGGGACATCCTAAGGAAAAGTGGGACATGGATCAAATCAGAAACCGGGACGGCTTCTCTAAATTGGGGTCTCTCTGGAAAACAGGACCACTTGGAGGTCTGCATCATTATTAACCAACCTTAAATTTGAAATTTATTTTGGACCCTAAGTTCCTCATGTCAGGAGGTAAAAATGTCCCTATTGCCTTCATTGTTGTTGTTGTTGTTTGGCACGGTGTACTTCTGCCTCTGCCACAGATAACTTAGAGAGTCTAGTTTCAAGTTGATGCATTCTATCAAGTAGAATTCTCTGAATTTCTAATGGAAACACACTGAATCTACACGGAATAAGCTTTTCTGCTCTATCGTCGTCCTCAAGACATCCAGACTTAGTCTAAGGCCTCTTTAGGACTGGTCTGCTTAAAATGAGCCCTGTTCAATTCATTAAAACACACATACAGTGGTACTTCTGATTACGAACTTAATTAGTTCCGGAGGGGAGGTCCATTCTTAACCTGAAACCATTCTTAACCTGAGGTACCACTTTAGCTAATGGGGCCTCCCGCTGCTGCTGTGCCGCCACCACACGGTTTCTGTTCTCATCCTGAGGTAAAGTTCTTAACCCGAGGTACTGCTTCCAGTTTAGCGGAGTCTGTAACCTGAAGTGTTTGTAACCCGAGGTGTTTGTAACCCGAGGTACCACTGTACACATAATTTATCATAAACTTCTGTACAAACTAACAGATAACCATACAAATAATAACAGCATCATACACAGCACATTCAGTATAAAAACAACTTACAGAGATGCAGTTACCTGGAGCAGAGACTGTGCCTGGGTGTAGCCAGGATTTATTGGGGGGGGGGCAGGAAACCCACCTGTCCTATTCCAGAACTAAGCTACCTGCGACACGACTGGACAGTTCGCAGAAGTCACACCTATCGCTCAGCTGGGTTGCCAGCTGTGCTGCTAGAATGCACCACAACATCCAAGTGACCTCAGCAAGCATTTCAATTCCAAATATTCTGATTATTTCCACTTTTAGTTAAGTATTTTTATTTATTTACATCATTGGGGTGGGGCTGCTTCCCTTCTGCACCCTGGCTACGCCCATGGCTGCCTGTTCATGCATTGAGGTCAAGCCAGTTGCCTCAGGCCTCAGATCTGACCCCATCAGTGCCGCCAACTGTCAGGACGCTGGTTGCCCAGGAAAGGAAAGGTTTCTTACTGTCTTTTTTACTTCAATATTTACAATATTTACAATATTTACAGCCTCTTGGATAATGGCATTGTCCCGAGTGAATCTCCTTCTTTGGAAGATGCCTGTGTGTGAATTTGTTTTATGTGTGGAGATGACCAACGCACAGTCTTTGCAAAAGGTAAAGGTAAAGGACCCCTGTCAGTTAAGTCCAGTCGCGAACGACTCTGGGGTTGTGGTGCTCATCTCGCTTTGCTGGCCGAGGGAGCTGACATTTGTCCGCAGACAATTTTTCCAGGTCATGTGGCCAGCATGACTAAGCCACTTCTGGTGAAACCAGAGTAGCACATGGAAACGCTGTTTACATTCCCGCCGGAGCAGTACCTATTTATCTACTTGCATTTTGAGGTGCTTTCGAACTGCTAGGTTGGCAGGAGTTGGGACCGAGCAACGGGAGCTCACCCCATCATGGGAATTCAAACCACAGACCTTCTGACTGGCAAGCCCAGCGGCTCAGTGGTTTAGACCACAGTGCCACCCGCATCCCAACAGTCTTTGCAGTAAGGCTTTATTCTGATGGCATGAGTATCACAACAACCGGTAGTCTCTTATCTGTTGCAGCCTTCATCTGCCTTCACAGCCATTGTAACATGCCACTTGTTATCTTCCACCTGTTCTGTCATTGAGGACTTCTTGGATCATTCTTTGTCTAGCTCTTCCCCTTTGACCATACCACGAGATTCCTGACACCTTCACTCACAAGGGCCATAGGAACGTGCAAGCCCAGTGGCGTAGTGTGGGGGGTGCAGGGGGGGCCGGCCGCACCGGGCGCAACATCTGGGGGGTAGGGTTAGGGGGCGCAAATCTATGGGTTAGGGGGTGCAAATTACTTGCCTTGCCCTGGGTGCTGACAACCCACGCTACGCCACTGTGCAAGCCCACTTACCATGACAAGGTGATGATCCAGCAAGTGAATCTCCACCCTCGTCTCTCCCACTTCCTCATTCGTCACTTCTTTGGGTTCTGCTACATGCCCTCTATCTTTGAGCTCTTTGCTCTCCTACTTTTAAGGCTTGCCAGGTTCTGGGAGATGGAGGATCTGGGATGATTTCTAATGTCACTGTGTGACAGTCCAGGTTACAGGCAGTCGGAGTCTCGGCTTGATGCATAGGGACTGGGGTAGAGGTTGGGAAGCAGGAATCAGCAGTCCAGGGCCAGCAGTCCAGGGGTCAGGAAGCCAAGAATCCATGAATCGGGAAACCAAGAGTCAGGAAGCCAAGAGTCTGAGGGTCAGGAAACCAGGAGTCAGGAAACCAAGGGTCTAAGAGTCAGGATACCAGGAGTCAGGAAGCCAAAGCACAGCTAGGTGGGTAGCGTGTTGCTGTGGCAAAGAGCAAGAGGAAAATGCTGGTCTTATATACCCCTCCCGGCCCTTGCCACCAGGTGCTATGAGTCTTCTGTCAAGCCTCACCTGTGCGGCCATGCCTTGCCCTTCCAGGCCAAACTCAGGAAGGCCCCAGTCCTGCAAGGCCCTACCAGTCACAGGGCCTGGTTCCTGCACGCACTCCTGATGCACTGTGTCAGCCAGTTGCCGCTCTGTTTCTGCTTCCTCCTCCTCTCCCATTATTTCCCAACTTTTCCCCTCAGCTGCCTCTGAGCTGTGACGGCCCTCAAACCCCTGTTGTAAATCTATACTGTCTTAATCTTCTCTGGAAGGTTCAGGCTGGGGAGGTGGTCTCCACCATTCCTCCTCTCTCCAGTCCCTGACACCACCGTTGCACCACTGCCAGACCTACTGGGATTTCACCCATACAACTGAAAAAGTGCTGTTGCCCTTGCCACTGTGCCCAGTGTGCCCTCGCCACTGCATTGTGAGGGTACAGTTGTTGTGAGGGGGCTGGCGGCACCTGGGTGCAACAGCAGGGGCAGATAGGAGGTGGAGACTTGGATCTGCAGTGGGGGTGCCATTGTTAGGGCAACATCGGAGCATGATTGGGGTATTTGGCGTACAGCAGTAAAATGCCCCAGGCCGGCCCTGGCCCCACTCTCTGCAATACAGTCATACCTTGGGTTGAATGTGCTTCAGGTTGAGCGCTTTTGGGTTACGCTCCACGGCAGCCCGGAAGTAACAGAGTGCGTTACTTCTAGGTTTTGCTGCTTGCGCATGCACAGATGCTAAAAATGACGTCACGCGCATGCGCGGAAGCGGCAAAACGCGACCCACGCACGCATTGGTGTAGCGTGGGTTGTCAGCACCCGGGGCAAGGCAAGTAATTTGCGCCCCCTAACCCGTGGATTTTAGCAGGGGGCAGAGAGCTGCGAGTGCGAGAGCGCCCCCCCCGATGTTGCGCCCGGTGCGGCAGGCCCCCCTGCACCCCCCACGCTATGCCACTGCACACACGTGCTGACGCACCGTTGTGTCTTACGGAACGGATCCCGTTCGCATCCCGAGGTACCACTGTATCGTCTTTCCAGGTTAATGTGATAGATTGTTAACAGCAAACAAATATTGTTCAACATTTTAAAACCAAGGCCAAACCCAGAGCCAGGAAGCCTGAAATGGAGCATTTATTATTAAGCTTTATGTATCTGTGAAGACATGAATCAAGGAATATCTCTTAAAATAATAATGGGCACCGGGCACCTCTGGAGAAGGTGAAACATCTAATAAGGGAACTGAAGGTTATTCCCCCCGCCCTCTACTCGAGGAGAGGGGTTATAGAACCATCGCTCAGGAGGTGAAGATTCTCAGAAGAATTTGCTAAGGAAACCGTGGCCACATAGTACACCTGCATTGTGGGACCGGTCTTTGATTAAACTTTCAAGAGTACAGACGCTTTTGATGTATAATGGAGAGAATGTTACTGCAGACATTGTGGAATCATGTATTTCCACCCTCCCATCTCTCTCTCACACAAATTCCTGCGTAATTCTGGCTGCTTGATTAAAACCCCTTTCTTTCCAATAATAGCTTTCGGAGGGTGGAGAGGATGGAGCCAGCGCTAACAGCAGCCAATGGCCTTTTTAAGGAGGATTCCTTTAGTGTGGAAAGAAAGTGCATGTAGCCAGCATATAATCCTACACACCAGTCTATTTCTTCCATTTAACTCATCACGGGAATGAATGTAAGGTGTGTGTCTCCAATGATGGCTTCTGCTGGCTGCATGAATTAAATATGCAGATCTAACCCCTGAGAGGCATCTTATAAGAAGGGGAAATTCATTCAGGAGTGGCGGAAGGAGCGTCTCCACCTCCATTGTTCTGCCCGGACACTGAGGTCCGGCGACGAGGGCCTTCTGGCAGTTCCCTTGCTGTGAGAAGCCAAGTTACAGGGAACCAGGCAGAGGGCCTTCTCGGTAGTGGCACCCGCCCTGTGGAACGCCCTCCCACCAGATGTCAAAGAGAAAAATAACTACCAAACTTTTAGAAGCCATCTGAAGGCAGCCCTGTTTAGGGAAGCTTTTAATGTTTAATAGGTTATTGTATTTTAGTGTTTTGTTGGAAGCCGCCCAGAGTGGCTGGGGAAACCCAGTCAGATGGGCGGGGTATAAATAATAAATTATTCTTATTCTTATTAGGAGTGCCTGGCGTGCTCTGGTCCATGGGGTCACGAAGAGTCAGACGCAGCCAAATAACTAAACAACATTATTATTATTATTATTATTATTATTAGGTCCATCATGTGCTCAATTTCCTCTTTTGTCCCCTAAGCCATACCCTCCAACATTTCTTTGATGAAAATAGGGACGTCCTAAGGAAAAGGAGGAGAAGGCTGGAGAAGACTCTTGAGAGTCCCATGGACTGCAAGAAGATCAAACCTTTTCGTTTCTGAAGGAAATCAGCCCTGAGTTCTCACTGGAAGGACAAATCCTGAAGCTGAGGCTCCAAGACTCTGGCCACCTCATGAGAAGAGAAGACTCCCTGGAAAAGACCCTGATGTTGGGAAAGATGGAGGGCACATGGAGAAGGGGACGACAGAGGATGAGATGGTTGGATAGTCTTCTTGAAGCTACCGGCATGAGTCTGACCAAACTGTGGGAGGCAGTGGAAGGCAGGAGTGCCTTGCGTGATCTGGTCCATGGAGTCACGAAGAGTTGGACACGACTAAATGACTAAACAACAAAAAGGAAAAGAGAGATATTCTGTTACCAAATCAGAAACTGGGACGGATTCTGTAAATCCTGGACTATCCCTAGAAAACAAGGACATTTGGAGGGTCTGCTAAGTTCTCTGTTTTTCCCTACAATAGCCTGCAGGGAGCTTAAGAATTCACATTCTTCAGAGTTTCAGACATTAATGGTCATGTCTTTATTTGAAGCAGGGGCGACTGGTGCTCATGCTTTGCATGCACATCTGCTTGGAAATAGAAATAAATCAAACGTAACTCTGTGGATTACATTCAATCACACATAAGAACACTTGTAGCCACGAGTCTGGAATCCTACAGCGAAGTGCAGCTGGGGAATTTTCAGCAGAAGGAAGCACATTTCTCTTCTCCAAATCCCCCCACCTCCAGGTAGATTTTTCCTACAAGAAGTGGACAAACATAATTGCATGGCGAGTTCCTGCCCCCCCCCCCCGTGGAAATAATGACGCATGACATAATTATTAAGGTTAATGGTCTAAAAAAGGCCACAACTTTATTGGTTACAGGTGATGAGTGGTATTGGCTTAGGCATTGGTCCTAACTGACTATATCCGGCTTCAGCCCGTCTGCTTGAAGTCCAGAAAGGGTTAACCACCAGTAGGGGGAGTCCTGCTGATGCACATCAACTAGGAACTCCCCTGGGGTCACCGATAGGGGGCGTGCCTTGGGCCCTAACTTTCCTAGGCTTCGGACGGGGTCACGCCCCCGGAATCCTTTAACAGACTACCCTTCAATATGCGGGGCAGGTGATGGCGCTACCCACCCCAATACTCAGAAAGTTGTGACGATTTGCTACGAGGTAGGCAAAAACCAAGTGGCTGGTGCCAATTTGCCAAGTGGAAAAATTCCTACCAGGCCCCTCAACGGCGACCAACCAAGGTCCATAGCAAGGTCAAGGAACGAAAGCCTTATAGGGCAGGAGGGTGGGGAAAAAACAGGAACAGCTGGTGAGCGGCAAAGAGGGAGATCCCCGGCTGCGTCCTGCCTATATAGGGCAGGCCACACCCCCTGAACCAGCTGATTGGCCGGCCAGGGGGTGATGCGGCCGGGAATCTCCTCAATTGCGCGGGGCTGGCCTCCACCCACTGCATGTGTGAAGCCGGCAACTCCACCTCCTCCTTAGGGCAGAAGTGGCTTTCTAGAAAGATTTGCCATGACATGCTACTCACGTCGTTTATTACTGAGTTCCAAAACCCTTGTGTCATTGATCTCTCTTAATTTTCTTCTGAACACTTTTGGACATTGAGCTCCAAAATCACCAGTTTGGAAAAATGTGATGTACTGCATTGTGAGACTCAGTTGAGAGATTCCTGCATTCCACGGGGGTGGAATGGATGACCTTTGTGGTCCTGTCTACCCATACCTGTCAACTTACAGATTTGAAAATAAGGGACCAGCAGCCTCAAAAATAAGGGATCAGCAGCCAAAATAAGAGATTTCCCCAGCACAGGTATGTTCGACTTCTGAGCCCCTCCAATACAAAGGCAGAAAGCCCAGCCAGCAGCCAAACGAAGCCTCAAGCGGTGGTTCCCACAGCGCAGCAACCCGGCAAAGGGGATGCAGCAAGGAAAACCACCGTCACCTCTCCGCTGGGAAGCGCTGAGCAAAGGCGAGTCCCCAGGCAACACGGCCGATTTGATCGGCACAAGGCATGCAAGGTCCACCCCCCCAGTCATTCTTAGACTCCTTATTGGGTGAGCAATGCAGCCAAGCAACACAGTTGGAGCCTCCCTCCTCCCTGGCCGGCAGGGAGGGAGGGAGAGGAGCTGCTTCCTTTGAAACCCAGGAAATTTAAGAGACATCTTCAATAAGGGACAGCAGCGGGACACAGCGCTGGGATACGGGACTTTCCTGCCAAATAAGGGACGGTTGACACCTATGTGTCCACCTCTGCCGTTCTATGATTCTTTGAGAAGCAGTGTTGTCTACTACACGGACTAGGAGTAGCTCTCCAGGGCTACAGAGATGCCAGTGACTGAACATGGGACCTTTTCGCATGCAAATCATGTGTTCTCCTGCTGAGCTGTGACCCCATTTCCACAGCCATGTAGCTTCCTTTTCCCTTTTTTTGTTTAATGCTGTGCTTTCTTTAATACAACTTCACGCTTGCATTTGTTTTCTCTCACTTTGAATACATATTGTAAGCACCTGCAAGAAACAGCACAGCTTGCCTTCCTTGTGGAAAGCAAGATGCGCCTTAATTAGGCAGAGAGACGGGCAGCAAAGGCCTGGAAGAATCAATTGTGGTGGTGGTGGGGAAAAGAAAGCAATTAGATCCAGAGCAAACTTGCCAAGTGCAGGAGGGGATGTGATCTGAAGCTGCCCTTTGCATATAAATAATGGCGAGGAGGACAAAATGCCAGCAATGATGCACATGCTAGTTTTTTTGATGGGCCTCTTAGAAGAATGAAAACTCAATAACCAATTGGCTTGCAGCCGCACAGGGGTATGTTACTCCCGGCTGACAAGCTACGCCAAGGAGCGTGATATTGTCTCAGGAGACAGCTCTGAATGATTCACTTCTGCTGCAGTCGGCTTTGTGGAGAAAGGTTAGCCAAACAACCTGGAACTTCAGCTCGGAAATAATAAAACTCTGTCGGTGGCCCAACAGATAATTCTTCCCCAAAGAATTTGAGCTAAAATGGTCATTCTGCATCCTGCTGGGGATGATTCCCTTAGAGCCAAAAGTTGTCAGAAAGAATCCCTTCCAGTCGGGATTCAGGCCTCATCATGGGACTGAAACTGCCTTGGTCGCACTGGCTGATGATCTCCGGCGGGCTAGGGACAAAGGTGAGAGCTGTTTCCTAGTTCTGCTGGATCTCTCAGCGGCGTTTGATACCATCGACCATAACATCCTTCTGGACCGTCTGGAGGGGCTGGGAGCTGGGGGCACTGTCCTACAGTGGTTCCGCTCCTTCCTCCTGGGCCGTGTTCAGAAAGTGGTGGTGGGGGATGAGTGTTCAGACCCCTGGGCTCTCACTTGTGGGGTGCCTCAGAGTTCTGTCCTCTCCCCCATGCTTTTCAACATTTACATGCAGCCGCTGGGAGAGATCATCAGGAGGTTTGGGCTGGGTGTTCATCAGTATGCAGATGACACCCAGCTCTACCTCTCTTTCAAATCAGAAACAGTGAGGGCGGTGAAGGTCCTGTGTGAGTGTCTGGAGGCGGTTGGAGGATGGATGGCGGCTAACAGATTGAGGTTGAATCCTGACAGGACAGAAGTACTGTTTTTGGGGGACAGGAGGTGGGCAGGTGTGGAGGATTCCCTGGTCCTGAATGGGGTAACTGTGCCCCTGAAGGACCAGGTGCGCAGCCTGGGTGTCTTTTTGGACTCACAGCTGTCCATGGAGGCACAGGTCAAATCTGTGTCCAGGGCAGCTGTTTACCAGCTCCATCTGGTACGTAGGCTGAGACCCTACCTGCCCGCGGACTGTCTGACCAGAGTGGTGCATGCTCTGGTTATCTCCCGCTTGGACTACTGCAATGCACTCTACATGGGGCTACCTTTGAAGGTGACTCGGAAACTACAACTAATCCAGAATGCGGCAGCTAGACTGGTGATTGGGGGCAGCCGCCGAGACCATATAACACCAGTCTTGAAAGACCTACATTGGCTCCCAGTACGTTTCCGAGCACAATTCAAAGTGTTGGTGCTGACCTTTAAAGCCCTAAACGGCCTCGGTCCAGTATACCTTTAGGAGCGTCTCCACCCCCATCATTCTGCCCGGACGCTGAGGTCCAGTGCCGAGGGCCTTCTGGCGGTTCCCTCATTGTGAGAAGCAAAGCTACAGGGAACCAGGCAGAGGGCCTTCTCAGTAGTGGCGCCCGCCCTGTGGAACGCCCTTCCAGCAGATGTCAAAGCGATAAACAACTACCTGACATTCAGAAGACATCTTAAGGCAGCCCTGTTCAGGGAAGTTTTTAACGTGTGATATTTTACTGTATTTTTGGTTTCTATGGAAGCCTCCCAGAGTGGCTGGGGAGGCCCAGCCAGATGGGTGGGGTATAAATAATAAATTATTATTATTATTATTATCATTATTATTGTCACGATCCTAGGGTTGGGTTCCCCATCTTCAGAAGGTGAGTCTGGGGATTTGCAGTAGGAGAAGGAACTGCCCTCAGACAGCCTGACTGCTCTGGAAGAACTGGTGCAAGAGGAGCCCATTGTGCTGGTACTTCCCTGGCTGGAGGAGGTCACATTGCTCTCCTCTGACTATGAGAAAGCTCTAGTGCAGAGGATCTCAACCTGTGGGTCCCCAGTGTTGGGATTTCAGTTTCCATCAGCTGCGAGCAGGCAGCTACATTGTTGATATCATGTGATGTCTCTGAGCATGAGACAGGAAGTCTCAGCCAGTTCTCATTGTAACCGGGGAGTTACTGTGAGTTACTTTCGCTTCTGAGTCGAGTCGGAGACTTGTGTTATGCTGCTCAGGAGAGCAGTCATGTTTGTACAGTCTTAATAAAGTAGCTGAGTAGACTACGGACTGTCTCTTTCTGTGATGGATTGGCAGAAGGAAGCAAGTGTGTTCCTCTCAGCGGGGTGTGTGTGTGTGTGTGTGTGTGTGTGTGTGTGTGTCACTTATCACCGGTCTCTCTGGACTGAGGGAGAATTCCAGCCAGAGAGTGCCCACCGGAGAGAAGCTCCGGTGTCCTGGGAAGTTGGCATCTTTCCCCGGGGGAGTTTTTCCAACACCCAGATGTTGGAATACAACTCCCATCATCCCTGAGCTCTGGCCTTGCTAGCTAGGGGTGATGGGAGTTGTAGTCCAACAACATCTGGGGACCCACAGGTTGAGAAAGGCTGCTCTAGTGAGACCACAGAGCACCAGAACAGTCGAGAGTGTGGTTCCATTGGACCTTCTGAACTAGAGTCCTCAGAGCCAGATGAGGACAACATGACCTGCTGAAACCAGAGCTCCTCAAGCCAGCAACTCAGGTAGAGATGCAGATTCTGCTTAAGTCTCCTCCTAACTGGAGCTGAAACAGCATCTGAGCTCTTGTTTAATGGAGTTCCCCAGCCTAATCTCTGCATGGAATGTTCCAGGGTGCCATTATTCCTGAAACTCTTGCTAGAAATTAAATCTTGCCCGATTTTGCCTCACCTGCCAAGACCCAGAGACCTCAGAGTATATAATAATAATAATAATAATAATAATAATAATAATAATAATAATAATAATAATATTTTATTTATATCCCGCCTTCCCCAGCTGGAGCCGGGCTTAGAGCGGCTAACAGCAATAAAAGTAACACAGCATTCTAAAATCAATATTCTAAAATCAATTCAAAATCAAATGGCAATCACTGGATCACCAAAGGAGAGGCCCAAGCTGTACCTTGGCCAAAGACCTGGTGGAACAGCTCTGTCTTGCCGGCCCTGTGGAAAGATGTCAAGTCCCGCAGGGCCCTAGTCTCTTGTGACAGAGCGTTCCACCAGATCGGAGCCATGGCCGAAAAAGCCCTGGCTCTGGTTGAGGCCAGCCTAACCTCCCTGTGGCCCAGGATCTCCAAGATGTTTTTATTTGAAGACCATAAGGTCCTCCGTGGGACATACCAGGAGAGGCGGTCCCATAGGTAAGAGGGTCCTAGGTCATATAGGGCTTTAAAGGTTAAAACCAGCACCTTAAACCTGATCCTGCACTCCACCGGGAGCCAGTGCAGCTGGTATAGCACTGGGTGAATGTGATCCCGCAGCAAGGACCCCGTAAGGAGTCTCGCCGCGGCATTCTGCACCCGCTGGAGTTTCTGGGTCAGTCTCAAGGGCAGCCCCACGTAGAGTGAGTTACAATAATCAAGTCTGGAGGTGACTGTCGTGTGGATCCTAGTGGCTAGGTCAGGGCAATGGAGGTCCAGGCTGCCCCTAAGGAGGAAAACGGTCAATATCTTACTTGGGGTTCTCCTAGCAGGAAGCACAGCACTGCCCAAATGATCTGACTCAAAGGCTAAGTCACTTGCAGTACTGTTCTTCCCAGCCTCACAGAATTCAATAGGGTGAGGGCCCTTGTACTAGCTGGTCAGTTCCTCCAAGGGAGGAGAACTTAATAGCCATCAAGCCTACATAAGGCTTCAGTTCGCTCTAGCTCCCTGCAGAGACAACCTCACCTGTAGATGCTTCAGCCAGCAGAGACCCCCTGGAACTGCCCAAGGTCCTGCCTTTGCCTCCTCACTGCTCATGCACACTTCCCTTGCAAGCCTCAGGCTCCCACAAAAGTGGATGTCAGCTTACTCTCATTGCTACTCAGAAAGAACCAGATTTTTTGAGAAATAAGACCTGTAGTGCTGAGGTCATCACATCAAGCTTCTCCCTCATCTTCTACTTTGTTGTTGTTTAGTCATTTAGTCGTGTCCGACTCTTTGTGTCCCCGTGGACCAGAGCACGCCAGGCACTCCTGTCTTCCACTGCCTCCTGCAGTTTGGTCAAACTGCCTGAAACTCTGAAGGATGTGAATTCTCAAGTTCCCTGCAGGTTCTTGTAAGGAAAAACAGAGAACTTAGCAGACCCTCCAAACGTCCTTGTTTTCTAGGGATAGTCCAGGATTTACAGAATCCGTCCCAGTTTCTGATTTGGTACCAGAATGTCTCTCTTTTCCTTTTTGTTGTTTAGTCGTTTAGTCGTGTCCGACTCTTCGTGACCGCATGGACCAGAGCACGCCAGGCACTCCTGTCTTCCACTGCCTCCCGCAGTTTGGTCAAACTCATGCTGGTAGCTTCGGGAACACTGTCCAACCATCTTGTTCTCTGTCGTCCCCTCCTCCTTGTGCCCTCCATCTTTCCCAGCATCAGGGTCTTTTCCAGGGAGTCTTCTCTTCTTATGAGGTGGCCAAAGTATTGGAGCCTCAGCTTCAGGATCTGTCCTTCCAGTGAGCACTCAGGGCCGATTTCCTTCAGAATGGATCGGTTTGATCTTCTTGCAGTCCATGGGACTCTCAAGAGTCTCCTCCAGCACCATAATTCAAAAGCATCAATTCTTCAGCGATCAGCCTTCTTTATAGTCCCGCTCTCACTTCCATACATCACTACTATGGGAAAACCATAGCTTTAACTATACGGACCTTTGTTGGCAAGGTAATGTCTCTGCTTTTTAAGATGCTGTCTAGGTTTGTCATTGCTAAAGGTAAAGGTAAAGGGACCCCTGACCATTAGGTCCAGTCACGACCGACTCTGGGGTTGCGGCGCTCATTTTGCTTTATTGGCCGAGGGAGCCGGCGTTCAGCTTCCGGGTCATGTGGCCGCCATGACCAAGCCGCTTCTGGCAAACCAGAGCAGCTCACGGAAACACCATTTACCTTCCTGCTGGAGTGGTATCTATTTATCTACTTGCATTTTGCTAGGTTGGCAGGAGCAGGGACCGAGTAACAGGAGCTCACCCCATCGCGGGATTCGAACCACCGACCTTCTGATCGGCAAGTCCTAGGCTCTGTGGTTTAACCTACAGCGCCACCCGCGTCCCTCTAGTCTTCCTTACTCCGTCCTTAATGCCCCTTCCTTCACCTCCATCCCTTACTGAAACAATCTCCTTCCATCTCTCTCCTTCATGCTACATTGCCCAGGAATTTATTTGCCTGCCCTGCCTTCACTCTGTTCTGCTCTGTGACCAAGTTGTGTCTGCTGCCAAGTTCCCACCCAATCTTTCTTATCTCACCCTCGCCCAGAGTAGGAATGTACTGTTGCCTCCTCTGCAATCTGTTATCTGCTGCTTGGGCCAGATGTTGCTGGAGTGCATCCTATCGTTGCCTAGCAACAACCCAAGATGTTTTTGCTGGGATCCTACAAATTGGTCCTCCAGACCAGAAATGAACAATAGAGGGAGCAGAAGCAGCTGCTGGATGCTCCATTGATGGGAGATGTGATGAATGAATGGCCCCCAGCACATGGGTTGCCTCAAACACAGCTGGGCTTGCCAAATCTCCTCGCTCTCCCTCCTACTTTTTTTTAAACAGCTCCCCAGACACATTTAACGAATGGTACTTTTGCTAACATGGAGACAAAGTGGAGGCGAGTAAGGTTTGTTTGCTAAATTTTGGACAACCAAGAACTTTGGCAACCCTCGGCTGCTTAATCCCAATTTGGGGTGATGCCTCCCAATAGTTAATTTAGGCAATTTACCTCTAACTGTACCTATTTCTTTGTTTGTTCTCCTTCACAGTCTGGTAAATAATAATAATAATAATAATAATAATAATAATAATAATAATAATAATAATAATAGAAGATAGGGTATTTTAAAATAGTATTATTTATAAGTGATAAAATGTGAAGTTATTTTAAATGTGATTTAAAAAAAAGATGGTTAGAAATTATGATATATGTAAACTGCTAAAGATGAAGTAAAATGAAAATCAGATAGGTGGGACTTGGGGAAGCCCACTTAACAATGTTTAGAAAAATAAGGATATGACAAGAATTTGTTCGTATTGTGTGTCTTTTCTGTTTGTGCTTTTTATTTGTGTTATAAAATGAATTTTTTTTGAATAATAATAATAATAATAATAATAATAATAATAATAATAACAACAACGTTTATTTGTATCCCAGCCTCCCTGGCTGAAACCGGGCTCAGGGCGGCTAACATCAAATATATAACTGGTATGAAATCAAACAATAATTAAATTACCTCCTAAAAACAAGTCAGGATCAAATTAAAATCTAATTAGATGGCTTTCCGCAGGATTAAGGTTGGGAATAGTAAATGCTCATCAGACCCAACTGTTTATGCTGTTCTTATATGGGCCTGTGAGAATGCTGGGAGGCCTCTTTCGTCTTAGTTCTTATACAAAAAGAGAAGGGGAGTCAGGCTGAGCCCTGACCAAAGGCCTGGCGGAACAACTCCGTCTTGCAGGACCTGCGGAAAATTGCCCTTACCACCTACTCTACTGGTCCAACAACATCTGGAGGGCTGCAGGTCCCTCAATCTTGAGGCAAATGGAAACTTTTTTTTTTAAAAGCAAAATCCTAAAAAGGGATTTTTTATTTCTGCAGAAGCTGTCACTGTTTTTTTTTTAGAAACATGTGGAGATGACTTCTGAAAAAGTTCGCAAAATAGGAAACTCTCTATTATATAGTTGCTTAGGAAGTTCATATCTGTAGGCCACCAGTACAGTGGTACCTCGGGTTAAGAACTTACGGTAATTTGTTCTGCAGGTCTGTTCTTAACCTGAAACTATTCTTAACCTGAGGTACCACTTTAGCTAATGGGGCCTCCTGATGCCGCCGTGAGATTTCGGTTCTCATCCTGAAGCAAAGTTCTTAACCCGAGGTAATATTTCTGGGTTAGCGGAGTCTGTAACCTGAAGCGTCTGTAACCTGAAGCATCTGTAACCCAAGGTACAACTTTAGTGGTCAAATAGAATCACTTCTCTAAGCAAAAGTCTGAGAAATACTCCCTAGTGTGTCAGTGATGAGACTTCAACCAGTGTCTTTTTAAAAAATCACTTGTTAAGTGATGTCTCTACCCTACCTCTCTTTCTGACCAGCATTGACCCTTGTTGCACTTATTTAGAATCAGCTTTTTCTGACCTTCAAGGATTTCCCCATACCTATTTTGTTTTAACCTCTTGTAACCCCAGATCAGAAAAATCTTTTTGTCCCCATTTCATTGAAAAGATAGCATTTCTGCCTATTCTCCAAAATTGCATACAGTTGTACATCGGAAGTCGAACGGAATCCGTTCTGGATTCGTTCGACTTCCAAAATGTTCGGAAACCAAAGCACGACTTCTGGTCAACCAGAACCAGGACATTCGGCTTCCAAAAATAGTTCACAAACCTGAACAGTCACTTCTGCATTTGTGGCGTTCGGGAGCCAAAATGTTCAAGATCTAAGCTGTTTGAAAACCAAGGTACGACTGTATTTGGTTTGTATATTCACTTGATGAAAATGATGTATAGATGGTATATTACACCTGTCAAGTTAGCGAAAATGTATAAAGTTAGTAATAAATGTTGGAAATGTAAAGAAAAAGAGGGAACATTTTATCACATGTGGTGGAAATGTAAAAAGGTAAAATGCTTCTGGGAGATGATATATAATGAGATGAAAAAAATGTTGAAATATACATTCATAAAGAAACCAGAAGCATTTTTACTGGGCATTGTGGGGAGTGATATAAATAGAAAGGAATGTAAGCTCTTTTTATATGCAATAACAGCAGCAAGAATATTACTGGCCCAAAAATGGAAGCAAGAAGAATTACCGACGATTGAAGAATGGAGGATGAAGTTAATGGACTATGCAGAACTAGAAAAACTAACAGGAAGGATTTGAAACCAGTGGGACCATAAATTCACGGAAGACTGGAGTAAATTTATGGACTACTTGAAAAGTATTTGTGAAGATCAGATGACGTTTGTAGGTTTGCAAGAAGTTTTGTGAGGAGTATTATTGGAAGTATTGCAAAAATGGAAAAGGGGAAGGATGATTTGTTAAGAGATGTAAAGGCAATATAAAGTTAAGAAATGCATAGGAAGTGGTTAAAACGGATCATCAGAGGCGCTGATGAAAGTCTAAAAAAGATTGTATAAGTGATAAGTTTTGTGGTACATTTTATAATTTATATGTTAAAATCAATAAAAATAAATATATATATAATAGGTTTGTAGCCCATATTTCATTATCATGGAATTCAAGGGGTTCCCCAGAGGTTATCCATTCAGGCACTGACCAAACACAGACCTGCTTAGCTTCAAATCAGCACATTCAGCAGCAGAACTGTGAGATTCCCACAAGTTATGACAGCAACACAGCGATACTGCAATTCCCAAACCAACTGTAGCATGTGGAGCTCTTCCCCCCCTCAAAACCAAGCTTAATATGCACCTCAGATGTATTTTGCTTCCATGAGGGTTATTTTGTGGCACCAGCAGACTGTACGCTTGTGTGCATCAAACGCTATTGTCATGTTGTACATTGGCTTTTTGCTGTTATTGATGCTTCCTGGCATGGCCCATGGCTTTGGCTGCCGAGTTATTATTTGCTCAAGAATTTGCAAACTGAAAAACGCGTCCTTGCCGTGCGTCGCTCAGCCATTATGTATTCCTGTGCTCCGCTTTCCAGTTCCTGGCCGGCGTTCGTACGACACCTAGTACGTAAACAAAGACAGGGGCTTGAGGGTTGGAACGATGCCTGTTCTCCCTCTGAGATTGCTGCCGCCGGCACAAAGGCCTCCTCTTCCCCACAAACACACAGATTCCATATATCATGCCCGAAATGACTGCCTGCTGGCGGAAAATGCCGGAGAACAATCCACAAAGTGACTACAAAACAAATGTTTGTCAAGAGCAGCCATTAGCCATCGCAGGAGAGGGCTGCGATTTGCTTTGAGGAAATCCGATTATGCTTGCGTCTTTCGAAAATGACTGCGCCAGCCTAGTTAGGGGCTCATTAGAGTCGACGTGTCCTCCTGACTTCGGAAGATTTGGAGGGGATAGAGAGGAAAGGAGGGAAGACATCCTTGCTGATGGCAGATGATGACTTGAAAGAGGTATTCTAAACTATGACCAGCCACAGGAAATGTGAGGGTGTTTGGCAGGGCTTCCAGGCTCAAGCCAAGGGGGAAGCAGCTCTCACTGGTAGGATGCGCACTTCTGAACAGAAGCGGTTGTGTCACCATGAGCGAGGGTCTGCTATACATATTAATAACCCACAAAACGTTCCTGGGTACCAGGACGTGGGCAGGGAAACAGCAACGCTCTCTGCTCTGGCAGCGCATGAAGACTACAATGCTATCGTGTCCCATTGTGAAAGAGGCAACAAAGGCTAGGACACGGTGTGTGTTAAATAAAAAGACAACACAAAGAGTTTGTCCCCTCTCCCCCACCCCCAGTGTCTTTGGTAATGATGGCAAAACCTGTCGGAATCAAATAGGAGAGGTTTTATTCCCTGGCCTGATTTCAGAAACCGAAACCCGCCACCCGGCCCATCTGTGTGTCATCCCTACATTCCACTGTAGCAATTTGCTGGCTGCCGCATTCTGTGCGAGTTAATAATGGGCAGCGAGTCGCCGGTGAATCGCTTTGACAATTGTTCTTTTGAAATCGCAGTGTATTAAATGACCCTTCCGTGTCAAGCCCCTCATTGCGGGCAGTTCTGCAGGAAGGAGGCCGCTTTCCGGCAACCAAAGTTTAAATGAGAAACAAAAGCCGGTTATCTGATTCACATGATCTGCTGGCAGCGTTGTGGTGGCTGGGTTTTGCCTTTGATGGGGCAGTTGCGGGGGACCATAGCTGTCAAGCGTCCCTTATTTGGTGGGACAGTCCCTTATCCCAGTGCCGTGTTCTGCTGCTGTCCCTTATTGATGATGTCCCTTAAATTTCCCGGGTTTCAAAGGAAGCAGCTCCTCTCCCCCCCTCCCTGCTGGCCAGGGAGGAGGGAGGATCCAACTGTGTTGCTTGGCTGCCTGGCTCAACCCCCTCCGGCCTCCTCTCACCAGCCTCGGCCCCTGGGAGCCCCTCCCTGCCGGGACTGGCGGAAGCCTCAGGCCCTTCCACCGCCATCCTCCTCGTGGCCCCTAACTGAGCGTCTCTGCCTGGGGCCTCCCCTCTGCCCATCGCCGCCGCTCCCGCTAGGCTGTACTGCGGCTGTGCCGCCGAAGGACCCGGATGAGATGGGCAGCCTGGCATGGCCTATGAGTGGCTGAGGAGCCTTGAGAGGAGAGCGAGGGAAACCATAGAGAAAGCAGTTCAGAGAGAGGAGGAAGAGGAGGAGGCGGAGGCATGGGCAGGTGTTCCAAGGGCTACAAGGGAAGGACTGCAAGTGCTTCTCCCATAGATTTGTAGTGGTAGACTAGCATAGATGGTCTGATCTGCGGGTTTACTTCGGGTGCTATTTCCCATCCCCCTCTTCCTCCCGCCCCGCCTGATGGAACTGAGAGCTGCAGATGGAGCATGAGAGAAAAGATACAGAACTGCAGCAGCATCTTCGTAGCTTGGACTTCGTTTTGCGCAAAAAGTGGTTGCTGCTTGTAGTTATTTAATTGCAGTGTTTCATCGGCTGGTGTCTTGAGCAGCAACCTCTGGAAACGAAGGGCTAAAAACCGGCGCTGCTCTCCAAAATTATCTGGTCCCTTTTAACTTCGCATCTCAGTTGGTTGACTAAAATCCCTTATTTTGGCTGCTGGTCCCTTATTTTCAAATCTGTAAGTTGACAGCTAGGCGGGGGACGGGCAGAGAGAGAACATGGCTGCTTCGCTTGCTTGTTTGCTGCTAAAGAAGACAAGGAGAAGAAACTTGTGGAAAAGAAAATGAAAAGAAAAGCCAACGGGTAACAGAAGGGAATTAATCAAATGGGAGTGTGTGTGTGTGTGTTTGAGGGGGGAGGACATCCTGCAATAAGTAAATAGCTAAAATCTGTGTTTGTGACATTCCACTGTAAGATGGCATTGAAACCACAAAATAAATTTGCTTTATCAGTTTCTTCCTTCCTTGCCTCTTGGATTCTGGTCAAGGAGCCATCAGTGGTTCACCTTGCTGTGATCTGCATAATGCCCTGCCATGCTGAACAAAGTGCTCTCCTTTTGGTTAGGTCATGCTCGGAAATACAGTGGTACCTCGGCTTAAGAACTTAATTCGTTCCAGAGGTCCGTTCTTAACCTGAAACTGTTCTGAACCTGAAGCACCACTTTAGCTAATGGGGCCTCCTGCTACTGCTGCACCGCCGGAGCATGATTTCTGTTCTCATCCTGAAGCAAAGTTCTTAACCCAAGGTACTATTTCTGGGTTAGTGGAGTCTGAAGCGTCTGTAACCTGAAGCGTATGTAACCTGAGTTACCACTGTACAATGCTGCCTCATAGTAGGAAGGTAGATCTCTGGTCTATATAGATAGTCCTGTTCAGAAGTTTTACCATTACAGTGGTACCTCGGGTTAAGTACTTAATTCGTTCCGGAGGTCCGTTCTTAACCTGAAACTTTTCTTAACCTGAAGCACCACTTTAGCTAATGGGGCCTCCCACTGCCACCGCACCACTGCTGCACAATTTCTGTTCTCATCCTGAAGCAAAGTTCTTAACCCGAGGTACTATGTCTGGGTTAGCAGAGTCTGTAACCTGAAGCGTCTGTAACCTGAAGCATTTGTAACCCGAGGTACCACTGTATTCTTAAAGGTAAAGGACCCCTGACAGTCAAGTCCAGTTGTAAACGACTCTGGTGTTGCGGCGCTCATCTCGCTTTACTTGCCAAGGTAGCAGACATTTGTCCACAGACAGTTTTCCCGTGTCATGTGGCCAGCATGACTAAGCTGCTTCAGGCAAAACCAGAGCAGCGCACGGAAATGCCGTTTACCTTCCCGCTGGAGCAGTACCTATTTATCTACTTGCACTTTGATGTGTTTTCGAACTGCTAGGTTGGCAGGAGCAGGGACCGAGCAACGGGAGCTCACACCGTCGCGGGGATTCAAACCGCCAACCTTCCAATCGGCAAGCCCAAGGCTCAGAGGTTTGCACCACAGTGCCACCCGCATCCCTTACTCTTACTCTTATTTATTTATCTATGTGCAAAGAGCACTGGGGAAGATCTGCAGGCTAGTTTTCTCTCGCTCCAAGGCATCCATGCCTGCAGGACAAATATCTGCAGAAATGGAGCCTTCCCATGTGCAGCTGTATGTGTAAAGACCCCCGTGCCATCTGAAATCCCATGTGGTTCTTCTTGTTGTTGTTTAGTCATTTAGTCGTGTCCAACTCTTTGTGACTCCATGGACCAGATCACGCAAGGCACACCTGTCTTCCACTGCCTCCCGCAGTTTGCTCAAACTCATGCTGGTAGCTTCGAGAACACCGTCCAACCATCTCGTCCTCTGTCGTCCCCTTCTCCTTCTGCCCTCCATCTTTCCCAACATCAGGGCCTTTTCCAGGGAGTCTTCTCTTCTCATGAGGTGGCCATAGTACTGGAGCCTCAGCTTCAGGGTCTGTCCTTCCAGGGAGCATTCAGGGCTGATTTCCTTCAGAATGGAGAGGTTTGATCTTCTTGCAGTCCATGGGACTCTCAAGAGTCTCCTCCACATGTGATTGTGGGTGGGACTAATTGGCCCATGTGACTTTGAAGTTTGGGAGGAGTTTATGGGGCCAGAAGGCTGATTAACCGTGGCCCGTCTCCCAATGTTGTTGGACTACAACTCCCATCATCCTCAGCAAGCTTAGCCAAAGGTCAGGGAGGATGGGAGTTGTAGTCCAACGACAGAGAACAATAGAATTGTGGAGCTGAAAGGAGTCCAAAGGGGATATCTGGGGACTTAAGGTTGAAGGATTCTTCTTTGAGTCTGAGAGGTATATTTGGCACTCGGGGATTGCAGAGGTGCTAAATAGGCTCTGTGTGGGTCTATTAGGAAATAAAGCTTTCAAATGCACTTAGTGAATAAAAACAACAACACTGAAATTCTGTTCAGTGAGGAAAATCAGCCTCTACAGTGGTACCTGGGTTCTCAAACTTAATCCATTCCGGAAGTCTGTTCCAAAACTGAAGCGTTCCAAAACAAAGGTGCGCTTTCCCATAGAAAGTAAGGCAAAACGAATTAATCTGTTCCAGACTTTTAAAAACAACCCCTAAAACAGCAATTTAACATGAATTTTACTATCTAACGAGACCACTGATCCATAAAATGAAAGCAATAATCAATGTACTGTACTATAAACTAAATAAGACAGTTTTTGTGGATGATAAAAATTAAAATTATTATTTTTTCTTACCTACGCTGATAATAGTCCTTGTTTGGATGGGGGCTTTTATCCATTTCCGCAGTCACACAATCAATCAATCAGTCAATCAATCAGTAGCTGAACTGGGTTCCACACAGTCACAAAAACAAATTAAACTAAAAAGCCTCAAAAAAGTGCCAAACTTAATCTGTTCCGGAAGTCCATTTGACTTCCGAAATGTTCAAAAACCAAGCCACAGCTTCTCATTGGTGCAGTTGCCCTGGAAACAATAGCCAACAGCTGCAGCACATGTTAGGCTTCCAAAAAATGTTTGAAAACCAGAACACTTACTTCCGGGTTTTCGGAGTTTGAGGACCAAAGCATTTGAGAACCAAGGCGTTTGAGAACCAAGGCGTTTGAGAACCAAGGTACCACTGTATTACTGGGGCTGAAGGCTCATTGTCAGCTGTGGCTATTTTTTTTAAAAAAAGCTTGAAATAGTTAAAACAAAAAGAATGGGCAGCAGAGGTTAAAGGTGATGAAGGGTTAAATGACTTAGGCCACCGCTCCAAAATCGCTGGTGGGGATGGATTTTGAATTTCTCAGGAAGACGATGGATGACATATACAGACAATGGTAAGAAATGTAACATGACTGCATTATTCTATTTCAAAGATGAAGCTGTCAGTCCCGAGGCCAAAGAGATCTCCCAAGAAGTCAAGAGTGACACATTTTGTGAGATGTGGTGTTTAAACAAAAGCCCAGAGCAAATTTCAAACCAAACTATCTGTGTCTTGATTGAAGGGAAACGAGACCGAGCCGGATACATTTATGGCAGGGAACAGAGGAAAGGCTCCTTGATGCCGTCGTTTAAATAGCGTGCGTAATGGCAGGCAGAGGGAAGGAAAATAATGGCTTGTATGGATCTTGAGTGGGACAATGTCAGGCCACGTCTCTCCTTAACTGAAAAAGGCCTTTTTAATTTGAGCAATCCAAGCTGAACTTGGTGTCCCATGTATTCAAATACCCATAAAGCAAAATGCCAGTGAACTGATGAAGATGGGCCGAATAATTGCCTCCCTCTCTGCCTACCATCAAACAGTTTTCCTCGGAGATAATTGAATGAATGCAGAAAGGAAAAGATATCTGTGCAGGGGGCCAGTGCCAGGGTTGCGAGATGCTTGCTATCTGTTTCCATGAGATGTATTAATAATCTTCTAATTTATCCTGCTTTTCCCCGAGGGAGCAGGGAGAGATGGGGAAGGTTTACCTCAGGGGTCAGCAAACCTTTTCATGCAGGGGGCCAGTCCAATGTCCCTCAGACCTTGTGGGGGCCGAACTATATTTTGAAAAGAGGAAGAACGAATTCCTATGCCCCACAAACAACCCAGAGATGCATTTGAAATAAAAGCACACATTCTATGCATGTAAAAACATGCTGATTCCCGGACCGTCTGTGGGGCGGATTTAGAAGGCGATTGGGCCGGATCCGGCCCCTGGGCCTTAGTTTGCCTTCCTATGGTTTACCTGCTCTGCAGTTGTGACAAACACCTGCGCCTCTCCTACCACTGTTGGTACAACTATAGTGGTACCTCGGGTTACATACGCTTCAGGTTACATACGCTTCAGGTTACAGACTCCGCTAACCCAGAAATAGTGCTTCAGGTTAAGAACTTTGCTTCAGGATGAGAACAGAAATCGTGCTCCGGCAGTGCGGCAGCAGTAGGAGGCCCCATTAGCTAAAGTTGTGCTTCAGGTTAAGAACTGTTTCAGGTTAAAAACAGACGTCCGGAATGAATTAAGTACTTAACCCAAGGTACCACTGTATGCCAATCTGGGAATTTATCACCCTTGCCCAGACGTCCTGGCCTGAAGGTCAGTTGCTGCAGATCAGTGCCAATTCTCCCTTTCCCTTGCAAGGGGTCTGAGAAGTTGCTGGACTGCAGTTCCCATAATCCTCAATAACTGGCCATTCTGGCTGGGGCTGAAGGAACTTGAACAACTGGAGAGCCACGGCCTGGTGACTGTTCGAAGAATAAAACACCCATGCCATGGGATCATCAATGGAGGCTCTTCTCTAAGTTATGGTAAGTGGCAACAAGAGAACACAGTCTTCTCAGCAGTGGCCCCTTGCTTATGGAATGCCTCAAAAAGGCTTCCCTGGTGCTTCCTTCAATGTGTTTTCAGCAGCAGAAGCAACAAAAACAACTTTTTTATTTGTCCTCCACTCATCTGATCGCATTGCCCCAGTCATTCTGGGCAGCTTTCCATCAAAATATAATAACACAGACCCTCCAAGTTTCCCTATTTTCCGGGGACAACCCTGACTTAGAGAAACCATCTCGGTTTCTGATTTGATCCCAGAATGTCCCACTTTTCCTTAGGATGTCCCTAAACTTTTTGTGAATGAGAGTCCCATGGACTGCAAGAAGATCAAACTGATCCATTCTTAAGGAAATCAGCCCTGAGTGCTCACTGGAAGGACAGATCCTGAAGCTGAGGCTCCAATACTTTGGTCACCTCATGAGAAGAGAAGACTCCCTGGAAAAGACCCTGATGTTGGGAAAGATGGAGGGCACAAGGAGAAGGGGACGACAGAGGACGAGATGGTTGGACAGTGTTCTTGAAGCTATGAACATGAGTTTGACCAAACTGCGGGAGGCAGTGGAAGACAGGAGTGCCTGGCGTCCTCTGGTCCATGGGGTCACGAAGAGTCGGACACAACTAAACGACTAAACAACAACAAAGATTTTGTACTTTTGTCCATTTACTGTATTTTTCCAGATTTGAACTATAAAATGGCGGTTTTCTTGAGTCAAAATGAGAGTACCCCTAAACATTTTTTAAGAAAAAAAGCACTGGAGTAATCCAACCCCCGAGCCGCGTGAAGGTAATCCTGTATAGGAAAGTTTTCTTTTAATGTTTAATATTTCATTATGTTTTTATATATGTTGGAAGCTGCCCAGAGTGGCAACCCAGTAAGATGTGTGGAGTATAAATAGTAAAATTTTCATTATGGAATGGGGCGTCCCTATTTTCATCGGTTTTGAGTGATAATATTATGTGTTTTATTTAAATTATCTCATTTTTTAAATAATTTTTTCACAGCAAGGGTGGAGATGCAATGGGAAGTTGAGGGACCTGGACAGTTCCTTGGGACTGTTGTTTTCAGTTCACGTGAAGGGTCTCAGAGACTCATCTGAAATTTAATTGATTGATTGATTGATTGATTGATTGTCCCAAGTTTGGGGAAAACTATAAGGGAACCCCAGATCCAGATGCCCTGGCCCTCCTGGTGAGGGATAAATTAAGGGGCAGGCCAGGGGCTTGGAAGCTGGATGAAGATACCAGGTGTTGACATGGGCCTGAGATGGAGAGAGAGAGAGCCCACAGCCCATTGGGCGAGGCCTTGGCCAAGTTCTGATGTCACAATGGGCTGCGGAATGTTTTGTTTCCCAGGAAACCAGGTGAGTTGTTTGAAAGGACCCTGAGATCAGTTAAAAGCTCATTCAGTTATCTCCTTCAGATCAGTTGACATTGCAGACATCCATCTGCCTCAGAGAAAACTCTTTTTTGGATCAGCTGGCATCAGTAACATCTGTCTCCTTCAGGCAACTATCTTTGGCTCGGTTGAAGGCTCAGAGAATGCCACAAGAAGGTAAGGTAAGAGGGGAAGAGAGGAGATATTCTGAAGCCTTGTTCTTCTCTCCACCCAATGGGCAGTTTTTAAAGATGCTCCTTAGTTATTTGTCCTTCATAAATCCCATGCTCCAAGGGAGTGTTCTGGTTAATTTTCAGATTTTTTGGGGTTTGTCTCCATCCAAATGGCAGGAGAATTACCACCTCCCCACATGGAAAAAATAAATCGGGGTGCCACTAGGGGGCGCATCAGAAGATGGCTGACAATAACATCTCTCCGACCCACACGAGGTAATTTGGAGGCTATGATGGGAGTAATTAGCCTCCCTACCCCCCCCCAGGATGGTGGAGGGGACTGCCTTGCCTGCTGTGCCCTATACCACCCCCGAATTTGTGGGGATGGGGGCACTAGGCACAAAGCCCTCCTGTGGGATTCCGGTGCTCCTGGACGCCATCCCTGATCCGTGCCACTAGCTGCAAGAACTTCAAAAGAAACAATTTGGATGAAGCGAATGCACATATTTCAAGGAAGAAGGGGGAGTAAAGACTACTAAAAGAAGACATCTCTGATAAAACAAGAAGAGTCGAAGGAGCAAGAGAAATCATGAGAAGATACGCCAAGACTCGGTATGGCAAATGACTGATGGGGGAGGGGAAAAAAACTTTCCTTTCTTTCCTTATGTGATTAAACAAGAATCCCCTTCCCTCACGAAATGTCGTTTTAAGGACTTAAGCTGTGGATTTAAGGCTGTGTGGAGATAAACTTTCAAACCAAAGCATGTTTTAAGAAGAGCGTGGAATGTATAAGAGCTTTGGAATGACGCATTTAAAAATGCCGTTGCCATATTGGGAAGTTCTGTCGAAGGACTTAAGTCTGAGAGGAGAAATAGAGCTGTTTTTATATTGTGGGTGAAACTCCTCAGTGGGACTTAAGAGCGACAGTTTTGCGAGATTAATGATGGAAAGAGCGATGTTATCTATGAAGGTGATGATATATGGAAACCATCTCGATTTGAGGATTGGAAGAACGGAAAAATTCACACAGGATTATTATTGGTGTTTATTGGCTTAAGGAGACTATCAGAAGAGATCATAAAGAAAAAAGAGAAAATATATGAACAAGATGTGATGTGTAAACAGCAAGATAAGACTGGATAGAATTATGAACTCTGTTTGGTCTGATTTGGACATTAACGCAGTAGCAAGAAGATGATCAGAATCCCCCTTCAGATCTTGAAATATGGGTCCCCCCAACAAAATTTAAAATTCGGCTTTGTAATTCGGAATTTATGTGATGTGATTTAATTTGATTTGATTGGCTGGTTAATAAAAAATATTTTTTTAAAAGGAAAAAAAAATCAGTAATATGCTCCCCCTGCCCCCAATTTCACCACCCAGAAACAGGAAATTCTAGAAGCTCATTTTTCACTCAGCCCTAAAATACACATCCACCTCTGCAGGGCTCACACCTGCACCCTTAAGTACTCCTTTCCTTGGGTGCATTTCCAGCATCTTGAATTAGTTTCTGAAGAGAGGGCGTTCCACTGGGCGGGCACCACCACCAAGAAGGCCCTCTGCCTGCTTCCCTGTAACTTCACTTCTCACAGGGAGGGAACTGTCAGAAGGCCCTCGGAGCTGGACCTCAGTGAATGATGGGGGTGGAGACGCTCCTTCAGGTATACTGGACTGAGGCCGTTTTGGGCTTTAAAGGTCAGCACCAACACTTTGAATTGTGTAGGTCTTTCAGGACTGGTGTTATATGGTCTCGGTGGCCACTCCCAGTCACCAGTCTAGCTGCCACATTCTGGATTAGTTGTTGTTTCCAGGTCACCTTCAACGGCAGTCCCACATAGAGTGCATTGCAGTAATCCAAGCGGGAGATAACCAGAGCATGCACCACTCTGCCCAGACAGTCTACAGGCAGGGAGGGTCTCAGGCATACCAGATGGAGCTGGTAGACAGCTGCCCTGGACACAGAATTGACCTGCACCTCCATGGACAGCTGTGAGCCCAAAATGACTCCCAGGCTGCGCACCTGCTCTTTCAGGGGCACAGTTACCCCATTCAGGTCCAGGGAGTCTTCCACACCTGCCTGCTCCCTGTCCTCCAGAAACAGTACTTCTGTCTTGTCAGGATTCAACCTCAATCTGGGTTGAGGTGGACTCTAGGCAAGCATTCTTAGAAGTGGACTCTAGGCAAGCATTCTTAGAAGGCAAGTCCCACGATTGGGGTGCCACCGCCAAAAAGGCCCTCTGCCTGGTTCCATGTAACTTCACTTCTCACAGGGAGGGAACTGCCAAAAGGCCCTCAGAGCTGGACCTCAGTGTCCGGGCTGAAATGAGGATGGAGACACTCCTTCAGGTATACAGGGCTGAGGCCATTTAGGGCTTTAAAGGTCAGCACCAACACTTTGAATTGTGTTGCAAAACCTTAGCAGTTCTCACAGAGGCTTTTAGGAATGTGATGCTTTTAATCTTGTGCTATTTTTCAACATGGCCGATTTACACCCTGGAATTTTTAAGGCTTGCATTATGTGTTGCTTGATATGATAAGATATATCGAGAGAGATTTATGTTTTTCCTCTCTTTTCTCATGATTGCTTTAGCCCTGGTTTATAACATTGCATTGTTTTTCATTTTGGGTTTTTTAAAAATTCTTTTAATACTTTTGGTATGGCGGCCTAGGGAAAAATGAAAGTTATCAGCCACTTAATAGAGTAGCATAAAATAAATGGCATCTAGAACTACATTTAAGAGCAGGTAGTTTAAAAAAATAAGGAGTGAGCATTCAAGATACCTTCCTTCACCCCAGTGTTTTCAACAAAAGCGGAGATGTATTATAATACAGGAATTATATCCCTTTATAATTATAATTAAAGGAAAAGTTAGGCTTCTTCATCAATGCCCTTCTTAAATTAAACATGTTCTCTGATTGCCTCATCATGAAAAGGCAATCAACCTGAGTGTAAGATTTTTTAATACCTTCGCTAAACAAATGGCAGGTCTCCTTATTCTCCAGTGTAGCTGCAGGTTACCTTACTTATCAGATATAATCTTCTAAATCATAAACTACTTCATTTGGTTTTTGCCCCCCTTCCCTGCAGAATACCTTCTGCACAATGTGAAATTGTCCTAGGAGGGATTAATAATTAAACTTCAAATTTAAAGTAGGCTGTCAGAAGAATGGAAGGAGGGAAAAGGATGGCGCTAATGATTCTAGCTTGGGGGCCCTCTCTGTGACGGAGGCTTTGATCAGTTAGCGGTGTTGCAGGGGAGCAAGTGCCATCCTGCAGCCTCGCTCAGGCTGGGCTTCTAAGAGTTAGAGCACAGATCAACAGGCATGGGTATTGCTGCCAGTGCCTTGCTTAGATACTAGAGTCATCCTCAAGTTTTCATTTGGAATGAAAGGTGGGACACAAAAATGAAACAATTCAAAGTTCTGGTTTTGACCTATAAAGACCTTGAGGACCGCGTCGTTTCAGATGAACTTACTTGGACTCTGTGTTCATCTTCTGAGACCCTTCTTCATGTGGCTCCTCCACAAGAGGTCTGGAGGGTGGCAACATGAGAACGGGGCCTTCTCTGCAGTGGTTCCCTGTTTGTTGAATGCTCTCCCCAGGGAGGTTCGCCTGGCACCTTCATTACACACTCTTAGGCTCCTGGAAAAAACATTCCTCTTTAACCAGGCCTTTGGCTGTTTAATATCCAATGCCCTTTTAAAATGTGTTGGGTGCGGGTTCTCAGTTTGCTTTTGTTTTAATTGTGTCTTTTGTGCTTTTATATTGTGATTTTAACTTATGGACTGCCCTGAGACCTGCGGGCATAGTAAAAGGTAAAGGGACCCCTGACCATTAGGTCCAGTTGTGGCCGACTCGGGTTGCGGTGCTCATCTCACTTTATTGGCCAAGGGAGCCAGCGTACAGCTTCCCGGTCATGTGGCCATGATGACTAAGCCGCTTCTGGTGAACCAGAGCAGCGCACGGAAATGCCGTTTACCTTTCCGCCAGAGTGGTACCTATTTATCTACTTGCACTTTGATGTGCTTTGATATGCGGGCATAGGGCGATATATAAATTTAATAATAATAAATATAGTTCCTCAAACAAGGGGAAGGGGCACAATATTCCCCAAAACAAGAGTGGGAAACCTCTGGCCTATAAGCCAAATTCCAGACCTCTCCATTTGGCCTATGAAGCTATTGCACATCATAGTGCTTGAAACTGTGATATCTGATTAGGAAGGATAAATGTCTGGATGGCAATTTGTCCAATCATAAGGCCCAGTTAGTGCGTTCTTTGTGCAGCCGATGTCAGCAGGCTATTTCTCGTGGAAAGGGCGATGGGAACTTGAATGGACTCTGGGCTTTGGAAGTTAAAAGGAAAATAGTCCCCGGGTCAATAAATGAAAATGAAGGGATGCCTCCACTGTAAAAGATGGAAAGTGATCGCTTTGATAAATCGCAGTTGGACCAGCTGGTGGTTAGCATCCCGAGGTGTGGGGAGGACAGTCATGGAAAGATAAAGGACTCAAGGAAGACATCAGTTTCCCACAGATATCCATAATTCATGGAACACTGTCAAATATCATGTCATTGACAGCCCAAAAGGGATGTGGGAAGGTGACTTCCCTTGTTCTTTAATGAAATATGAGTAGATCAAAGAGGAGGACCAGAGAGGCTGAAGGAACAGGATCAGAAGTCCAGCCGACCAGTGGTGAAAGCAACTGTTTCTACCCAGGGGTGAAGCCAATACTTTTCTTATCCAAATTTCTGATTGGATGGCTCCAGGATGCTGGGGACAGGGGCCCTGCTGCAGAAATAGTAAAGGTAAAAGGGTAGAGGACCCCTGGACAGTTAAGTCCAGTCAAAGGTGACTATGAGGTGTGGAGCTCATCTTGCTTTTCAGGCCAAAGGAGCTGGCGTTTGTCCACAGATAGCTTTCCGGATCATGTGGCCAGCATGACTAAACAGCTTCTGGCACAACGGTACTCCGTGACAGAAACCAGAGCGCACAGAAACATCATTTACCTTCCCGCCGGAGGGGTACCTATTTATCTACTTGCACTGGTGTGCTTTTGAACTGTGAGGTTGGCAGGAGCTGGGACAGAGCAACGGGAGCTTACCTCATCGGGGATTCGAACTACCGACCTTCTGATTGGCAAGCGCAAGAGGCTTAGTGCAACCCCACTCTGCTACACCACCAGGTGAATGAGGAGGCTCCAGCTAGCACCTTTCGCAATGCTTTGTCCAATGGTCTGTTGGGATTTTGCCTCACCAGTTAATGCCTTGACTTTCCCTAAGCCTTAAACTGTAATGGCAGGGCAGGACAATTCCCAGAATTCATATTAGAAACTCTCAAGGGCTCGTCCACACTTGTGTTTGTCCTGTGCCTAGAAAAAGTTTTCTGCTTGTCCCATGCTTTCCAAGCACAGGTCTGAGCACTTTCCCACTTTTCCCTGGGAAAACCCACTCTTTAGATGTCGTGAATGAGCCAGCTCCCAGTGACGGTTTGCAGCCAGCTCCCAGTGAAGTTTTGCAACCAGCTGAAGAAAGCGGCCAGGAACAGAGAGGTTTAACTGCCAGCAAAATTGATAGTTAATAATGTGGTGACAGAAGAGTTCAGAATAGAAAAAGGAACACGACAGGGATGCCCTATCTCTCCATTGTTATTTATCTCGGTCCTGGAGGTGCTTTTGAACATGATTAGAAGGGACCAGTTGATTCAAGGAATTAAGGTCGGAGTCAAACAATATAAACTCAAGGCATTCGCAGATGACCTGGTGTTGACATTACAGGAGCCAGAATCTAGTACGAAAAGGGTGTTAGAACTGATTCAAGAATTTGGTCATGTGGCAGGTTTTAAATTGAACAAACAAAAAACTAAGGTCCTAGAGAAAAATATGACAATAATGGAAAAAGAAAAGTTTCAGAAGGAGACGGATTTAACAGTGGTTAAGAAAGTGAAATACCTAGGGATTAACATGACGGCTAAAAATTTGAACCTGTTTAAAGATAACTATGAGAAATGTTGGATAGAAGTTAAGAAAGATTTAGAAATTTGGTCAAAATTGAAGCTTTCCTTGTTAGGCCGGATCGCTGCTATAAAGATGAATGTATTGCCAAAAATGCTGTTTTTGTTCCAAACTTTACAGATTGTGGACAAGATGGATTGTTTCAGGAAGTGGCAAAGAGATATTTCCAAATTTATCTGGCAGGGCAAAAAGCCCAGAATAAAATTTAAAATACTGACTGATGCTAAAGAAAGAGGGGGGTTTGCCCTGCCAGACATGAAGTTGTACTATGAATCAGCAGCATTCTGCTGGTTGAAAGACTGGCTACTTCTTGAGAACACTGACATTTTGGACTTGGAAGGGTTCAATAATGCTTTTGGGTGGCATGCATATCTATGGTACGACAAGGTAAAAGCTAATCGAGCATTCAAAAACCATATTGTCAGGAAAGCTGTGTTTAATGTCTGGTTAAGATATAAAGACCTATTGGAAAACAAGACCTCAAGGTGGTTATCACCTATAGAGGCTAAGGCTTTGAAAAAACTCAATATGGAGGCCAAATGGCCGAAATATTGGGAGATACTAGAACAAGATCGAGACACACTGAAATTGCAGAGTTTTGAGAAACTAAAAGATAAAGTGCGAGATTGGTTACATTATTATCAAATTAGAGAGGCCTTTAACCTGGATAAAAAAATAGGCTTCCAGGTGGAAAAATCAAAATTAGAAACAGAATTGTTAGAACCTAAAACTAAGATACTTTCGAGAATGTATAACTTGCTGTTAAAATGGAATACTCAGGATGAAACAGTCAAATTGGCTATGATTAAATGGGCACAGGACATTGGTCATAATATTATGTTTGCTGACTGGGAAAAGTTGTGGACCACCGATATGAAGTTTACGGCATGTAATGCCTTAAGAGAAAATATTATGAAAATGATCTATAGGTGGTACATGACCCCAGTCAAGCTTGCAAAAATTTATCACCTGCCTGATAACAAGTGTTGGAAATGTAAAGAAACTGAGGGAACATTCTTTCACCTTTGGTGGACATGCCCAAAGGTCAAGGCTTTCTGGGAAATGATCTATAATGAACTAAAAAAGGTATTTAAATATACCTTTCCCAAGAAACCAGAGGCCTTCCTTCTGGGCATTGTCGGCCAATTGGTGCCAAAGAAAGATAGAACACTATGTATGTAACAACTGCAGCAAGAATACTCATCGCAAAGTATTGGAAGACACAAGATTTGCCCACTCTGGAAGAATGGCAGATGCAAGTGATAGACTATATGGAATTGGCAGAAATGACCGGCAGAATCCGAGACCTGGGAGAAGAGTCGGTGGAAGAGGACTGGAAGAAGTTTAAAGAATATCTCCAAAAACATTGCAAAATGTATGAATGTTAAAATGATGTTTGATATAAAGATAATATGGCATCAGTGACATAGTAAAAAGAAATATGTAAAAATGTTTGAAGAAAAGAGGGTAAGACCAGAGTAAAATTATGTCGAAACTAAACAAAAGATATAAGGGATTAAGTTATTAAGAATATTTTAAGAATGTATTTAAAAAGAAAGGGGAAATAGAAGACATAATAGGTTGAAATGTATAATATTGATTAAGATTTGAGAGAGGTTAAGGAGCTGCTAAATTTGATTGAGTAAAGGGGAACGCAGGAAAGGGAGATGTGAGGAAGTCAGGAAAGAGGGTTATAAAGATAAGAATTAAAAAACTAGGGTTATTTTAGTTTTTGTTCTTTTTCACTTTTTCTGTTATATGTTTTTATACTGTGTTTTTTATGCTGTTGTTTATTGTATTTTTCTGTTGTTTTGTTCGATTGTAATGTCTGTTTCATTACATAAAACCAAAATAAATATTTTTTAAAAAATAAAAAATAACTGCCAGGCAGGATGAGCATCAGCTAGTGCCAACTCCCCCTGCCCCTTGGAATGCCAGTTGATAAGGGAATGGCTGAGAGTGGGCCGGAACCCAGCCAATGCTCTTTAGAAGTGCAAACTGGTGCAAACAGAGAAGGAAACAGTTTGTCAGAACGGGAAAAGATTGGGGCTGAGACAATCCCTCCTAAGAGTAGGCTAAGGAGAGGGCTGTTAGACCGGAAACAAAGCAAGAGGTGCAAAGTGAGAAAGCACAATATCTTCTGTAGCCGGAAGAAGTCTTCAGAAGGGTCATCATGACTGATGATGCCAAGAGGCTGTGTTAAAGCCATCCAGAGCTATCTGTTGTTTTGACAATAAATCATCCTTTTTAATTAACTATGCTTACTGCGTGGTCAAGGGACGTGGGTGGTGCTGTGGGTTAAACCACAGAGCCTAGGACTTGCCGATCAGAAGGTTGGCAGTTCGAATCCCCAGGACGGGGTGAGCTCCCATTGCTCAGTCCCTGCTCCTGCTAACCTAGCAGTTTGAAAGCATGTCAAAGTGCAACTAGATAAATAGGTACTGCTCTGGCGCGAAGGTAAACGGCATTTCTGTGCACTGCTTTGGTTCGCCAGAAGCAGCTTAGTCATGCTGACCACATGACCCGGAAGCTGTACGCCAGCTCCCTCAGCCAATAAAGCGAGATGAGCACCGCAACCCCAGAGTCGGCCATGACTGGACCTAATGGTCAGGGGTCCCTTTACCTTTACCTTACTGTGTGGTCAAGCTGGGGACTGGACTCCTGGCATTAGAGCTAAATCAATACAGACGTCAGTCCGCAGAAAACCCAACTGACGTTTGCTCCAATTCAGGAGTAAGAAGTGGGTTTTCCCCGGGAGAAAGCAGTGGGACAAGCTGAAGTCTGGACAAGCCCTTAGTTATACTGGAATCCAAGTCGAGTGCAACTGGTGTAATGCAATTGAGTTTTGCATTCTGAGTGTGTGGCTCTGGCAGCTGCTGTACGCTTGGATCCTGACAAGATAATAGTCCACACTTCCAATGTAAAGGGGTTCCTATGGATTATCCTTTCCCACGAATCCTTGCCCTGTGTGCGCTCAATTACTTACCAAGGTGCGATCCAATACACTTTCCCCTAAGCGCAAATCCCATTGACCTAAATGGGGCTGACATTTGTCTAGACCAGGGGTAGGCAACCTAAGGCCCAGGGGCCAGATGTGGCCCAATCGCCTTCTAAATCCGGCCCGCGGATGGTCCAGGAATAGCGTGTTTTTACATGAGTAGCATGTGTGCTTGTATTTAAAATGCATCTCTGGGTTATTTGTGGGGCCTGCCTGGTGTTTTTACATGAGCAGAATGCGTCCTTTTATTTAAAATGCATCTCTGGGTTATTTGTGGGGCCTGCCTGGTATTTTTACATGAGTAGAATGTGTCCTTTTATTTAAAATGCATCTCTGGGTTATTTGTGGGGCATAGAAATTCGTTCATTTCCCCCCCCTTCAAAATATAGTCCAGCTCCCCACAAGGTCTGAGGGACGGTGGACCGGCCCACAGCTGAAAAATGTTGCTGACCCCTGGTCTAGGCATACAGAGGAGGAGCTGCAGAAAGCGTCCCATGTTTTCTTGCCACCGAACAGACCCAGACGCACTGCTGTAGCAGCCGTGTCTGTCTGCCCCCCCCCCCCGAGCAAAGCAACGCCACTTGCGAGAAGCATTCATTTCTCAGGCAGAGCACGGCAGATGACACCAGCACCGCAGTGTACACATGGAAGCAATTTGCGAGCATTAATTCCACTTGGTTGGAGAGAATGATGTATGTGCCGTTTGCGAGAAGATGCACAGGGGTTCATGCTGTGGCATTCATTGACTCACGCAGGCCGAGCTGTTTACAGGGCTTCATTGTAGACCCGAAGGTGTAAATATATGTCTCTCTCTCTCTCTGCTGTCTCTCCCTCTCCCCTACAACGATCACCTCCCCCCGTAGGCTGACTCGCCAATTCAAGACTCACTGCCAGTAGCAGCTGTCACATTGAATCACTGGAGATATTTTAGGATTTGGCCATTGATGAATGTGTAGGATGCAGTTGCTCATGCCTGTGGCAGGAAGGCGAAGGCTGGGGAAACTGCTGCCATTTAACATTCCTCCAGCACATCACTGGGGTCACCATGGATATATGGCAGCCCACATAAAACTCCCTGGTCCTGAATGGGGTAACTGTGCCCCTGAAGGAGCAGGTGCGCAGCCTGGGAGTCATTTTGGACTCACAGCTGTCCATGGAGGCAAAGGTCAATTCTGTGTCCAGGGCAGCTGTTTACCAGCTCCATCTGGTACGCAGGCTGAGACCCTACCTGCCCGCGGACTGTCTCACCAGAGTGGTACATGCTATGGTTATTTCCCGCTTGGACTACTGCAATGCGCTCTACGTGGGGCTACCTTTGAAGGTGACCCAGAAAATACAACTAATCCAGAATGCGGCAGCTAGACTGGTGACTGGGAGTGGTCGCTGATAACACCAGTCTTGAAAGACCTACATTGGCTCCCAGTACGTTTCTGAGCACAATTCAAAGTGTTGGTGCTTACCTTTAAAGCCCTAAATGGCCTCGGTCCAGTATACCTGAAGGAGTGTCTCTACCTCCATCGTTCCGCCTGGACACAGAGGTCCAGCACTGAGGGCCTTCTGGTGGTTTCCTCACTGAGAAGCCAAGTTACAGGGAACCAGGCAGAGGGCCTTCTCGGTAGTGGCACCCGCCCTGTGGAACACCCTCCCACCAGATGTCAAAGAGAAAAACAACTACCAGACTTTCAGAAGACATCTGAAGGCAGCCCTGTTTAGGGAAGCTTTTAATGTTTAATAGACTATTGTATTTTAATATTTTGTTGGAAGCCACCCAGAGTGGCTGGGGAAACCTAGTCAGATGGGCAGGGTATAAATAATAAATTATTATTATTATTATTATTATTAATGAAACATCAGGAATGCTTCCCATGTTAGTTCAGGGCTGATGAACCACAGGTCCAGGAGCTGAATAGGGTCTTCCAAGCGTCTCTGTTTGGCCCCACAGGAATCTTCCCAGGCCAAACCCCCAACTTTGCACCTCCTTCGAGTGCTTTGGCTGGCTGCGATATGTATCCTTGAATTCTGATCATGCCTCTTCCTGACTGGTTGGAGGACAGAGTATTTTTGTGTGTGTTTGTTTGTTTTTGATCACAATGCATTCTTGAATGCCATTTTCACTGCTAAATTTATTTTTATGGGCTCTTCCCCGTAACGTATGCATTTAGAGAACCGATAGGTTTGATCTTCTTGCAGTCCATGGGATTCTCAAGAGTCTCCTCCAGCACCAGAATTCAAAAGCATCAATTCTTCGGCGATCAGCCTTCTTTATGGTCCAGCTCTCACTTCCATACATCACTACTGGGGAAACCATAGCTTTTACTATAAACCATAGCTTTTACTGTGTGCTATTTGTGAACTCTAGAGGGAGCTGCAGAAAATCTCAGCTCACAGACAAGTGTGTCTTGCATTGCACAGATGTGTTTGCAACCTGATGCTGGTCACATACCCACCTTACATTTCCAGGTGCGCATTGAAAACATGCTCAAGTGGACACCTGAAAATGTAATGTGTGAAGTTTTGCACAAGGTCACTCTATACTGAAGCGCTCTGCTCTGCCATTTCTAGCAAAACGGAAGGTGCTGGGATATGCCTGACCTTTCAACGCGAAGCCTCTGAGAGCAGGGCAGGAGAGGGCTTGGAGATGCAGCTGATTAAGGTGAAATATTTTCTGTGGTGGGAGAGAGAGAGGGAATCAAAGTTGGCTTGCCTTCAAATGGCATTTCATTGTAAAGGTCCGTTTGGTTTTGACAGAGAATGGGAGAAAAAGCCCCAGGCAAAGGGGCAGGGATAATGTATTTTCCGAGCCTGCTCTGACAAAGGGGTTGGAAAGCCTGGATTCCCCTCCGCTGGAAGGTGTGGAGAGAGAAACAGAAGGACACCGTGCGCAGAAAAGGGGCCATCGTCTGCAGGTTTAACCAGAATTAAGTCCCACTGATTCACACTGCTAAGCAAGCGTGCAAACTGCAGACTTTGTTTTGCTGAGAATGGCTGTGCATGCAAACACATCTTCTAACTCCATCGTATGCATGTCTGCACAGGTGTATACCCCATTGCACTCAACAGACTTTACTCCCAGGTAAGTGAGTCCAGGTTTGTAGCCTTAAAGCACAAAACTAGGCAGATGAAAGTCCCCCTCAGTTCAAAGGGATTTACTCCCAGGTTGATGCTTTTGAATTCTGGTGCTGGAGGGGACTCTTGAGAGTCCCGTGGACTGCAAGAAGATCAAACCTCTCCATTCTGAAGGAAATCAGCCCTGAGTGCTCCCTGGAAGGACAGATTGTGAAGCTGAGGCTCCAATACTTTGGCCACCTCATGAGAAGAGAAGACTCCCTGGAAAAGACCCTGATGTTGAGAAAGATGGAGGGCACAAGGAGAAGGGGACGACAGAAGACGAGATGGTTGGACAGTGTTCTCGAAGCTACCAGCATGAGTTTGACCAAACTGCAGGAGGCAGTGGAAGACAGGAGTGCCTGGCGTGCTCTGGTCCATGGGGTCACGAAGAGTCGGACACGACTAAACGACTAAACAACAACAAAAACAACAAAAAAGGGATGTGGGTGGAGTGGCAGGGGTGGAAAATTCTATTCAGTTCACTTCTTGAAATGATACCCAAACTGAAACACAGCCATACTTCACAATTTGCAATGCATTCTCTGAATTTAGCAATGCAGTTTTCCAACCAAGTAATGTCTACAAGAGATGCAGGTGGCGCTGTGGGTTAAACCACAGAGCCTAGGACTTGCTGATCAGAAGGTCGGTGGTTCGAATCCCCGCGACAGGATGAGCTCCCGTTGCTCTGTTCCTGCTCCTGCCAACCTGGCAGTTCGAAAGCACGTCAAAGTGCAAGTAGACAAATAGGTACCGCTCCGGCGAGAAGGTAAACGGCATTTCTGTGTGCTGCTTTGGTTCGCCAGAAGCGGCTTAGTCATGTTGGCCACATGATCTGGAAGCTGTATGCCGGCTCCCTTGGCCAATAAAGCGAGATGAGCACCGCAACCCCAGAGTCGGTCACGACTGGACCTAATGGTCAGGGGTCCCTTTACCTTTACCTAAGGCACATCCAAAGAACATGGCTAGCCCCAGAGCATTCTGGGAACTGTGGTTTGTTAAGGGTGCTGGGAATTGTAGCTCTGCGAGGGCTAAACTACAATTCCCAGGATTGTTTGTGGGAAGCAACGTGGTTTAAATGTACTGTGCTAGCTGTGAGCTGAATATCAAGAGACTCTGACAAGATGTTGTCAAGCAGATGCAGTAGAAAAGACATAGCTGTCAAAGGTTCACACCAATTTGCGTCAGTTTTCCCCGTCGCTTTGAGTGCCGCCAATAAAATCTGGAAGTCAAAAAGTCCCCAGGATGTTTCATTGAACGCTGATACTGTCTCTTGCTTGTCAAGATGGGGGTTAGAGAGGGGTGTGTGAGTCAGTGAGTAGAAAGACTACTGTAGAAAGGTAAAATTTACATCCATTGCTCCACCCAGGGCCATAGGAAGTGGCAGCCAGGTGGGCGGGCCGCCCCAGGTTGCATCATGGAGTGGGGTGACAAATTATCAAGGAACAATTACTGTCCTACTAGGGCAGTTCATAGGGATGCGGGTGGCGCTGTGGGTTAAACCACAGAGCCTAGGACTTGCCGATCAGAAGGTCGGTGGTTTGAATCCCCACGACGGGGTGAGCTCCCATTGCTCGGTCCCTGCTCCTGCCCACCTAGCAGTTCAAAAGCACGTCAAAGTGCAAGTAGATAAATAGGTACCAGTCTGGTGGGAAGGTAAATGGCGTTTCTGTGCACTGCTCTGGTTCGCCAGAAGTGGCTTAGTCATGCTGGCCACATGATCCGGAAGCTGTACGCTGGCTTCCTCGGCCAATAAAGCGAGATGAGTGCTGCAATCCCAGAGTCGCCCACGACTGGACCTAATGGTCAGGGGTCCGTTTACCGTTAGGGCGGTTCATAAAAACCTTTTTTTTGAAAATGCCTGCTCCAAAGGTCTTACCTTACTACACTAGGGATTATATAGCTATATATGAAATTTCATGCATATCAGTTAATATCTTGACCCTCCTCCATGAAAATATCTGTTTACTTGCCCATTTTCCTATGTCATGAAGACTGAAATTTCAATTCAGTGGAGCCCTTACTGTTCCCAACCCTAACCCTGCAGAAAGCCATCTAATTAGACTTTAGTTTGATTTTGACATGTTTTTAGGAGGTAATTTAATTATTGTTTGATTTTATACCAGTGTTATGTATCTGATGCACAGAGCCGACTTTGGCAGGAGAGGGCCGGATATAAATAAAAGTTTATTATTATTATTATTATTACTCATTATTATTCCTTTGTAAGAAAATATGAAATAATGTAAAACCATTTTTGCAGGCAAAAAAATTAAAATAAATCAATGTGTGTGTATGTGTGGGGGGTGACAAGAAATTTTCCACACCGGGTACCACTTGACCTTCCTATGCTTCTGGCTCCACCCACTCTTGTCACTGGCCCTGCCCATCATTGGCATGTGGTCCCTGGAAGGCCACCCAATTTCTCACACACCTCTACCCCATTTCCCAGTGTGGCAGGCTCATTCTTGGCTTGCTAATAGGCCTTTTAACAGCTTGCTAAGTTTTCAGTGAAGTCGCATTACCTCTGTTACCTCTCCTTCCTCTGCAACTGCCTGGTTGCCTTGGCAACTGCAGTTACTAAGCCATATGGTTGCTAAGGCCGATCTTGCGATGATGTTTTGCATGGGGAAGAAGACTAAGAAGTCTGGAATGGCAAGGACTAAGCCAATAGGGTTCGTACATTTCCATTCTCCACAGGCCCACATGCTCCAACATTTCTCAACACAGGAACAGCTTCGACTGGCCGGCTAAACCAGGTAAGGGTAGCCGATGAGTCTCAAACCCTTGGTGAGTTAAGGATTTCCCCTATATCCAAAGACAGGCTCTGGTGGATTGAGTGGATGAGACCAACAAAAGATCCAACAGTTAGAAGGCAGTTTCCACACCTGCTGTAGATGGAGGTGAGGGGCAGTTGTGGGTTGTCAACCTGGTAAGGCAGTCCATCTAGGAGAAGGAAAACTACACCTCCACTGAGAGCCAGTGTGGTGTAGTGGTTAAGAGCGGTAGACTCGTAATCTGGGGAACCGGGTTCGCGTCTCCGCTCCTCCACATGCAGCTGCTGGGTGACTTTGGGCCAGTCGCACTTCTCTGAAGTCTCTCAGCCCCACTCACCTCACAGAGTGTCTGTTGTGGAGGAGGAAGGGAAAGGAGAATGCTTTGAGACACCTTTGGGTAGTGATAAAGCGGAATATCAAATCCAAACTCCTCCTCCTCCTCCTCCTCCTCCTCCTCCTCCTCCTCTTCTTCTTCTTCTTCTTCCGCTGCCTTGCGCTGTACTCATATGTGAGAAATGTGGTGGGAGCAAACCCTGAGGAATAATATCTATCAGTTTCCTATCCCAAGTGGATCTATCCCAAGTGGAGTCTCTAAGATGGTTGGATGGTACCTTGTATGCCTCCTTCTGGCAACTTCTGCAGCCAAGCTGGTGCCAAACATATTGCTCCCCTTTCCCTTGGACCATCTCAGCGAGGCCTGGAGGGGGTTTGTGTCGTCGTCTGAGCAGCCCAGGACCTCCATACCCAGTGGCCAGGTTTGTGCCCGGGGGAGGTCACTTCAGTGCTAATGCAGCGGTTTGGTAAAGGTAAAGGGACCCCTGACTATTAGGTCCAGTTGTGACCGACTCTGGGGTTGCGGTGCTCATCTCGCTTTATTGGCTGGCTTCCAGGTCATGTGGCCAGCATGACTAAGCTGCTTCTGGCGAACCAGAGCAGCGCACGGAAATGCCATTTACCTTCCCACCAGAGCAGCACCTATTTATCTACTTGCACTGGTGTGCTTTCGAACTGCTAGGTTGGCAGGAGCAGGGACCGAGCAACAGGAGCTCACCCCGTTGGGGGGATTCGAACCGCCGACCTTCTGATCGGCAATTCCTAGGTTCTGTGGTTTAACACACAGCGCCACCCGCGTCCCCTTAACAGAGCTTAAGACTGGATAAATGAGAAACCAAAATGGACAGGTCGGACCATCCATAGTCACAGTGGAAGGCACTGTGCATATGTTTGTGTTTTGGAATCGCTGCATTTTAGCTGCTTGTAGCCTCCAGCTTTTTTTGCGTCTTTGTGCTGCTGCTGTAACTAACATTCCTCTGGCCAGCTCAGCACTCCCTTCTCCTCTTCCTGAGTACTGTAGCAGAACAGACCTAACCGTGTGATTTCAGGGCCTTGGGCAGTTCTCAGGCTAATTCCAGTGCCAACATGACTCTCTCATTTGCTTTTAAAAATAGGCACAAAGAAACATCCCTGCCTCCCCGCAGCTGTCACTCAAAATATCAGGTGTGGGAAGGCTCCTGTCTGGCACACGGATGTCATCAGAAGTTGCAGTGGGCAAAGCAAAGGCCGTTCAATGATGATCCCATGGAGAAAGCAAGCAAGCAAATAAATAAATAAAGGTAAAGGGACCCCTGACCATTAGGTCCAGTCGTGGCCGACTCTGGGGTTGTGGCGCTCATCTTGCTTTATTGGCTGAGGGAGCCGGCGTACAGCTTCCGGGTCATGTGGCCAGCATGACTAAGCCGCTTCTGGCGAACCAGAGCAGTGCATGGAAACGCCGTTTACCTTCCCGCTGGAGCGGTACCTATTTATCTACTTGCACATTGATGTGCTTTTGATGTGCTAGGTTGGCAGGAGCAGGGACCGAGCAATGGGAACTCACCCTCTGGTGGGGATTCGAACCACCAACCTTCTGATTGGCAAGTCCTAGGCTCTGTGGTTTAACCCACAGCACCACCCGCGTCCCAAATAAATAAATAAAAATTCCTAAAGTGATAGATTAGTCTACTTCAGGGCTGCAGATCCTCAGGCCTGGAAATTGAATGTGATCATTCAGGTCTGCCTGGCCCTCAAGTCTCCCCAGAACATGCACCTGACATACGCTCCAACATTTCTCCAATGAAAATAGGGGCATCCGACTCCATAATGATAATTTTACTATTTATACCCCAAACATCTTACTGGGTTGCCCCAGCTACTCTGGGCAGCTTCCAACACATAATAATAATAATAATAATAATAATAATAATAATAATAATACTACAGTGGCTTCAGGTTACAGACTCCGCTAACCCAGAAATAGTACCTCGGGTTAAGAACTTTGCTTCATGATGAGAACATAAATCGGGCTCTGGCGGCACGGCGGCAGCAGGAGGCCCCATTAGCTACAGTGGTGCTTCAGGTTAAGAACAGTTTCAGGTTAAGAACGGACCTCCGGAACGAATTAAGTACTTAACCTGAGGTACCACTGTATGTTGGAAGCCACCAAGAGTGATTGGGAAACTAAGTCAGATGAGTGCCATATAAATAATATATATATATATTTTGTTATGAGCCGTGTATGTAGGAAGCACTGACTATTGTATGGTTGGTATCCAATTTGCTGCACAAAGGTAATGTGGCCCTCAGAAGGTTGTATATGGCAGAATGTGGCCCTTAGGCCCTTGCTTTTATACTGTTTATACCGTTGCTTTTAAACAAATTTTCTAGGTGACATAGAAGTGCAAAATATGCGCCCACCAATCTGTGGCCTTTTGAATCTTTTTGCTCTGCAGATTGCGACGAAACTGAAGTCTTAAGAAGATTCTCTCTCTCCCCCTCTCTCTCTCTCTCTCTCTCTCTCTCTCTCTCTCTCTCTCTCTCTCTCTCTCTCTCTCTCTCTCCCTCCCTCCCCTGCAATAATATGCTTATCGCCCTGAACACAATCCACTCACAATGGAATCATTTCAGCTACCCTAAGAAGCCTTGTGGGGTTCAGTAGTTGATCCACCGGATCCTCAAGCTTTTATCAGCTTGTCAGTCCCATTGAGCTATACAGCAGCTGATCTGCTCAGTGGGATTTCTGTCCCTGAACAGCTTCCCCTCTTGGGAGAAATGCCTCAGAGAGGTTTAGAAAGTTACTGGCTTCGTTTCGGAACCTGTGGAATTAAAACTCTGTCGGGTACATGATTTCAAGTTTGGCTTGCGAAGGTTTTTCTTTTTTTTAAAAAATGAATTTTTATTAATTTACATCAAAAGAAAAAACAAACAAAAAACATATTAGTTTCACATCAAAATTTCACAACATACACCTTTTTTTTGGACTTCCTCCAGCTTATCCGTAAATCATCCGTAGTTATAATTTAAGTTGCGCATTTCTTAATTTTGTATTGACATTGTATATATCTTTCTTTCTATTCCCTTTAGACAATATTTCATAGTCTTTCACAGTGCTTCTTTAAATCCCATTAGCGTTATCTGTCCCTCACTTATATGGTCCAGATATTCCACAAATTTCCTCCAGTCCTCGATGAACTTTTGGTCTCTTAAGTATCTAATCTTTCCTGTCAATTTGTCCAGCTCCATATAGTCCAACAACTTCATTCTCCATTCTTCCACAGTCGGTATTTCTTGCTGTTTCCATTTCTGGGCCAGTAACACTCTTGCTGCTGTTACTGGCTTGCGAAGGTTTTTCTGCCCTGACCAGGCAACCCGTCATATCTGGGTCATTCTGTCCCCAGGCACTCTGCCTGAGGCCTCATCCTCACCAAGGCTTGTGTCTCATCAGCATCAATTCACAAGCATTGCTAAGCCTAGCGGGGAATCTTCCTTTCAGACACCTGGATTCCTACGTGGAACAAATCCTTTTTCGTACAGATTTGCTTTAAGTCCTCTACTCCTTCCCCCTGCGATTCGAAGCAATGCTGGGAGGGAAAAGTCAATCTAGTTCTTTTTTTAAAAAAAAATAAAATCACATAATTTTTATCAATCAATCAATCAATCAATCAATCAATCATTACGGTCCAGAGACCCAACAAATCGTTACAAAGCAATGCACAATTCAGACAGCCTGCCTCCAGGTTAAACAAGCATTTTGTTCAGACTTAAAGATAGGGATCATAAAATAATTTTATTTGATTTTACAAGTACAAAATTATAAAAAATAACACAACACAGTTAAGAGATTTCCCCCGAATCTCTGGACTTTCCACCATCCCCAACCAATGGGTTCTGTTATTAAATCTTTTCTACTGCGTCTTTTTCTATAATTATTTATTTATTTAACTTCATTATCTCCATAATACCTATTACATTACAAGTGTTATTGAAATCCTGCTACTGTTATCATCTGTTTCAAGTCAATCTTTTTCCAGTCGGTTTCAACATCGCAAAGTCGCTTCCATTTCTGTTTGAATGTTTTTTTTTTAAATCTGCAAATATTCTTGTTTTTATCTCTAAGCCGTCTTGAATTTCCGTTGAGGGGAAAGGCAGGGTATAGATAACTAAACAACAACAATTCTTCATTCAGCCTTTATTGACACAACAACAACATGCATGAGAGATAATTTGCAGTATTGTGTTGTGAGGTAGTTTGTGGGACGTGGGTGGCGCTGGGGGTTAAACCACAGAGCCTAGGACTTGCCGATCAGAAGGTCGGCGGTTTGAATCCCCGTGATGGGGTGAGTTCTCATTGCTTGGTCCCTGCTCCTGCCAACCTAGCAGTTTGAAAGCACGTCAAAGTGCAAAGTGCAAGTAGATACCTTCTGGCATTTCCGTGCACTGCTCTGGTTCGCCAGAAGCGGCTTAGTCATGCTAAGGAAGGAAATCAGCCCTGAGTGCTCCCTGGAAGGACAGATCCTGAAGCTGAGGCTCCAATACTTTGGCCACCTCATGAGAAGAGAAGACTCCCTGGAAAAGTCCCTGATGTTGGGAAAGATGGAGGGTACAAGGAGAAGGGGATGACAGAGGATGAGATGGTTGGACAGTGTTCTTGAAGCTACCAGCATGAGTTTGACCAAACTGCGGGAGGCAGTGGAAGACAGGAGTGCCTGGCGTGCTCTGGTCCATGCGGTCACGAAGAGTCGGATACGACTATACGACTAAACAACAACATAATATAGATTATGACATTCGGGCAAAACTGTGGAACGAAGGTCTGAAATTCATGGCGTGTACTACCCAAAAAGAAAACATAATGAAAATGATGTGCCGCTGTCCATCCATGTTCCATTTGTTCCATTTATGGAGGAACATAAATGGAGGAACATAAATGGAACAAATGGAACATGGATGGAATTGGATGTAGACTCCCTTTGTGGAGTATTTGAAGGAACGTAATAATAGTCAGATTCACTTGCAAGTAGGATTTGAACTGTAATCACCAGTAAAACAATTTAGATATTAAGTTAGGATGAAGAGGCGTATAATATGCAGCAGGATAAGGGGAAACAAGGAAACCACGGAGGGGAAGTTTGTATTTGTCAAAAATGTAAACCAAATTTGTCACTAACCTTGCAAATCAAAAGAAAATTGTAAAAAATAAAATAAAATTCTGCATTTGGTTTATGGTTGCATTATAGGCCATGCAGCAATTCTACCCTGTTCGAAAAAGGCTGTCACAATTGACGAACAGACTGAGAGGCAATTTCAATCAATGCTTTACTCAAAAATGGGACATGTTTAAAAAATATTTACAGAATTATAATCACAGTGTGGCAACTATGGTCGCGTTTGAATGATTTCTGTGTAAACAATATAATATAATGTGGGAAATAAAATACGACATAAGGTTTAGTTAAAAAAAGACTTTAGGTGTACGAAGAACTTTATTGAAATATGGAATTTATTTTCGTACAATCAGTCTTCTAATTGGGTGCAGACAGGAAGTCTTATATAAAGATACAAATGTAGAATAACAGAACAGAAGACGATCAATATTTTATCAAAATGAAAAATTACTAGTGTTTTTGTTTTGCTATTTGTGACCTTCTCTGGTCTTTTCGATATTCATTGTAAATTCTATGGTATGTTACTTTTCGAATTTACCCAATAAAATCAAAACCTTAAAAGAAAGAAAAAGACTGTCAGGAGATACACACACAGAGAGGGAGTAAGACTCTAATCAAAAACATCAAGGATTCTGGCAAAGATCCAATTAGACATGAAGGAGACGCTGTTGAGTTGCGTTGGCTTGAGAAATGAAGCTTCGTGTTTCAGAAGTTTCAGAAGCTGACTGCGTCATATCGGGGCTGCAATAAAGGTGCTGCAATCTGTGCAGATTCCAAGGTTTGGATCTTCAGATAAATTGCCCTGCGACTGGAAAGTGCCCAAAGAGCTTCAATAAACTTTCATCTTTTGTTGTTCTAGCTGTTAAGCCTTACAGCGTGGCAACATGCTCCAACTAACATTCCTGTGGATTTCAACAAACACTGTGTGCCTGTTTTCCTGGCCGATGCGGTTAAGTATCGGCGGGGCGCCTGGAGCTTGCCTGAACCTCTTCAGCATCAGTATGTTAGTTATGGGATGTGTGATTCATGGCTGCAGCCGACAGGCACATGAAGCAAAAAACAGAGGGGGTTTTTGGGCGGGGGGAAGTGCTGAGAAACATATAAATGAGCAGAAGATGCCATGGTTACGGTTCGTGCTTGGTAGACATTGATACTACATAATGTATCCCATATCATCCCTCTCTAGCAAGACCAGTGGTCAGGGATGATGGGAACTATACTACTACTAATTTATTATTTATACCCCGCCCATCTGGCTCAGTTTCCCCAGCCACTCTGGGTGGCTCCCAATCAAATGTTAAAAACAGTACAGCATTAAATATTAAAAACATCCCTAAACAGGGCTGCCTTCAGATGTCTTTTAAAGATAGGATAGCTGCTTATTTCCTTCACATCTGAAGGGAGGGCGTTCTACAGGGTGGGCGCCACTACCGAGAAGGCCCTCTGCCTGGTTCCCTGTAATCTCACGTCTTACAATGAGGGAACCGCCAGAAGGCCCTCGGCGCTGGATCCCAGTGTCCGGGCTGAACGATGGGGGTGAGGACACTCCTTCAGGTATACAGGACCGAGGCCATTTAGGGCTTTAAAGGCCAGCACCAACACTTTGAATTGTGCTCGGAAGCATACTGGGAGCCAATGCAGATCTCTCAGGACCGGTGTTATGTGGTCCCGGCAGCCACTCCCAGTCACCAGTCTAGCTGCCACATTCTGGATTAATTGCAGTTTCCAGGTCACCTTCAAAGGTAGCCCCACATAGAGCGCATTGCAGTAGTCCAAGCGGGAGATAACCAGAGCATGCACCACTCTGGCGAGACAGTCTGTGGGCAGGTATAATCCACAAACTGCTGAAGACAAGTTTGGGAAGCATTGATTATGACTTAAGCATGTTGGTTAGATGATGCCCGTTATCCCACAGATCTCTTCCCTTTCGCTCTTGTTTTCCTGTGTCTGTTTTAGCACTGTAAGCCCCTTGGGGCAGGGACTTGTCACACCTGTTCTTTGTAAAGCACCATGTATCTTGAGGGCGCTATGGAAATAACTGCTTGAGTTGTCGTTACTTTCAGGCAGATGAACATTCGGATCTGCATCTGAATATATTTTCCCATCCACATTCTAGCTGTTTATGAACTAGAATGAGGGCCACGCCTCCCAGAATCATGGTTTGCCTGGAGAACCACTCTCATTCTTGCTGCAAAATGAAGGATGGTGAAATATACTCGGAGTCGAGTGTGGATTTCACGCTCTTTATTCAGCTCATAGTGGTGAGGAATGTAAGTTCCCCCAGAATGTCTGCTTTATATACATTATTTACACAATGGGCCCCACATGATTGGCTAATTCCGGGATTCTCCTGTAGGCCAATCAGGTTGCGGATTCACTTCCATCTGGAGCTGGATTCGGTGGCTCCTGCGGACCAATCAGACTGCTGCATTCTGGATCCTATTGTTCTAGGACCAATCAGACTGCTGCATTTTGGATCCTATTCAACTCAGTACATATCAGATGGCTTCTCCAAATCGGTTCTGCTTCCGAGTGGGACTGGGTTGCGCTCGGGCCACTAGGCCCCATTCCCGCCTCAGCGTGGTGTGGGATAGCGTTGCACGTCACACTGAGGACGTCCCGGCCACGCCATTTGCCAGCCGGCCAATCAGGGTGCTGTGGTGGTGTGGCCGGGCCAATTTAAACCGTGGTATGACTCTGGCAGCTCCTCTTTCAGCCTCGTGCCGTGGATCTCCCACCCTCCCACCCTCTTTTAGGTAGGGTCACTGGCCTTGCTATGGACTTTGGTTGGTCGCCGTTGAGGGGCCTGGTAGGAGTTTTCCCACTTGGCAAATTGGCACCAGCCACTTGGTCTTCATCTACCTCGTAGCAATCGCCACAACTTTGTAAGGTTTGGAGGTTAGGCATTGGCTTATTGAGGTGTGGGGGAGGGGAGGTGTAGCCATCACCTGCCCCTTCATGAATAAGGGTATTCTGTTAAAGGAATCCGGGGGTGTGGATCTTGTCCGAAGCCTGGGGGGAGGGGCTAGGGTCATGCCATGACCCCTTCGGGAACCCAGGGGATGCTTGAGTCGATCCGCATTGGTGGGGCTACCCCTAATGGTGGGGCTCCCTTCTCAGTGATGGCTCCGACTTGTTGGTATGCTCTGTCCCAGGAGACCAGGACCCTGCAGGATTTAACTTCCTTCCGCAGGGCCTGTAAGACAGAGCTATTCCGCCTGGCTTTCAATTTGAACTTAGCCTGATCTTTTATTCCCCTTCCTTCCCCCCTCCCCCTTTTATGAAGATTACCCGCTCTGGGATCCCACAGCTAATTCTCCCCTGGTCTCTTCGCTGACCCAAAAGCACTAACTTAGCCAGCTAGCTCTGGTGATCATCTAATGTTTATTGGATGGATTTCCCCCCTAAATTGATTTTTGAATTCTGAATTTATTGTTATTCACGTTTTATACTGTATTTTATGCTGTTTTTTGTTGCATCAATTAAGTGTTTTAAATGTGTTGTTAGCTGCCCTGAGCCCGGTTTTCTGAACCAGGAAGGGCGGGGTATAAATAAAAATTTAATAACAATAAGAATAATACTGGTGGTTTTTCCTTACAGACTCCTTGCAAGGTGAACAGGAGTCAGATAGTCTGTTGATGCCAATGCCTAAGCCAATACCGCTCACATTCTGTAACCAATAAAGTTGTGGCCTAAAATTGCCCATTAACATTAACCTAAATTCTGTGTCCTTGTGTCTTTATTCCTTGCACCTGAATACACTTTCCCACACACATTCTAACCATGCTTGAACTGGAACAAGATCCACATCTCCCAGAATTATGGTTTGCCTGGAGAACCACTTTCATTCTTGCTGCAAAATGAAGGATGGCTTCTCCAACTCTGGGTTGTGTTAGAATTCCTTCTCCGTAATTGCAGTCATGGGATTGTTGTCTATCACATGACGGTGTATGTTTTGACTCTATAGAGTGGGAAGTGACGGAGACAGGATGTTTGTTTTACTGTGTTCTGTGAAGTTGTCTTATTCTTTTTCTCTTTGCTGTCTGATGCTAGAGAGAGAGGGAGCCATGTTGCAGTGCTCCGTGTGTGTTTATATGTAAATAAAGTAGATTAGCCAAAATGCTGAGATCTATCACGCTATCTGCACAAACTCTGCGGATCCCTAAGTGTGCCGATGTCTGTTGGCATCAGTCGCTGTGATGTTCGGCCTGAAGAAAGCTTTTGAAGCTCCTGAACGATCGACCAGGAGGGAGATAACATGCCAGTTGGGCATGTGTCTCTGCCAGGGTCCTACCCGAGTGTAGGCTGAGCTCCTAACAGGTTGTTCCACACTGAACTGACTGGTAGCAGATAGATAGACATCTCTTTTGGGCGTGAGGCTGCAGGTGGCTCTTGTCACTGTTTTCTCCACTAAGGTGGACATCATGGTAATTTGTCAGAGAATTCTGCAAGGTGGGAAAGGGTCCCTTTGGTTGTACAAATGTCTGCCTCCGGCTAATCAATCAGTCTACTGGCCAAGGGCAGCCTCCAAATCCTGGACCACTAAAACGTGTGATAGCAGAATCAGTCCTTCCTTGCTCAAGATCACCAGCTATGAGTAAGAAATTGCCTCCAGGCTCAGCGGCAATGCCTTTCCGTTTGCCATCTCTGGCACCGAGGGAGACAGCAAACAGCTGCTTTGAGCAATGTCACATGACTCACCTATGCGTTTGCAAAATGAGTCTGAAGATTTCCATGAATATGCTTGTGTAAACAATGCTATTCTGAATGAATGAAAGGATGAATGAGCATTTGAAATAAAAAGTGACTGCAGCTGGGAATTTCACTGTTGCTGGTGGCTATCTTAAATAGACAGGACTTCAAATAATCAGATTGAAGAAAACATTCCCTAGAAGAAATGTCACTGTGCTCATTTGCTTAGAGGCAGATTTGCCCCCCTCCCTTTATGGGCCTCAGCTCCAATAAATATGAAATATAATAAAACCAAGGACGGGAATAAAAACTCGGATTCAATTGGTTTTTTAAAAAGTATCTCGGAAGTAAATAAATGTTTGTAATGGGTGGCTGAGGGCTGTGTGTTGCCATGGACACACATCTAATATAAATGTGCCATTGTTAATAGATGGGGAAGTGCCAGAATATATACAGCAGCACATGAAAATGAGTGACAGAGTAGAAGATGCAATTAAGAATAATTCCGATGGCTACATAGCTGTTAGTCACATATCATTGTGGCATGAGTACAAGGGTGCTGTTTTGCGGCTCACGTCTTGCAGCTAATATAAGCTGCGCTCGTTTTTGCCAAGGCAACTTTCATTTAAGTATCGGGTGTCAAACTGTGAAAGATTACAGGGTAGCTTATACAGGGGGTTGTGTGTGTCCAGTGAACCAAACAATTTGGGAGCCCTCAAACTGAATTGTCACCACACCGGAGGGTTATTTTGAGGGGGAACGATCTTAGGCAAACAATCGTTTCTCAACCTCAGTCCCCTTCTGTAAAATGGGAAGGGCAGCGAGCCAGTTCACAAGGTCGCTGTCAAGGTAGGTGAGACTGAGATTGTGAAATGCTCTGCGCATGAATGTTGGAGGTAATGTAAGCTGATGTGCACTACTGCTTTCCATTGTTTGCACTCACCTCATGGAGAACGTGCACATGGTCTGTCCATGAAGAAGGAACGAATTGTGCCCATTTCCTGGTCAACACGAAGCTGGGGAATGTGCACATCTTGATTGCATTTTATACATTTTTTCGGCAATGTGTATGGTCTCCAGTCAATACATGTGCATGTCAGTTTGCATTTCTTAGTACCGAAATATTGATCTGATGTGTAGAGATTTTTCCTATTCTGATTAGTTCAAGAGGGTTCTAGAAGGTTTCTTCTCTTTGTCAAAGGAGGTTTTCTTTCCATGTTAAAGAAACAGGCAGAAGGTTTTTGTTTGGGTTATGTCTTCTGGGAAGCCGAGTACAGCTGGTTTAAACTGGTTCTGTTATCTTTTTGTCAAGGTTGTGCTGGCTATAACAGTAAAACCAGGAGGAGCGTGAGTCTCACCAATTTACTTTCTCTTTTCTGTCTCTTTGTTCTAGTGTTCTGATCTGTGTGCTATAGTGTTATGTTTAAGTCTTATTACAGTGGTACCTCGGGTTAAGTACTTAATTCGTTTTAGAGGTCCGTACTTAACCTGAAACAGTTCTTAACCTGAAGCACCACTTTAGCTAATGGGGCCTCCTGCTGCTGCTGCGCCGCCGGAGCATGATTTCTGTTCTCATCCTGAAGCAAAGTTCTTAACCTGAAGCACTGTTTCTGGGTTAGTGGAGTCTGTAACCTGAAGCGTATGTAACCTGAAGCGTATGTAACCTGAAGTACCACTGTATAAGGTATTGTAAGTTTTATTGTAAGTGCTGCAACTGGATTTTTTATGGACTCTGCCAATCCTGATTGTATTGGATTTGTGACCATTTATGCTCATTTGCCTCCAGTAGCAAGTAAAGCGCTGCTGGATGAAGTACATTTGCCTCTGGTCTATTTTTTGAGAACTCTGCTATGTGTTTTTTTGATGCTCCCCCTTCATTGGTGACAGTGCTCTCCAAGAAATGTGCCCTTTGTCCCTACCTTTAGTCAAGAGATGGACACCATAGGAGGGAAAAGAGTGCCATGCCCTCCAGGAACTGGGCTGCAACTGGAAGTTTCCCCATTTACTTTTATTGAGAGAAAGCTTTGGTACCTTTGCTCCTGGGGCACATCAGACCATACGATAGCTACACAACACAGGCTTTGCTAATCCCTGACTGCCAAGCTGTCCTCTAGCATTAGGAAAGTTGAATTGACCTTGTGTGTTCCTCTTTCTTAGCCCTAAATATAAACGGGGTGTTCTCTTCTCCTTACTGACTGTAGTCCCCTCTGCTGCCCCTTGATCGGAGGGATGCAGGTGCCATCTCCAAGAAGTTCCCTTACCCCTGTGGGGCACTCAACACCCACCCTTCCCACTCTGAGTATGTAGAGACCCTCACTCTCACATTCCTCCTTCTCCCCAGAAGGAGCTAGCGTAGGCTGTGGGAAGATGGGACAAGTCTGCTGTAGGAATGATCGCTGGGTGTGGAGCACACTCCCCACACGTCGGCAGCCTCAGCTGCCTGCACGTGTGACCTTGGGGTGTGGGGCACACTCCCCCTCACAGATAAAGCCACAGCTGTCTGAACATCTTGCTCTGTGTCTAACCTTTTGCGATCTCAGTAGTCTGCTGTGTCCTGTCTGTGACCTTTGTCTCTGAAACCTTTGTCTCCTTCGTCATACAATGTGCAAGGGGAAAATGACACGGTGGAAACAGGTGCCAAAATAACTTTGTACCACCCCATGATCTCGGGACTGGAAGATGTGTAAAGGTGACAGCCCAAAATGTATCTGCCTGGGTTTGCATATTGTGTCAATAAAAGGAGCCTCCACAGAGCTGGCCGGCAGCTTGCTTGCACCTCACCTATACACAGCTCACCTGCATTACCAACTCCTGCCTCATGTCCTTCACTTCAGTCTGCCATGGGGAGGACATGAGCGAGGAATCAAGGGGTGCTTGCCTCTCCCCATTACTAGTCTCTGGTTCTCTTCCCATTAACAGTGGCCCCACAACCCAGTGGGCCCCTGATCACCATCTCCTCATTCTGTGCTTGCCCTACCCTCTCCTTCTCCTGGTGTGCTGGTCCTGTGGGTTACCTGAGAGGTGAGGTCCAAGTCCGGTTCATGGTTAAGGTGCAACATGGAGGCAGTCCATAGTAGCTGAAGCTGGGTGCAGGGCAGGGAGTCAGGTGTAGTAAGGAACAGGTGTGCAAGCAGGGAGCCAGGGCGGGTCAGGAGCTCAGGCAGGAAAGCAGGACAGGGCTCAGGCAGGAACTAGCAACCATCAATGTTGCTCCTGCAACATGGGAGTGGAGCTGGCCGGCTTTTATCTGCCCTGAGGCATAGGGCGGCCCCGATCCTCAGGTGACTTACCTCTCCTGGCCTGGAGGCGAGCACTCCTCCTGCGGAAACATAGTTCCCTCCGCCTCTCTGCCCTGAGCCTCTGCAGCTCAGGAGAGGCTGGAGGGTTACCGGACCCAGAGGCAACCTCAGCTTCCTTTGACAGGGATGAGAGTGGAGCACCTGCAGGCAATGGGTCCTCCATCACCACAGGAGCCAGAGCAGACTCAGCTGATGCCTGCATTTGAGGATCCAGCACAGGTGAGGCTCATGCCCCAGCCCCAGCTCAGCTGGTTCTGGAGGCAGGGAATCCTGTGCAGGCTGGGATCCTTCAGGTTCAGCATCCGAGTCTGAATCCCAGGCCATCACACCTGGTTCTGTCAGCCCCTGACAAGGAGTCAAAGAGAAAGTGCAGGATATGTACCTGTTGAATATGGTGGTTGATGATGTTGTCAACCAATAAGCAAATGGGGAGTAGGGGACACACCATAACTTGGGTGTACTGAGGATTGAGACCATGATGAAGCCTCCAACAGAAATATCAGGCAGCAGCTGTCTCTAGTGTCCTTCTAACCCCTTGTTTTCCCTGCTGAGGACCATTATCTGAGAGTTCTACCCTCCCATTGTCATCACGTATCACAGAAAGCTCTTCTCTGGCTGCTGATAATTTCCTCCACAATAACCAAAGACAGAGGGAAGGAAATAAGCAGAACATTATGTGACCCAACTCCACACTTAAGATACAACTTCTGGAGAGCTGCTGAAACTGGTAGACTGTGGGTGCACACATAGACATACATCCCCAAACAGCAAAAATATGGACAAATGGAAACTCTTAGAAAAGGGTTGTTGTTGTTTAGTCGTCTCAGTCGTGTTGACTCTCCGTGACCCCATGAACCAGAGCATGCCTTGGAAACTCTCACTTTCTTCTCAAAACTTCTCCTTTTTTATGTCCATGGAGTTTTCTTGGCAAAATATTGGAGTGGATTTCCAGTTCCTTCTCCAGTTAGAAAAGGGTGGTAGCCAGCAAAGTCGTCCCACTGGGGCAAGGCCTTCTCCTTGAGCACTGGAGCTTCCCCTTCCTCTCCCCACATCTCCACCCCAGCTGTTCCAGAAGATTAGGGGGAACAGATTTGGGGTGCGGTGGACAGGAGGAAGAGAGGGAAGGAAAGTTCTGTTGTGCAAGCAGAAGTCCTTTCCTATGTGGGGTCACTTCTTTGGATACAACCCATAATGGTAACGTCACAATAACAAAACAGTATCCATGCTAGGGGGGAAAATCAAATGGTTGTCATTCGTCGAGGTAATTTAAATAGGCAATTATCAACTGAATTGCTGTTCTTTTCAGGTAAGTTGTCTCTGTAGAAAGACTGTGATTAGTGAGCAAATGGTTGGACTTTGCCCAGGGAATCCTTTATTTACATGTGATATAAATGGGAGCCGTATTTCTGAAAATTCGTCTTGTTTAGTAACACCTCTTAGTAATCTGGTGATGTGTCAATTCCTCTGCAAGAGCAATCTGCCAAAAACTTGAGAACTAACCAGGAGTTGTATATCCCACGGCTGTTTCCCGCCCCCGCTGCCTTTCTGGCAATTTCCATTCTGGCTGCAACCAATGATTGGATAAATTCCTCACGTAAAGTCTTCCCCAAGGAGTCTTTGAAGACAGAGAGAAGTGCTAATAGGAGGGTTTAATTGAATGGGTTATTGCACTAAAAATAAACTTTTTTTTTAATTAAACAACCCACCGCTCTGGATAGGGCCCAGAAAATAGGGACACTTGCAAGACATGAAGTTCTTTTGGTGCTTATAGCAGAGAAGGGGAATACTTCTCATGCCAACATTCCCATCTGGGCAATTTTTTTGGGGGTGGGGGCCGGGAATCAAGTGACATTTTCAGAATTCAAGGAGACATTCCAACCATTCAGGGAAAAACTCAATGGGAGTTTGAAATAGGACTGGTGTAGGCATGTGGCTGGTGCTTTTTTTCTTAAAAAATGTTTAGGGGAACTCTCATTTTCACTCAAGAAAACCACCATTTTATGGTTCAATTCGGGGAAAATAAATACAGTAAATTGTCAAAAGTACAAAGATTCACAAAATGTTTAGGGGTATGCCCCCCCTGTGTCCCCTCAGGAAAAAAGCGCTGGATAACAACAACAACAACAACAACAACAACAACAACAACAACAACAACAATTTATTATTTATACCCCACCCATCTGACTGGGTTTCTCCAGCCACTCTGGGCGGCTTCCAGTAAAATATTAAAGTACAGTAATGCATCAAACATTAAAAGCTTCCCTAAACAGGGCTGCCTTCAGATGTCTACTAAAAGTCTGGTAGTTGTTTTTCTCTTTGACATCTGGTGGGAGGGCGTTCCACAGGGCGGGTGCCACTACCGAGAAGGCCCTCTGCCTGGTTCCCTGTAACTTGGCTTCTCACAGCGAGGGAACCACTAGAAGGCCCTCAGCACTGGACCTCAGTGTCCGGGCAGAACAATGGGGGTGAAGACGTTCCTTCAGGTATACTGGACCGAGGCCATTTAAGGCTTTAAAGGTCAGCACCAACACCTTGAATTGTGCTCGGAAACGTACTGGGAGCCAATGCAGGTCTTTCAAGACCGGTGTTATGTGGTCTTAGCGGCCGCTCCCAGTCACCAGTCTGGCTGCCGCATTCTGGATTAGTTGTAGTTTCCAGGTCACCTTCAAATGTAGCCCCAAGTAGAGCGCATTGTAGTAGTCCAAGTGGGAGATAACCAGAGCATGCACCACTCTGGTGAGACAGCCCGCGGGCAGATTCTCAGCCTGCGTACCAGATGGAGCTGGTAAACAGCTGCCCTGGACACAGAATTGACCTGCGCCTCCATGGATAGCTGCAAGTCCAAAATGACTCCCAGGCTGCGCACCTGGTCCTTCAGGGGCACAGCTGTCCCATTCAGGACCAGGGAGTCCTCCACACCGGCCCACCCCCTGTCCCCCCAAAACAGTACTTCTGTCTTGTCAGGATTCAACCTCAATGTGGCCAGTGAGGGGGTGTGGCTTATGGTGAGTTTCAAGGACCATATAGAAAGGCCTGGAGGTCTGTATTTCGCATCTGGGCCAGAGGTTCTTTACCCACAGAGTATAGTCCGGATTCAGAGACTTAAATTGATCTCCTCCTGTTGAAATCCAGTGATGACAAGTTTTTCACAGGCCACTGAAGTGCGATTGGATCCAATTAAAGGTACATTTCTACCTTTTGGGCGTTTCACAGATAGCAAAATGTTCTGAGCTCTGCCGGCACACATTTTCCTCCTTAATCAGTTAAATGGACAACAAATCCCAGTATGCCATGTCAGGGATTTTGCGAAGCCCCTTATGGCCTTTACAGTCCAAGCTTGAAAGCCAGTGCTGCACAATATTTCATTTCATTTATATATCCTGCCTTTCAAAAGGATTTCTTCCCAAGGTGCCATATATATCTGCACTAAGCATGCACTGGCCATATATACATGCACAATCTAAAGCAATCAATAGCATTCAAATAGCCAGCGCATTAAAACAACAATTAGTTCTGTGCAGCCATATAACATTATATACTCAGAGGGGAAAACAGCAACACATACTCAGCAGCCCACTTGTAAGCTTTCGAAAAGAGCAGCAGGAACAAATATATACCGTATTTTTCGCCCTATAGGACACACTTTTTCCCCTCCAAAAATGAAGGGGAAATCTGTGTGCGTCCTGTGGGGCGAATGCAGGCTTTTGCTGAAGCGTGGAGAGCAAGAGGGGTCGGTGCGCACTTGCCCAGAGCGCGGGGTGCGCCAAAGCAAAGTGCCCCGCGCTTCGGGCAGACATCCGCAGCCTGCTGCCCGGAGCGCGGGGCGTGCTGAAGCAGAGCGCCCAGCACTTCGGGCAGATATCCGCGGCTGGGGGAGGGAAAATAATTTCCCCCCTTTATTCCCCCCCCAAAAAAACTAAGTGCGTCCTATGGGCTGGTGCGTCCTATAGGACGAAAAATACGGTATTCAAAGGTGCACTGAAAGACCTGCAGGGATGGGATCAACCTGACCTTCCTTGAAACAGAGGGCTGTATCCACCCAAGTTGTCCCGTTCGCACCAGGACCTCTGTTTGCACAAATGAACTTTTATTCCCTCTACTCTGGGATGGGGCAGAAAAGAGCTGTGAGGAACAGAGGGGGAAGAGAGTGAGTTGAGGTTCTTCTGCGCAAGCAGAAGTCTTTGCATGAATGGAGCAACTTTGTTGGCTACAACCCAGAGTTCCACAAGTGCAGGCCGCTACTACCCCAGCCCCTACCAGTCAGGGAAATGTGACTGGAAACAAAAGCTATCAGTATATGGGTGTACCACTCTTTGAAATCTTGAAATTCAGGTCAGCTATTCCCCTTTACACGTACCCTGTCACTTCCTGTAGCAAAACTGAGGGCCACATCAGCGAGGCTGAGAGGGAGGTCTTGTCATTGTGGCAGCTCAGGACCTCCACACCACACTGCCCATAGCATGCACCCTGGATAGGTCCCTTTGGTGTTGGTAACGCAGCAAAAACAATACGGGAGGCAGCAGTTGTGAGTTACCAGTCCTTGAAGCCACAGCAGGTGCTGTGATTCTTCACTGGTTACACTTCACCCCCAGAAGCACACTCCATTATCTCTTGAGACAGATGGATGCCAACAATTCTGGTCACGTGGTACAACAGGAGTTCTAAGCATCTTTTTGTAGCAGCATAGTGGAAATTGAAAATGCAGTGTAACGCTGTTATAGGCAGCTAGTCTCAATAGAATGCCCACAGTTTGGATGGGAAAATGGTCATAGAATCATAGAATCATAGGGTTGGAAGAGACCACAAGGGCCATCGAGTCCAACCCTCTGCCAAGCAGGAAACACCATCAGAGCACTCCTGACATATGGTTGTCAAGCCTCTGCTTAAAGACCTCCAAAGAAGGAGACTCCACCACACTCCTTGGCAGCAAATTCCACTGTTGAACAGCTCTTACTGTCAGGAAGTTCTTCCTAATGTTTACGTGGAATCTTCTTTCTTGTAGTTTGGAACCATTGCTCTGTGTCCGCTTCTCTGGAGCAGCAGAAAACAACCTTTCTCCCTCCTCTATGTGACATCCTTTTATATATTTGAACATGGCTATCATGTCACCCCTTAACCTCCTCTTCTCCAGGCTAAACATGCCCAGCTCCCTTAGCCGTCAGATTGGAAGAAGAAGCCATTTGTGTGTGTGTGAGGCTGCTCATATCGAAACCAGTTTCTCCTCCAAAGGCAACCTTCGTTTTCTTTTACAAACCTGCTCCTTTCCTCATCAGCTCAACCGGTGAGATATTTTTCTCACCTCCCCGTTTAGAAGCAACGCATTCACATCAGGTCTGAGGGACGTTGTCCGCAAGGCATGAAATATTTATCATTTGTTGTTCAGAACCCCTTTGAATAATAGCAGCTTCTTCTCTTCCCCTTTTTACTGCGATGGAATTAATGAGCAGATATCGACGGAAGGAGAAACCTGCGAGAATTTCTGCAATGTTCCCAATTATGATATTCTTCCATGAGATCAATATGATCCGGTGTAGAATGATAGAAAAGCGCACGTGGAATAACAGGAGGATTAGCTAGACTATTTGAAGCATGAAATAAAAACAAGACTTTGGTTGCTGGTGGGAAATAGCAGACTCCCGGAGCCAGAGCTTTCGAAACCTGAGGAAGGTTTCTCAAAGGAGGTGTGAGCACAGTGGTGGGTTTATGGTGAAATCAGGGTCCTTGTGGGGCCCTTATTTGTTCACTCACTTAACAATGTATGCAGTACTAATATCTGTATGGGGAGCTTGTTCTGTGAACACTGCGCATAAACATAAATCCACCACTGTGTGAACAGATGCCTTAAAAAAAGTAAAGGACCCCTGACAGTTAAGTCCAATCCTGTACGACTCTGGGGTTGCGGCGCTCATCTCGCTTTATTGGCCAAGGGAGCCGACGTTTGTCCGCAGACAGTTTTCCCAGGTCATGTGGCCAGCATGACTAAGCCGCTTCTGGCGAAACCAGAGCAGCACACGGAAACATCATTTACCTTCCCGCCAGAGCGGTACCTATTTATCTACTTGCACTGGTGGGCTTTTGAACTGCTAGGTTGGCAGGAGCTGGGACTGAGCAACGGGAGCTCACCCCGTCGCGGGGATTTGAACCGCCGACCTTCTGATCGGCAAGTCCTAGGTTCTGTGGTTTAGACCACAGCGCCAGCTGTGTCCCGAACAGATGCCTAGAGAGACACACTCTACTGTCTGATCCACATCTCTGCTGGTCGCGGAGGGAAGGTTACCATTGGCGTGGTTAAAGTCCGGTCCTGTGTCACGAGTCTGGAAACAGTTTACAAAGAGCGAGGTGGGGTCCGAAGCAGGAAGCTGGGCGGGGACGGGAACTCTGGAAGTACAGGTCTGGGTCCAGGCAGAAGCAGGTATTCAACAATGTTGCTCCTGCAACCTGGGACCGAGCTGACTGGCCTTTATCTTCTCTGAGGCCAGGGGCAGTCCCGGCCCCCAGGAGACCTGCCTCTCCTGGCCTTAAGGCGAGCACTCCCCCTGGGAGAAACCAATTCCCTCTGCCTCTCTGCCCTGAGCCTCTGCAGCTCAGGAGAGGCAGGAGGGTTACTGGACCCAGGGGGAGACTCACCTTCCTCTGACAGGGCTGGGAGAGGCACACCTGTAGGCACTGTGGAATCACCTGGTGCCTGCTCCTGAGGATCCGGCACAGGTGCAGGCGCTTCAGATCCAAGGCCCTGCCCCAGCTCAGCCGGCCCTGGAGGCGGGGACTCCTGTGCAGGCTGGGGTTCCTCCGGTTCAGCCTCTGAATTGGTGGCAGGGTTCCTCCGGTTCAGCCTCTTATTGGTGGCAGGGAGAGGACAGTCTCCCCCCCCCCCAATAATCTTTTAATTAGTTTTCAAACCACTTAACAAATTCAATTTAATTTTTTAAAAAAATTAAAATTAAAATTTTAAATTATTTAAATTTTTGACTTCCCATCCTTACTTCCATGATGTTTCTTTTCAGATCATTCATCTGATGACATACAGGTAATATTTCTCTAAAACATAGACCTCTAAAACATAATAATAATAATAATAATAATAATAATAATAATAATAATAATAATAATATCTTTATTGTCATTGCCCCCTCTCGGGGACAACGAAATTACTTGGCTGCTCCATCCACCCAGGTAGGGCACTGCACACAAAATCAAAACAACTATAAAAACACTAATTAAAACAATACAGTATAATACAGCAAGGAAGATTAGATGACTTTCAAAGTCCAGGCTTCCCATTCAGGGCTGAGATCGCTCTGGAGAAGAAGCTGTTCTTAAGACGGCTCGTTCTTGTCATCATCGTCCTGTATCTCCGTCCCGATGGCAGGAGCTCGAAGAGACAGTGACCAGGATGCGATGGATCTTTTACTATGTCCAGTGCCTTCCTATGGCACCTTGTGGCATAAATCTGCTCTAAGGTGGAGAGTGGGCAGCCAACAATGCTCTCTCCTGCCTTAACAACTCTGCACAACCCCATCCTGTCCTGGGTAGTACAGCTTCCGTACCACACACATAAGCCATAAGTGAGCACTCTCTCAATGGCACAGTGATAGAAGGCAAGCATATTACATTCCTTTATTGCTCTCGTTCCTTTCCTTATATTTCAAGTCCTGCCTGCGACTTCATTTGGCTATAATATTTTCTCAGATAATCCAAAAACGGTCTCCATTCCTCTGGAAGCGGAGAGGACATTTTATCTGTTTACAACCCTTTGGGCTTATGTTTGTCCCTTGCTCACCATCACTCTGGGTTTATGTGTCTGCACTTTCTAAATGCCACCAGCTGATCTGTCTACTTATGTGTGTTCTTGGCTAAGTGTGTGAAGCATGGAGTACTTCCACGCAGCAAAAAAGTTGAAGTTTAGCCCAGTGGCACTTCGTGTCTGCAAAAGTGCAGATTAAGGTGATGGTGACTGGTCCACTTGGGGCACAGTCGCAATGCCACAGGCGTAGATGTGCCACTACAAATAATGTAGGAGTGGAGTTAAAAAATGCTTGCATATTTAGGATCTAGCCAAGTATGGCTAGATCCTAAGTATGCAAGCATTGTTACTATACACACAGCACAGTGTTAGTTTGCCCACAAACAAATGATGTAGGCTCTGGGACCGTACTTTTTAAATCAGTGGCAAATGAGCAGCAAACTGAATATGAGGCACTGGTTGTTTTACTCCTAAATCTAGGAAGCTACCTTATATAGAACTAAAGTCATACGTTGTGTTACGTTCGCTTCACGTTGCGGCTTTTCAGGTTACGAATGTGGCAAACCCGGAAGTGTTTACTTCCGGGTTTGCCGCATGTGCGCAGAAGTGATCTACGCAGTTCGCGCATGCGCAGACGCGCTCTATCACGCTTCACACACACACAGTAGCGGCTCTCTAATTATGAACTTTTCGGGGTGTGAACTGCACTCCGAAATGGATCGTGTTCGTAAGTAGAGGTACCACTGTATTGACTGTGGCCCATCTAGCATAGTATTGGTCTACACCAGGGATATGATCACAGCCTTCGTCTCTTGAACGGCAGAAAATTAAAACTAACTGCGGAGGCTACACAAACGTCAGGCACCAGAATCCTCAAGGGCAGCAAGCCAGCAAAATATGCATCCCGGGCAGCAGAAGACTATAAAGCAAAAATGTTCTGCCTAGAAGCAAGGAGTATAATAATATCCCCAGACAGGACTGGGCTACAGCCATGGCCATCTGTCAGGGCAGTCCAGTCCTAGCCATTGGTGGGAAACAAGAGTTAGCAATGGCTCCCTTTCCTGCTGGTGTATTGCCTGCCAAATGCAACGTTTTAAATATCCACACTTGCTTTGTGAAAAAGCTTCAGATCTGTAGCTTGAAGCAGATCTAATCCAGCACATGTGGCTCTTATCGGAAGCCATGTGCACAACCATGATGTTTGATGCTCAGGCTTCAGGTTCTTCTGTTTCCTTTCCAGAATATAAAAAAAAACAAAACACCAGTAGCGAAGGTCCTGAAGTTTGTGGCTGTTTAAAAATAAATTTCGCACGACCTTGCTAATGAATACAAAGCTGTTTGAAACAGTTCAGCATAGGTGTGTTTATCGTCGCTGCCTTGATTTAATGACCCATCCACTACAGTTGGGACCACGCAGTTCTCCTTAAATGCCTTGCCCCTGGGTCTTTGCAGCCGAAATAAAGTTATCCAAACCTCCAGGCTGGGAGAGGATACCTTCAACTGTCCCTCTTTGAACAGGACATCCTGGAATTACAGAAGACGTCGGTTTGGGGGGACGTGCTCTTGCAAAAGCCCCCTGGCTCCCACGAGAGCACAGCTGCAAAAGACAGGCATTATGTGTTAGGATTCCTGCTCCGTGTTTGCAGTCATGAGATTGTTGTCTATCACATGACGGTGTATGGTTTCATTCCACAGTGTGGGAAGTGATGGAGACAGGATGTTTTGGTATTACTGATGCTTTTTGGTATCAGTTGCTGTGATGTTTGGGCTGAAGAAAGCTTTTGAAGCTCCCAAATGACAGATCAGGAGGGAGAGAACTTGCCAGTTGGGCATGTGTCTCTGCCAGGGTCCTACACGAGAGTAGGACAACCCTAACATTATGGGTGTGGGTGTGTGCTCTTGCCTGAGTCATGTGATTTGTGTGGGAACCCAGCCTGAAAGACTTGTGTCCCAATTTTCCTCTGCGGGATGTTGGAGGGTATGTGAGAGATGCTTCTGAAAATGCCTCTCTCTCATTGGCTAGTGGTCAGGGATGCTGCATATGGTAGTGTCCACAATGTCCGCAGGGCATTGAGTTTCCCCTCCCCGGTTTATTGAGTTTGCCTTCAGCTTTCTGTCAGCAAAAGCTCACTTGTCAAGGAACAATTGGGAGCACGTCTTACGGTTCCCCTTGTTCTTTTGCATGAGACAGCAGGTGTGGGGCAGGATAGCATGGCTGTGGGGAAACAGCTTTGCATGCCTAGTTATGTCTGTGGGCTGGCAGTTCCCCACTGCTGATCAGAGCCAAGTGCAGTGTGCAGGAGTAGGCCAATAACATCTGAAGGACCATCGCTTTGGCCTCCTCTCACTAAATCCATTTGTATCAAAACCTGCTATACCTTTCCAAGAGAAGTTACAGCCACCGGTGGCCAGGCCATTGGGACAAATGGGGTGCTGCCCCACCATAGCTGTCAACTTCCAGATTTGAAAATAAGGGACCAGCAGTCTCAAAAATAAGGGATTTTCCAAGCACAGGTATGTTCAACTTCTGAGCTCCTCCAAGCCAAAGGCAGAAAGCCCAGCCAGCAGCCAAACGAAGCCTCAAGTGGTGGTGCTGCAAAGGGGATGCAGCAAGGAAAACCACCGTCACCTCTCCGCTGGGAAGCGCTGAGCAAAGGCGAGTCCCCAGGCAACACGGCCGATTTGATCAGCACAGGGCATGCAAGCTCCACCCCCCAGTCATTCTTAGACTCCTTATTGGGTGAGCAACATAGCCAAGCAACACAGTTGGAGCCTCCCTCCTCCCTGGCCGGCAGGGAGGGAGGGAGAGGAGCTGCTTCCTTTGAAACCCAGGAAATTTAAGGGACATCATCAATAAGGGACAGCAGCGGGACACAGCGCTGGGATAAGGGACTTTCCTGCCAAATAAGGGACGGTTGACAGCTATGTGCCCCACCAACTTCAGCCGATCTTCAGCTAGCCCCCACCTATCTGCCTTTGTACTTAAACCCAGTTCAGAAGATGGTGCTGCCTGCAGGCTGCCTCCTCCTTAGCGCTGAACTTGTAAAACCCAGCAAGGCAAGAGATGGACACAAATCCAGAATTAGTTGAATCTGCTCTGGCTCCCCCTACTGTTGGCCTCCTGCCTTGCGCCCTCCCAATGGAGACCAGCCACCACTGGGTATAACATCATATCCACAATGTTTGGGGAAGAGCAATGGCTCTTGTGGAAGAGCAACGGGAGGACTGGGGGAAAGTATTGCACTAGGGGTCTACAGTGTGGGGCTCAGCTGCCAGTCAGCCAGCAGCGAAAGCTGTTCTCCTCTCCAAAGGTACAGGATGAAGGTCAATAATATAGCTGAGTGCTCACATCTGTCTCCACGCCAGCTCCTCTAGGGTATGCTTTCTTCCCTTCCACGAGAATATTAGCCAACTCTGTGGGGACACCGTTGCCTTTCTTTTATTTTTGGCTGTCAGTCACACATCATTTAGGATTACATTCAGATGATTCCTCCCTGAATGCTCTTGACTTTGGAACTCACACAAAGCTCCGTACTTGCCCTCATTTATTGTTATTTATTTAAAAATAAAAAGGCAAAACCAAACAGAATGGGATTCAGATATTTCATGTTTTGTTTTCACGACATCCCTTTCAAGTAGTAACGCGCTGGATATTCAAAGAGGCTTTGTTCAGACTGGAAGAGACAGACACAAACCTATTTATCATAAGGTGTGTGGTGTGTGTGTGTGTGTGGGGTGTGTGTGTGTGTGTGTGTGTGAGAGAGAGAGAGAGAGAGAGAGAGAGAGAGAGAGAGAGAGAGAGAGAGAGGTCACATCTGCAAGCACTCTTATACAATTTCAACAGTCATGGCTTCCCACCCCCCCAAAAAAAGAATTGTTATGAGTGCTGGGAATCGTAGCTCTGTGAAAGGTCTCTTAGCAACTCTCAGTACTCTTAACAAACTACATCTCCCATGATTCTTTGTGGGAAGCCATGGCTGTTGAGGATCTGTAAGAGTGCTTTAAATATTTGGTGTGGGTGGGACCTTAGATGCACCAGTTTTGTTGAATGGCGCATCTTCCAGAGGTCTGTTTTGATCAGTAATTTCATAAGTCCCTATGCAGCCTTGAGGGTAGTGACCAGTCACCGCTTCTTAGCCCAGGAGTGGAGAACTTCAATCTTTAGGGGGGAGGAGGGTGAAAGTGACCCTGCAGACCAGCCTTTCTCAACCTGTGGGTCCCCAGATGTTGTTGAACTACAACTCCCATCACCCCTAGCTAGCAAGGCCAGAGCTCAGGGATGATGGGAGTTGTAGTCCAACATCATCTAGGAACCCATAGGTTGAGAACCGCTGCTCCAGACCTTTCTAACTGGACTATGGATGTGGCCCTTTGTTTGAGAACGGTTCCCCATCTCTGTCTTAGCCTTGCTTTCTTGTTGAATATATGCTATATGGTAATTTATGGACCTAATAGGTATCTAAAGCCATTTGCACATAACAAAATATGTGATATTTTAGGGAGCAGGCTAGCAGGTGGGGCCCATTACTTACACAACACAAAACACTGTTGCTGTATGTAGGTTTTATTTTATTTGTTTTTTATCTTATATTTTGGAAATGTACATCCAGTTTTTTCCCCTTTAAATTTTTTTGGGGGCCCCAAGAGAGTGGGGCCCTAAGCTATACAGTGGTACCTCAAGTTACAGACGCTTCAGGTTACATACGCTTCAGGTTACATACGCTTCAGGTTACAGACTCCGCTAACCCAGAAATAGTGCTTCAGGTTAAGAACTTTGCTTCAGGATGAGAACAGAAATCGTGCTCCGGTGGCACGGCGGCAGAAGGAGGCCCCATTAGCTAAAGTGGTGCTTCAGGTTAAGAACAGTTTCAGCAAGTGATCGAAGGGAAAGTGAAATTACTGAAGGCCACATACAGCATACTATTAGCATGGGAGACGAAAGATGAAGAGGTAAAATCAGTTATGATTAAATGGGCACAAGATGTAGGTCACAACATTATGATGGAAGACTGGGGAAAATTATGGAAAACTGATTTAAAATTTACAGATTGTTCCCTACTGAAGGAGAATTACATGAAGATGATGTACAGATGGTACACAACACCAGTGCAGTTAGGGAAAATGTACAAAACTATAGTTCAAATATATGTTGGAAGTGTAAGGAAAAGGAGGGGACATTTTATCACATGCGGTGGGATTGTAAGGTAATTTTAAAAATTTGGGAAATGATATACAATGAATTGAAGAAAATGTTGCATTTAACATTTGCTTAAAAACCTGAAGCATTTTTATTAGGGATTGTAGGGAAAGATCTGCCAAAAAAGCTGAAAAACATCTTCATGTGTGCGACAACAGCCGCAAGAGTTCTGGTAGCACAAGGATGGAAGACTGAAGAAACCCCAACTAAAGAATCACAGCAAGAAAAATTGATGGATTATGCAGAACTGGCAAAACTGACATACAAGCTACAGGACAAGGATAACTGTGACTTTAAAGATGAATGGGAACCCTTTATAAAGTATTTGAAGACGCAACAAAGTGAACTGGACTCCTTGGCTGGTTTTGAATAAACATTCACAAACTTTTTATTGATAATAATCAGCTAAATAGTTTGAGGATCTATACAACTGTGCAACATGCAGAAAACAGCATTTTTAGAGAAATCAAAGACTGGAACTGAGGGAAGTCGGGGGTTGGGGGTGGGTTTTGTGTGGGAGGGTGTGGGAGGGAGAAAAAATGGGGGGGGAATAAGGATGATATCTTTCTGAATAATATGTTTTGTTTTAATTTTGAATAAAAAAGTTTTTTTAAAAAGCGAACAGTTTCAGGTTAAGAACGGACCTCCAGAACGAATTAAGTTCTTAACCAGAGGTACCACTGTAGCTTCTTTAGCTTATACGTAAATCCTGCACTGGCTGTGCCCCCTCCCAAAAAATTGATGGGCATTGTCATTCAAACAGTGTCCAGGCCCCCTGTCATGTGATCGATTGTGTAGGCAGGGCTTACTCCCTCCCCCAGATGTTACTCAAGTTGGTACCCCTACTTCGCAGGGTCGTTGTGAAGATAAAATGGGGGTGGGCATGTGGGGGTAAAACTCTTGTACACTACCCTTTATTCTTTAGAGGAAACCTAGGCTAAAAATGTAACAGTAAATTACCGTATTTTTTGCTCTGTAAGACGCACCAGACTACAAGACGCATCTAGTTTTTGGAGGAGGAAAACACGAAAAAAAATATTCTGAATCTCAGAAGCCAGAACAGCAAGAGGGATCGCTGCACAGTGAAAGTAGCAATCCCTCTTGCTGTTCTGGCTTCTGGGATAGCTGCGCAGCCTGCATTCGCTCCATAAGACGCACACACATTTCCCCTTACTTTTTAGGAGGGAAAAGGTGAGTCTTATAGAGCAAAAAATACGGTAAAAGAAATTACCAGCAAGATAAGAAGCATTGGCCATATTTTTGAAAAAAGGATGAGGAAATTGGATTATCTCAAGGTACGGATTAATTAGAAATGGAAGGAAATCGAGCAGTTTAAGACTACACCTCTGATGACAAATATGCATTATTATTATTATTATTTAAGAAACTCAACTGGGCACTCAACAACTGAAAGGAACTGTGGAAGGAAAGAAACACATCATGATATTTTCTGCGAACAAGATGAATACGAGCTGACAATGTGATGCATCTGCAAAGGGGTCAAATGCAATTCTCCAGTGAATTAAGCGAGGCACTTCTAGTAATCTGGTTCTAGTCATTCATGTTTAAGACGGATGAATTCATTCAGGCGAGGACAGGTGCAAAGAAAAGCAACCCGGCTGACTGCAGCGGCGGAGAACTTCAGTTGCAAACTGAGCTAAAGGGAAGTTGACCATTTTGGATTTTTTTGGGGGGGGGGAGAGTGGGAAGTCAAAGAGGGGCTAACATGGCAGCACTTTACAAAATTTTCAGTGGAGACGACACAGTAAAGGGAATTAGAAAACTGGTGTTAAATAAAATTAAATAAAATTATGGTACAAGAACCAAAAGCTACAATTGGGACATTTAAGTCATTTTACATATCGTGCATGCAAATCTGCATTAAAACTTCAATAGCTGTTGACTGGAAGCTTTCTCATCATGTTCTGGTCAGATGTAACAATTCCTTTTCCAGGGATCTGGGCTCAGGGAAAATTGGTTCTGCAAGTTCGCAGCTGAAGCTAGCTGTGCACAGCACTGATTGGCCAGCAGCTGTGATGTCACGATCTCATTCCTCTCTCATCCTTGGTGCAATTTAGCAACATTTTAAAAATTGTAGTACAGTGGTACCTCGGATTAAGCACTTAATTCGTTCCGGAGGTCCGTTCTTAACCTGAAACTGTTCTTAACCTGAAGTACCACTTTAGCTAATGGGGCCTCCTGCTGCCGCCGCGCCGCCAGAGCACAATTTCTGTTTTCGTCCTGAAGAAGAGTTCTTAACCTGAAGCACTATTTCTGGGTTAGCGGAGTCTGTAACCTGAAGCGTATGTAACCTGAGGTACCACTGTAGTAGCAACAGCAAGTTGCTGTGTTTTTTAAAAGAAACAATGCTTCCAGTGAATGCCAGAATGGAGAAAAGGTGAATTTGGTGCTTTAAAAAAAGCTTTTTTTAAAAGAAGGATTGGTTGCCTGATTGAAGCATGAGGAACAGGGACAAGACTGACTAATATAATGTTAGAACTGCTAAGTACACATGTCTTTAGCAAAGCAGAGATGGACAGAGGCAAGAGTCACACTGTGGAGGATGGTGGAAGGTGGAAGTTGCAAGAGCTGTTTCAAAGTTAGTACAGCGGTACCTCAGGTTAAGTACTTAATTCATTCCGGAGGTCCGTTCTTAACCTGAAACTGTTCTTAACATGAAGCACCACTTTAGCTAATGGGGCCTCCTGCTGCCAGCGCGCCGCCAGAGCATGATTTCTGTTCTCATCCTGAAGCAAAGTTCTTAACCTGAGGTACCATTTCTGGGATAGCGGAGTCTGTAACCTGAAGCGTCTGTAACCTTGAAGCATATGTAACCCGAGGTACCACTGTACCTACACTAAGATGGTGGGCCGGCATTAATTTCTATTTAATTATTTAGAAAAATTCTATTGACCTCTTAAAAATAATAATAATAAGCCTTTCTAAGAAGAGAAATATCAATAAAACAGAGATAAAACCAGCAAGACCTAAAAATCAAGTACATGCAAGTATACAGGGACGCGGGTGGACCTGTGGGTTAAAGCACAGAGCCTAGGACTTGCCGATCAGAAGGTCAGCAGTTTGAATCCTTGCGACGGGGTGAGCTCCTGTTGCTTGGTCCCTGCGCCTGCCAACCTAGCAGTTCGAAAGCACGTCAAAGTGCAAGTAAATAAATAGGTACCGCTCCAGCGGGAAGGTAAACGGCATTTCCATGCGCTGCTCTGGTTTGCCAGAAGCGGCTTAGTCATGCTAGCCAAATGACTCGAAAAAACTGTCTGCGGACAAATGTCGGCTCCCTCGGCCAGTAAAACGAGATGAGCAGCACAACCTCAGAGTCGGTCATGACTGGACCTTATGGTCAGGGGTCCCTTTACCTTTACCTTACATACAGGTGTAACACACCACAATTCACACTGGTGGGCTGCTCAGAAGGGCGTTTATGTGGAAGCTTTGGCAAAAACCCACAAGGAAACCTCAATTTGTTTTCTTCCTTAAAAGATTGTGCAGGTCCCTCTTTTAACTGGTCCACAGTTTGTGAAGGCTTGATTTTCTGTATTTTCTGGGCTGCTCTGCAGATGATCTTAGTAAATCAAGATTTTTAATAACGTTCGTTGATGAATTGGTTAAGTGACCATAGAATCATAGAATCATAGAGTTGGAAGAGACCACAAGGGCCATCGAGTCCAACCCCCTGCCAAGCAGGAAACACCATCAGAGCACTCCTGACATAAAGACCTGCTTAAAGACCTCCAAAGAAGGAGACTCCACCACACTCCTTGGCAGCAAATTCCACTGTCAAACAGCTCTTACTGTTCCATTTACTGACCATTTCCTTTTCCACATGTGATCTCAATCATTTTAGGAACTTGATATAGCTTCTGCCCTGTTTGTTGTGCTCTTAATTCAAGAAGTGGCGAAATAAATATACTAAACATTTTTTTTAAAAAAATAATCGTTTATTCAGTTGCTGCAGTTAATGTCCCACCGGAACCAGCTTTCCACTGTTTCATCAGACACACGTTAAGATCATTTGCTCCCCAAACTGGTCCTTTTATGATAAAGAAGACAGGAGGAGACGCTTTCAGCCCATGCTGCCGCCAAATCAATCTGTACTTTCTCATTCACTGCTCCTATTTCTAGCCTTTGTTTTTGGCTGCATAACCCAAAGGCTCCTCACTCAAAAGCATCTGAAAACCCCCGACGCTGGTTAATTCTTTCAATTATGTTGACATTGACATACCAACTGTCCTTACCAGAATTGTGAATCCCTTGAGTTGAGGGGGACAAATTAGGGCAACTTGGTTCTCGATCAATGCTCTGATACCTAATCACCGCCGGTAATCGTTGCTGGCTACGAAAAAGCAGAGAAGGCCCAGGCCATTAAATCAATCTGAAGTGCCTTAATGCATGACAGCATGTCCTTTTTGCTGTTGCCTGGGATTTCACAGAGAGAATAATGCGAAATGGCACAGACTTTGAGTTAGCTTCAAAGGCATTTTTTTGCTATCAACATCCAGGGATATTAGGAATGCATGTGTCATACTATGCTAGGGTTGCCATATTTCAAAAAGTGAAAATCCGGACACAAAAGTTCTTGAGGTTTTGAGGAACATCGCTGACCACGTTCTTCTTCTTCTTGTTGTTGTTCTTCTTCCTCTTCTTCTTCTTCTTCTTCGCAGAATCAGAAAAAAGAAGTTTTTGAGCTTTTTTAAAAAAGGAAATTTGCCAAAATCTACACTTCTGACATAGGTTGCCATTCCAGCAATTTCTACCCGGACACTGTTTCTGAGGCCAAATCCTGTCTATGTCCAATAAATTCTGGACATATGGCAACCCCTGAACCCCTGGATGGTTAAGTCCAATCAAAGGCGACTATGGCGCTCACCTCACTTTCAGGCCGAGGGAGCTGACGTTTGTCCACGGACACCTTTCCTAGTCATGTGGCCAGCAGGAATAAACTTCATCTGGCTCAATGGGACACTGTAACGGAAGCCAGAGATCACGTAAACGCCGTTTACCTTCCCACCACAGTGGTACCTATTTATCTACTTGCACAGGTGTTCTTCTTGCTAGGTTGGCAGGAGGGCAACCCTATACTCTGCACCAGCGCCAGGGCTTTTCCCCCCAGCCAGAACTTGCCAGAACTCAGTTCTGGCACCTCTCAGGTGGGTGCCATTGCCATTATAAGAGAATAAGGGAAGTGTTCATGGTGAGTTCCGGCACCTCTTATTCTCAAAAAACAGCACTGAACAGCACCAAACCAACAAGTGCCTGCGTGGCTATGTTTTCAATAACATGCCACTGAGAACTGTGGCTCAGTAGCACGACACATGCTTTGCATGCAGAAGGTGCCAGGTTCAATCTCTGACATCTCTGGGTTGGGGCTAGAAAAGACCCCTGTCTACCCTGGTGAGCCATTGTCATCCTCGGCACTGAGCTAGGCAGAATGATGGTTTGATCTAACATGAGGCAGCTTCCTTTGTTCGCCTTTGTGGAAGAGAAGGTCTAGAGCTCTGTGGGAGAGCATCTGCTTTGCATGAGAAGGTTAAACCACAGAGCCTAGGACTTGCCGATCAGAAGATTGGCAGTTCGAATCCCCGTTGCTCGGTCCCTGCTCCTGCCAACCTAGCAGTTCAAAAGCACATCAAAGTGCAAGTAGATAAATAGGTACCACTCTGGTGGGAAGGTAAACGGCGTTTCCATGCACTGCTCTTGTTCACCAGAAGCGGTTTAGTCATGCTGGCCACATGACCCGGAAGCTGTACTTCGGCTCCCTCGGCCAATTAAGCGAGATGAGCGCCGCAACCCCAGAGTCGGCCATGACTGGACCTAATGGACACGGGTCCCTTTACCTTTAAGGTAGCTTCCTTTGTTCATCTTTCCTGAAGAGAAGGTCTAGACATCCATGGGAGAGCATCTGCTCTGCATGAGAAGGTCACTTGTGTTGACTTTTGTTTTCACCCACTCCATACATTTAAAGCCCATTTAAAGCACCTGGGTTTCTCAAAGGTCTACCCCTCGCAGAGCTACGATTCCCAGGGTCCTTAAGAAACTACATTTCCTCATCTTCTTTTGGGGGAAGTTTTGTGGTTAAATGTATGGCATGGAGGTGACTTTTTCAATGATTGCAATCGAATTGAGTTGACTTGCCTTTGTTGTTGTTTAGTCGTGTCCGACTCTTCGTGACCCAGAGTACGCCAGGCACTCCTGTCTTCCACTGCCTCCCGCAGTTTGGTCAAACTCATGCTGGTAGCTTCGAGAACATTGTCCAACCATCTCGTCCTCTCTCATCCCCTTCTCCTTGTGCCCTCCATCTTTCCCAACATCAGGGTCTTTTCCAGGGAGTCTTCTCTTCTCATGAGGTGGCCAAAGTATTGGAGCCTCAGCTTCAGGATCTGTCCTTCCAGTGAGCACTCAGGGCTGTCTTCCTTCAGAATGGAGAGGTTTGATCTTCTTGCAGTCCATGGGACTCTCGAGATTCTCCTCCAGCACCATAATTCAAAGGCATCAATTCTTTATTGTCCAGCTGACTTGCCTTTATACACTGTTATTCCATGCTGGACTGTGCTCCAAGTGGCTCACAGTAGGTATCAAACGTAGCGCTATTAAAACAAACACTAAACCCATTGCAAAACATGCCAAATTCAGATGTGGCAAAGTCAACAAATCAGAGTCAATAGTGCCCTGCAAGAATGAGTGAAATGCAAAAGCATCATTAAAATTAACAAAATTAACACTGGCCACTTATGCATACTAGCATCAGTTGCAGAAACGGTAAAAGGCTTCCAATACGTTATCAAAACTCACATGCACCAAGTAATAAGTGGCCCAGATTTCATGCATACTCAAGAGTCAGCTCCACATCCAGCTGGCATTTAAAAAGCACCACATCTTTTGATCCCTTCCTTTATTCATGCTGCAGCTGTCGTCAGACCAAAGTGCCACCCAGCTCTAGAGACCACTCTCTCTCTCTGTCTGTCTCCCTCTCTCTCTCCTCTGGATTTCCTTATGTCTCTGTGAGCAGCTCCAGCCTAAATTTCATCCCAGATGAGGAGGAGGGCAAGAACCACTTTGTGAGGCTGCCCCCAAGTGCCTGTAGTATATGGGATGCCTAGGCAATTGTTTGACTCCTCCCTTCAGGGTCTTCCTGGTGCTTCTCTAAGCCCTTCGTTAGGAGATTCGAATTTATTGCACGTTGCGTGTGTAACCAATTTGCAGACTAATTTCTCCTCTTTCTGATCTCTCCCATCCAGATTTGCAGCCTTTTTGCTCTACAACATGAACACTCAGCTCTGAGCAGGAAGCCTGTTTCTGTGATGTTGGGTGATCTGAACATCTCTAAATAGAGTTGCTGCTTCTTTGAAGTGTCTAGATCATGGGTAGGCAAACTAAGGCCCGGGGGCCGGATCTGGCCCAATCGCCTTCTCAGTCTGGCCCTCGGATGGTCCGGGAATCAGCATGTTTTTACATGAATAGAATGTTTGCTTTTATTTAAAATGCATCTCTGGGTTATTTGTGGGGCCTGCCTGGTGTTTTTACCTGAGTAGAATGTGTGCTTTTCTTTAAAATGCATCTCTGGGTTATTTGTGGGGCACAGGAATTTGTTCATCCCCCCCAAAAAAATATAGTCCGGTCCCCCACAAGGTCTGAGGGACAGTAGACCGGCCCCTTGCTGAAAAAGTTTGCTGACCCCTGGTCTAGATCCAGCCACTGTTCTCTCTCTCTCTCTCTCTCTCTCTCTCTCTCTCTCTCTCTCTCTCTCTCTCTCTCTCTCTCTCTCTCTTTCTCTGTTCCTCAGCTTGCTCACTCTTTTTCACACACAAACACAGAGTTCTTTGCCCCTTCCCCTCCCTCACACACACACTTTCACTTGGCCTCCTCCAGTAATTTCATAAGTCCCTATGCAGCCTTGAGGGTAGTCACCCCTTCTTAGCCCAGGAGTGGAGAACGTCAATCTTTGGGGGGAGGAGGGTGAAAGTGACCCTCCAGACCAGCCTTTCTCAACCTGTGGGTCCCCAGATGTTGAACTACACCTCCCATCACCCCTAGCTAGCAAGGCCAGAGCTCAGGGATGATGGGAGTTGTAGTCCAACAACATCTGGGGAGAACCCACAGGTTGAGAACCGCTGCTCCAGACCTTCCTACCTGGACTTAGGACTCTGCAGACCACACCCCTTCTCAGGCCACACCCCCATGCCCTCAACCTACTCATCCTCCTTTTGCCTGGCTGAAATGACTCGTTGAACTATAATTTGCTTGACTGGATGGAAGAGAGAGAGATGCATTTCGTGTGTGGGTGTCTGTAGAAACCTCTGACTTTTACTGCACACTGGCAAGACTCACACTTGTTGCCCCACACACTTTTCTCTCTGGCCCCGCCCACCACTGAAGTGCGATCTTCTTGGCCTCCTTGCCATGCTTTCTTTTGCAATATTTAATCCATGGTGGAAATAATGATAAATAAGGTTATATTTATCAGCAGTGGAGGAACTCCATGTTTCCAACTCTCTGAACCCAGGTGGGGTTGCCATATGTCCTCTTTTTCCAGGACACACCCTCTTTTTCACGGGCAGAGTCGTCATAGTGATCCATAGTTAAAAGTAGAAGTCGGCAAGAGCGTCCTCTTTCTCAACCCTACCACCCTCTTCCCTGCCAGCCCGTGGTTTTTACTATTGATTTTTTGATGGCTTCCTTTTAAAAAACTCTTTGTGGGAGGGAGTTAATATTGGTTTAATTCCCTCCCCTAGTACCTGGTTGGGGGTTCTCATTGAATATTTGTTCAAGGCAAATGGAATTTGCACAAATCAATAATTCAGCTAAGCAGCCATTATGAAGCATTCTCGCATTATAGCTTTCGTTAGCCCAATTTATGCCCAGAGATTTACGGAGCAATCCTACACTCAAATTATGCCAGGGCTGCTGCTATTCAGGCAGAGCGGCTGCCATATCCAAGAGGAAGCAGGGGGAATGCACAACAAGAAAATGCAAAAAATTATGTAAATGGCAGTAATGCTCACAGTATCCTTGGAATACAGGCAAACTAATATCAGTGTGGGGTGCGGGTGGCGCTGTGGGTTAAACCACAGAGCCTAGGACTTGCCAATCAGAAGGTTGGCGGTTCGAATCCCCGCGACGGGCTGAGCTCCCCTTGCTCAGTCCCTGCTCCTGCCAACCTAGCAGTTTGAAAGCACGTCAAAGTGCAAGTAGATACATAGGTACCGCTCTGGCGGGAAGGTAAACGGCGTTTCCGTGCGCTGCTCTGGTTCGCCAGAAGCGGATTAGTCATGATGGCCACATGACCCGGAAGCTGTATGCCGGCTCCCTTGGCCAATAAAGTGAGATGAGTGCCGCAACCCCAGAGTCGGTCATGACTGGACCTAATGGTCAGGGGTCCCTTTACCTTTACTAATATCAGTGTACTGAAAGAAGCAAAGATCACCAGTGTTGAAGCCATGATTCTTCAACATCAACTTTGTTGGACTGGTCTTGTTGGGCGGATGCCTGATGATCGTCTTCCAAAGCAACTGCTCTATTCCGAACTTAAAAATGGAAAGCGTAATGCTGGTGGTCAACAAAAGAGGTTTAAAGACTCTTTCAAGGCAAATCTTTAAAAATGTAGTATAAACACTGACAACTGGGAAACACTGGCCTGCGAGTGCTCCAGTTGGAGAACAGCCTTGACCAAAGCTGTCGTGTTTTTTGAAGACACTCGAACTCAGGATGAAAGGGAGAAATGCACTAAGACAAAGGCGTGCTTGGCAAACCCTTGCCATTATCATGGCAGATGAAACTGATGGACTACATGGAAATGGCAGAAATGACTAGCAGAATCCGAGACCAGGGAGAAGAGTCGATGGAAGAAGATTGGAAAAAATTTAAAGTTTATTTTAAAAAACATTGTAAAATTAATGAATGTTAGAAAGATCCTGGAATGAACTCACATGGTATTAGCAGAAAGGTTATAAAGAATTAAGTTAAAATGGATTGTTAATGGGTTAAAGTGTAAAATTTAAGGTTAAATTGCGTTAAGATAAATTATGGAACAAAATCTGAGAAAGAGGGAGAGGACTTGCTGAAACAATTATGAATTAAGAATACAAAAAAGGAGGCGCGAGGAAGTCATGGAATTAAGTAAATGAAAGATAATGATATGAAAATACTGGATGTTATTGTTTTTAAATGTTATTGTTTAACTGTATTGTTTTTGGGTTTTTTCTTTTTCTTTTTTTCTTTTTCTTTTTCTTTTTCTTTTTCTTTTCTTTTCTTTTCTTTTCTTTTTAGTATTGTATTTTCCTTTATTTTTGAAGTATTGTAATCTTTTTATTATTACTGTCTATTCTTTTTTTGTAATTGTTAAACTTTAATAAATATCTTTTTTTAAAAAAACAACCCTTGCCATTATCAACTCCCACCTGGAAACCAATGTCCCCACTGTGGAAGGACGTGTGGGTCCAGAATTGGCCTCCACAGTCACTTACGGACTCATTGTTAAAACCGTGTTTATGGAAGACAATCTTACTCGGCTACGAGTGATCGCCAAAGAAGAAGAAATGATGGTGATGCTCATATATTTATCACACACAGAAGGAATATGGAAACAGAGGGAGGTGCTTCATGCTGAGTGAGGAGTTTTGGTCCATCTAATACAATATTGCCTGTACTGACTGGCAGCATCCCTCTGCGATTTAAAGCAGGGGACACCCCCAAGAGAGGCCAAGTGGGATTGAACCTTGAATTGCGGGCATGCAAAGCAGATGCTCTATCAGTCAGCTACCTCTATCCCCCAAAGACAACAAATCCACGGGGATGTGGCGGAAAGGACCGGCAGAATCCGAGACCAGGGAGAAGAGTTGGTGGAAGAAGACTGGAAGAAATTTAAAGACTATCTGCAGAAACACTGTAAAATTAATGAATGTTAAAATGATGTAGGATTGAAATGAGAGGCTTTAGCAACAAAGTTAAAAGAATATGTAAAAATGGATTGATAATTAGATGAGAACATGAAGCTTAATATGTTAAGATATAAAACTAAGATAAAAACAAAGAGGGTAAGGATTTGCTGAATTAACCATGTGAACTGGAATACAAAAAAGGGAGGCGTGAGGAGGTCAGGAAAATAAGTCAATGAAACCTAAGACATGAAAAGATTAATTTGTTTTTAATTGTGCTTTTTTACTTATCATTTATTTTTTATGTATTTTGTATCTTTCATTTGTATTCTTGTATTTTTTCTATTTCTTATTTTTTTCTTTTTTATTCTGTAACTTTTTTCTGTTTATAAAATCTTAATAAATATCTTATAAAAAAACCCAAAAAATCCACGAGGATGGCTCCCAGCATGCTCCCCTGCAGCACCACACATGCAAAAGAATCCTGAGTCAGTGTGGTGTAATGGTTAAGAGCGCTGGACTCGTAATCTGGTGAACAGGGTTCGCTTCCCCGCTCCTCTACATGCAGCTGTTGGGTGACCTTGGGCCAGTCACACGTCTTTGAAGTCTCTCAGCCTCACTCACCTCGGTGTGATGGCCTGGGATTCAGATTCAGAGGCTGAACTTGAGGAATCCCAGCCTGCACAGGAGTCCCCACCTCCAGAACCAGCTGAGCCGGGGCTGGGGCCTGAGCCTGAAGGGTCCTCACCTGTGCTGGATCCTCAGGTGCAGGCACCAGCTGAGTCTGCTCTGGCTCCTGAGGTGATGGAGGCCCCATTGCCTGCAGGTGCTCCACTCTCAGCCCCGTCAGAGGAAGCTGAGGTTGCCTCTGGGTCCGGTAATCCTCCAGCCTCTCCTGAGCTGCAGAGGCTCAGGGCAGAGAGGCGGAGGGAACTAAGTTCCCGCAGGAGGAGTGCTCACCTCCAGGCCAGGAGAGGTGAGTCACCAGAGGATCAGGGCCGCACTATGCCTGGGTGCAGATAAAAGCCGGCCAGCCTCAGTCCCAAGTTGCGGGAGCAATGTTGTTGCTAGCCTGTTCATGCCTGAACCCTGTCCTGCTCTCCTGCTAGAGTTCCTGACCCCACCCGACTCCCTGCCTTGGACCCAGCTTCAGCTTTGACGGACAGCCTCCATACCGTGCCATTGACCTCAGACTGGGCTCGGACCTCACCTCTCGGTTAGCCCCTGGGACCAGCACACTCACAGAGTGTTTGTTGTGGTGGAGGAAGGGAAAGGAGAATGTGAGCCACTTTGAGACTCCTTCGGGTAGTGATAAAGCAGGATATCAAATCCAAACTCCTACTCCTCCCCCCCCATGCTCTGGGGGCTCAGCCAGCAGTGACCCCTGCTGCTGCCACTACCCAGAAACAGGCAAAGTTTTGTGCTGTGTCCCGTTGGTGTAACGGTCATGGCACTTGCCCTTCTGATAGGAAACGCTCTGTGGGGCGGGGGAATGGAAGGTCAAGGAGGGTCAGTTGGGGGGGAGTGAGAAATGCCCCTACGGCGGTACCTTGGTTCTCAAACACCTTGGTACTCAAACAAATTGGAACCCAAACACTGCAAACCCAGAAGTAAGTGTTCTGGTTTGCGAACTTCTTTCAGAAGCCGAATGTGCTCCTTTTTAAAGGTTTTTTTTTTAAAAAATTAATCTTTATTAATTTAAATTACACACATATACAAAGAATTTACAATCTCATACTACAAAAAGAAAAAACAATTAAGAAAAAAAGAAAAGAAGAAAAAGCAGATTTACGTGCCTAAAAAACTTAATCTTCCTAATTAATACTTAAATAAACACTTAAATAAACAAGACTTCTGTCAAAACGAGTCTTCCAGTCATTCTCATTGTACTGTTTATACCGTCGTTGTTTTTTCTGCAGTTTTATATTCTTTAATATTGTTCCTATCTTCTCCACAAACGGTATTTGTGTTTACAAGTATCACTCAAGCTCTGCTAATATGGTGTGGTTGGTACAATATGATCTTATATAATCCTTAAATATTCTCCATTCTCCAAATATTTTCTGGTTCAATACTCCTCTAACTCTTCCTGTCAGTTTTGCTAGTTGTAAATATTCTAACATGAGTATCTGCCAGTCTGGGATTGTCGGCATTGTTTTGTTTTTCCACTTCCTCCCCACAAGAATTCTGTGCTTCCGATTTGAGTGCACACTTCTGTTTTGGGTGTTACTCTGAGATCTGTCAGTTTTCGCTATTTATTTAGCGTTTTTGTTTTTGCAGCTCTTTTGTTTTGTTTTTTTGTGACTGTCTGGAACCCAGTTCAGCTACTGATGGACTGATTGTGCGATTGCAGTACATTGTTTATTGCTTTCGTTTTATGGATCAATGGCCTTGTTAGATAGTAAAAATCATCTTAAATTGCTGTTTTAGGGGTTGTTTTTAAAAGTCTGGAACAGATTAATCCATTTTGCATTACTTTCTATGGGAAAGCGCGTCTTGGTTTTGGAACGCTTTGGTTTTGAACGGACTTCTGGAACGGATTAAGTTTGAGAACCAAGGTACCATTGTATTTTCATGTGAGGAATGTTGGAAGGTATGCCATTGGTCCTCCTTTGCCTGACTGAAATGTGTCCTTGAACTCTGGTCAGGCCTCTTCCTTGCCTGGATGGAGAGGGATGTGTGCAAAACATAGCCCACTATGCAAAGCTAAAATTCAGATTAAATTCTCCAGACACTTTTGTTTCTGGCTCCACCTTTCACTGGCATGCAGCCCCTGCAAGATTGTGCAGTAAGGAATTCAGACCTCAGTCAGAAAAGGGTCTCTCCACCTCTGTTATAAACTTATGTTGACTAAGGAGACAAACAGGGCCTATTTTTTGATTATTTGTTGTTTGCCATGGCAGAGACAGAAACTGCCCTGAGCTTTCATACAGAGGGGTATTTTTATGTATTCCCCTTGCCATTAAGCGATGCCAGCATGCCACTGTACTTTTAAGGATCAATGCTCGCAGAGCAGATGTCATGGCTTCCACTTCTGTCAGTTGCAGACAGTTCTCCTAATATATGTCAGCAAATATAAAATATGAATTTTTATTACTCTACTGTGACGCAGAAGGAAAGTGTGCAGGAGAGATAGTTTGGAGGAAGACGACTGTTGGCTAAATGGCTTTTAAGTTAAAAGTGCAATATACGAGATAATTAAAAAAGATTGAGGGAAGCTCTTTCCTCTGCAAGTTTACAGCGGGGAGAAATAATATCTCCAGCTTGCTCTTCGGGAGGCTGGGGTAGAGAAAGAGGCTGGGTTGGAACAGAAAGAAAACCTCACTCCAATTTGAAATTTCTTTAGCAGTAATTTCAGAGCTCTGTTGTTGAAGTTCACTGTTTTACATTCTGTTTCTTAAATGTCACGTTTCAAAGGATTTAAAGAAATAATTTCTACAAGCATTTTAACAACTGCATTATTAAGAAGCAGTCTGTCAGATTCTTTCCCCATTTCTTGTTTCTTTTTAAAATCTTTAAATCTAGGGCCCATAATTTATCCCAGAAAAAAAATCAAAACATTTGGGGTTATATCTGACAAAACCATCGCATTCAGGCAAGGCCTTTGGCTCATGCAACACAAAGGAGAGAAGAGGGAGTGGAAATTCTACTGCGTAAGTGGAATTCCTTGCATGAACAATATGGGTTTATTGGTTGCAATCACTTGGAAATACATTGAAATCATCAGTGTTTTCAGCCTCTCTGAACCAGATTTCATGTCAGCTATAGGCTTGACATTTGGCGAAGACTGAGGTGAGATGAGACAGGAGATCTCACAATCATGTTGTTGCCCTTACAAGAAGTTAGCTGGCTTGGCAAGGCGCTAGATGCTGCCTTCGTCGCTCTCCTAGTTACAGTGTTCCTCTCGTCTCCTGACCTTGATTATCAGTTTCTCTGCGCTGTAACCACCCGTTCTGTTTTCTTCTAGTTGCCCAATTGCAATTTCACCCTGCAGTTGGTGACACACATGTCAAATAAACGAGAACAGAAAGAAGGCTGGTTGGCTGGCTGGGTGCAAGTTGCTATATTTGTGCACCCTCTGTACGACTCTTCATGATCCCATGGACCAGAGCACGCCAGGCACTCCTGTCTTCCACTGCCTCCCACAGTTTGGTCAAACTCATGCTGGTAGCTTCGAGAACCCTGTCCAACCATCTCGTCCTCTGTCGTCCCCTTCTCCTTGTGCCCTCCATCTTTCCCAACATCAGGGTCTTTTCCAGGGAGTCTTATCTTCTCATTAGGTGGCCAAAGTATTGGAGTCTCAGCTTCAGGATCTGTCCTTCCAGTGAGCACTCAGGGCTGATATCCTTAAGAATGCATAGGTTTGATCTTCTTGCAGTTCATGGGACTTCATGGATCACTGCCCCCTTCATGGAGTAGCAGTGGCGAAGGGGCTTGAATAACTCAGAGAAGCTATGAACTATGCCAAACAGGGCACCCAAGATGGACAGGTCATAGTGGAGAGTTTTGACCAAACGTGATCCACCTGGAGCAGGAACCGTCAACCCTTCCCTGCCAAGAAAACTCCATGGACAAAGACAACTCCATGTTATACAACTCTATTGTTATAAAGACTTGGGTCATGTCGTATGTTTAAAGCACTTTTGCGTGGCCAGGAGCAGTCCCCCCAACCCCAGGTGACCCCCGAGCAGAACAGTGACTCAAGACAACATGCTATGGGATTAAAATTGGCCATAACATTATTAAGTTTCAGACGTAGGGCTCAGGCACGGGCTGTTTATCCTTCCCAGTCCCCAGCCGGGGATCTGGGAGACATCAGGGTTATCCAGAATGTGTGGGGATTGGGCTGGCTCTGGAGAACATATGTTCAAGCAGAGAGCCCGACCCCCGTTTCACCGCTGTCGCAGGGGAGAGCAATGACAACCTCTCGGCGTATGGCCAATGCCTCCCCTCAAGACCCCTTTAACGGGGAACCCTGGGATCACTGCTGCAAGGGGGGGGGTCACCGCTCCACGCCCCCTCCACCATTTAGGAAGTTAGACGAAAGCATTCCGCCCAAGGCCGGAAACCACCAAAGTTGTGACGTTTTGCTACAGGAAAGGCAAAACCTGCCAATGCAGGAAAATTCATTTCCGGCCCTTCAACAGCGACCATGACGTAGCAGCGCCCGCACTGGGATCTGGGGAGCTGCGTGCGACCACACAAAAGGTGTGGTCATTATACCACTTGCCCTCAAATAATTCTGGGAACTGTTGTTAAGGGATCCTGGGACGGGTAGCTCTGTGAGGGATAAAATACAGGTCCCCAGATATTTTCGGGGAAGCTGCGATGTGAATGTGCTTTAAATGTACGGTGAAGATGCAATCATGGTCATATGCTACCTATTAGCAGCGAGAGTAGAAATCTCTTAAGCACTGGAAGGAAATAATGAAATCGGTATTTGTTTCTCAGTGGCATCAAAGAATGTGGAGGTTTGCTGTCATGGGCAGACGTACTCAGCAATTGCATGTACTTTGTGGAGTAACACACAATGATCACTTAACTGAATGTGCTTCCCATTCATATTGTAAGCCAACTTTTGTTCAGCCTCCCACCATATTCCCTTCATAATATCTGAGAGAATTATGCAAGGACTATGCTTTTGTGCATAACTCTTTTTTATGCTTATTTTCTTTTAGTCTGTAGCTTTGGAATTCTAAATAATAGTTTAAGGTGGTATAGAACCATAGAATCGTAGAGGGTGGGGTAGACCAGTTCCACCCCCGGCACCAAAGTTTTACTAGGAGCTGCTTGTCAATACTGCCTGTCTATTTGTCCCACCCCCATACAGCTCACCCAAGCCCCTCCTGCTTTCTAAAGTGCTCTGTGAAGTGCCTTTCCCCCCTATCATTAAACCTTTCTGGAGTTGCTTTTAATGGGGGGGGGGGGATTGAGAGAGTGGCATACTAAATGGCTCTGTGAAATGTTTCTCCCCCCTGGGCCGCCTGCCACCAGCGCTGCTTCCTCGCTCTCCTGCCTGCTGTTCCTCACAGTGGAGTTGGCATGGCCAGCTGCCGAGCGTGAAGACAGCCTTAGTTTTCTATGTATATAGGAAGATAATAAATTCCAGATGGTGTGTGCAGTGACCACAGGAGCCTCCTGTGGGATTTCTGCAGTCCTTCACAGGGTGCATATATACAGTTCTCTCTTGCATCCAATATAGAGGTTCAGAAGTTTGTTAAGGTGTCTGGCATTTGGCCCTTATGAAGAAACTGAACTATGAACTATGAGCAAGAAGGCAAAGCAATGCAACAGAAAACTTTCACATTGCTTGGTCAGACTTTATTTAGTTTGCAATGACTGGGGAACATGGTTTCTATTGTTTGTGGAACATTAGGATAGGGACGCGGGTGGTGCTGTGGGTTAAACCACAGAGCCTAGGACTTGCTGATCAGAAGGTCGGCGGTTCAAATCCCCATGACGGGGTGAGCTCCCATTGCTTGGTCCCTGCTCCTGCCAACCTAGCAGTTTGAAAGCACATCAAAGTGCGAGTAGATACATAGGTACCGCTCTGGCGGGAAGGTAAACGGCATTTCTGTGCGCTGTTCTTGTTCGCCAGAAGTGGCTTAGTCATGCTGGCCACATGACCCGGAAGCTGGGGAACTGGTTTCTCCCAGGAGGAGTGCTCGCCTTAAGGTCAGGAGAGGTGGGTCTCCTGGGGGCCGGGATGGCCCTGGCCTCAGAGAAGATAAAGGCCAGTCAACCCGGTCCCAGATTGCGGGAGCAACGTCGTTGATGAGCTGTTTCGGCCAGCATCCAGTCCTGTTTCCCTCCAGTCCTGTTTCCTGTCCTTGCCCGGCTTCCCGCTGTGGACCCCGCTTCGCCCGAGGAGGACTGTCTGCCGACCCTCAACTCAGGTCCTGGACCTCGCCCCACGGTAACCTCCCCCCTGGACCAGCACAAACACTTTCTAGGAAGTCTTGCCCCGAAGAAGCGGTTGCGAGGACTGATGGTCTCTGCCTTCCCAACCCTTTCTAAGGCTTTCCTCCACACAGTCTCAAATTGTGTCTGCACACAACTAATCTCTCTTCTGCTCCTTTTATTTCTCTGTGTATTCACGGAGACCAGGGAGGAGGCAAGCTTGTTGCAGCGGGAGGGGAAGACTCCCTGGATTCTTCAGACCCCTCTCCTCTCCAGCCTCTGCTTCAGCCCCAGAGTCTGAACTACACTCTGCCACAGCCTCTTCCTGCTCACTAAACCTTGCTGCTCCTCCAGCTTCCTATACCTCCTCCCTCCAGTATTCTCCCTCTTCTCCCTCCGACCGCTCATGGTCACCCCACCACGAACCCCCGGCTCTGAGTCTTCTTCCCATGGGGGTTCCCTAGGGGGTTCCCCGACTAGTGCTCCCCCCACTCCTCTGTACCCAGCCACTCCATTCCATCTTGTCAGGGCCTGAGCATGACAACTCTGTGGGTTACAAACTTTCCACAGTTGCTCCTTTTTATAGTGGTCATACTGGAATTCACTTAAAAATGAGACACTGCGTGGAATTTTGTCTGGGAAGTAAGGCTGCAGACCATGGTGGCTGGTGACCCCTAGGGCTGGGAGGGCAGAAGACAGGAAAGCAGATGGTAGAGCCGCAGCCAATGGCGGTCAGAGCCAACCAGGAGAAGGCTGGTGGAACGAAGACACAGGTTGGTGGGGCTGTGCCCTGCTTCTCCTTATTGAACAGCCTTCCCTGGCTGCAATCCTGTACACATTGCCCTGGGAGCAAGTTCCATTGAATTTGATGGGCTTGTCTTCTGAGTTATGGGACACGGGTGGTGCTGTGGGTTAAACCACAGAGCCTAGGAGTTGCCGATCAGAAGGTCGGCGGTTCGAATCCCTGCGACAGGGTGAGCTCCCGTTGCTCAGTCCCTGCTCCTGCCAACCTAGCAGTTTGAAAGCATGTCAAAGTGCAAGTAGATCAATAGGTACCGCTCCAGTGGGAAGGTAAACGGTGTTTCTGTATGCTGCTCTTGTTCGCCAGAAGCGGCTTAGTCATGCTGGCCACATGACCCGGAAGCTGTACACCGGCTCCCTCGGCCAATAAAGCGAGATGAGCGCCGCAACCCCAGAGTCGGTCACAACTGGACCTAATGGTCAGGGGTCCCTTTACCTTTACCTTTTTACTTTTGAGTTAAGACTGCACTGTCATTTTTTTAAAGGTGTTTACTTGCACTACTAATCAGCACCAGAGACCTCTTCTCAAGAGCTGGTCACTCACCCCCTTCACTGATTGCATCTTGTATTCCTTTGATTGACTGATTTTTTAGATTGCGCTCCACACATACCTGAAGCTGTTTCTTGTCTGAAATGTTTTGGCATATAAATACACACCTAATCTCTCTCTCTGTACTCAAGGCATGCATAGCCACCTATGGAGGGGACCATGCGTTTGATGAAATGTGCTCAGGACCACAAAAACTCATGCCACAATATATTTCTCCTTCTTCGAGGTGCCACAAGAACATTTCGTGCCTCTGCCCCTAATCATGGCCACCTCCCTCTCTGGAATTTGCCCTTCTCCAGTGAATTATGCCGGTGCGGCAGTATATTCCTAATAAACTCCCAATGAACTTCTTTCGAACTACAAAGGTCAGAGGGAAGCAGAGCTGAATGTCAAACACGTCAATGGCACAGATTGTCGCGAAGGGCTAGAAGAATCTTGTTTTGTTTCAAGGCCACGCTCCACACTGAAGCTGGCATCTTGCACGTTTCCTTGGACGCACAAAGTATGCAGAGGGAATGGCAGGACAGCGTTCTTTTAAAAGCAACTGGTGCATCTGAGATGAACCTCTCTCGATACATAAATTACACTTCAGTTCACAACGGAAACAAAGGCCAGCAGGGGGGAAAAGGAAGCGACTTCTGTAACAGGGAGCAGAACCAGCCAAGGAGATGGCAACTGGGGACACGGGAGCTGCTTCTCTCCCTTCGAGACCAGCTGTCTGGGCTGGTCTTTTTTGCAACAAGATATGACTGTTTTTCTTCCCTTGCGAGCTCCTTGAAGGCCACTTTGGCGTTCTTACATGGGATGTTGTTGTTTTTCCCCCATGCAGGAATTTCGCAGCACAGGAAGCAGCTCTGATTTCTTGCCAGTAGAAGCCAGGCACAGGGAGGAAATTAGTTCTATATAAGTCATACTTCCTGAACATGAAGCTAACCTTCAAAATTCAGAGTTCTCCAGATTCTGTTCTCCAGCAAAAACCTAACATAAGAAAATAAGAGCCCTGCAAGAAAAAACCATCCAGTCCAGTTCTCACAGTGGCCAGCCAGATGGTTAAAGATGAGCTATAGAATTTGTTTTCACTAGATATGCTGATGGCCTCCAACGTGGGTGGTATTGAAAGAGAAGCCACAGGCCCTGATAGCTGTAGGTTATGAGAAAGCTAGAGCAATAATCCGCCAAAGAATTTGGGATGTGGAACTGCAATGCCACGTGAGCGAGATGAATAAACACCCAGCAAGGAAAGATAATGGGAGAGGATTTACCCCAGCAAATTATTTGCCAAAATTACAAATACCTCTTTCTATGTCAAAAGAGACTCCCTCAGGCACCCTTGGCTATTTCATGCTTTGAAGCCAAAACCAGCCGCTTGAATTGAGCCCGGTAACCAGATTGGTCTTCCATCTATCAGCTCCCATTCGAGGAGAAATGCCTCTCTGCATTTCTTCTACTCGATAAATGTTGTTTGCAGAGATTAACGTTATCAGACTTTCCCTGATCAATGCAGCATGAATAGTGACTTTTAATTGCTCGCAATTCTCTCTCTTTCTTAATGAGCTTGCCTCTTGGGTTCTTCCATTATTTCCTCACTGATTTCAGGGAAGGCTTGAGGACACAGCGATGATCTGTGAACGTGAGGGTTAAGGATGGACAAATTGGTCAATTTCAGTTTCTCACCATCCCTGATTTTCCGAAGCTGATTCAATAAAGTGAGATGAGCACCGCAACCCCAGAGTCGGCCATGACTGGACCTAATGGTCAGGGGTCCCTTTACCTTTACCTTTAGCTCACAATAAATATACTGCACTGCACTGAAGAACCTGGAACTCTAAGCATTTCTGCTAAAGCGCCGTGGAGAATTCACAACACTGACATCATGCTTGGATAAACCCAAAATTCAAATAGTTATAAAGCAAGCAGTGTACTTCTTCATTGTGGTTATTTATATGATGCTTCTTTAAATGTAGATGGGGCCTAGAGTCGTGTGAGGGGTTGTGCTGAGCTTGCTAGCCCGATGGCCGCCATTTTGTCACTGTTGCCTTCCGACACAGGTCTGAAGTGGGGAACCCACTCTGTACATGTAGGCTCATTGTGTGGGTTAGAGCCATGTCTGCAAAGGGTGTCTACATGTACACAGCAGCTCCCTGTTTCGGATCTCCACTCCCAGCACATGGATGATGGAGGGGAGAGCTATCACAGACCTGAACACCTTTTCCTCTCCTGCAACTGAGGTGTAGTGGATGGAGCTTGTAATTTGCACAAAAGTATCTAGAAGAAAGTTCAGCACTGGATTCCTCCTCCCATGAGGCTCCGGTTGCTCTTCAAAGCCATCAGCATGGCTCCTGGTTTCCTGCACCTGCCATTCAGCTGAAAGTCATCACAGAAACCAAGGGAGATAACTTTTTATATAGGTCAAATCAATTAAAAAGCCGCTTCTTCCCATTTGGTTAATCCAAGCAGCCATTTAATTGGGGGTCCCAATGTGTCCAATGTAAATGCACGGTTGATTTTATTGAAGTACCTGTAGACTTGTGACTTGATTTATTCTTTCTTCTCCTCTCCTCAGTGCATTGACTTCCCTGCTTCCTGCTGATGCGATCTTTCCCCACGATTGCCAAATGCAGTCTCCTCCATGTCCTAATTATCAGGGTCTTCACATGCAGCAGAAACAAGAAAATTCTCTGGGCTATTTTAAGGTATAAGGAAGACTCTAATACTGCCAAGGTGGCGAATCCACAGGAAGCTGTGGCAGCTCAGAAAGAGCTACGTCTCTTTTGCAGCTGCTTGCTTAATGCAAGGTCTTTGTCTGCGGCACACATTCAAAGGAGATCTCTCTGCTTTCTCAAGAGGCTCCTTGGGGCTTCTCTGAAACTCACATTCTTTTGAGAACAAACTATGACCTTCATAACCTTGGACAAAAACGCTATATCATTCATCTGCCTCCAACTTTCTAAATGTAGACGTCAAATGTCTTCAGTCTTCTGCTCTCAGTAATGGAGAGATCCTTTATGGTGCTCAGCCTCTCCTGGGTTTAACTTTAGAGAGTTCAAACTCATACCATGCCTTAGTGGTTTGTGGGTGGAGGCAGTGGCGTAGCGTGAGGGGTGCAGGGGGGGCCGTCCGCACCGGGCGCAACATCTGCCCCCCCCCGCTAATCTAGCGGAAGAGACTCGAGTGCTAAAATCCACGGGTTAGGGGGCGCAAATTACTTGCCTTGCCCCGGGTCCTGACAACCCATGCTATGCCACTGGGTGGAGGTGACTACAAGCCTTTTGTATGCCTCCATTGTTTCTGTAATTCAGCATGTTGTCAACCATCCACCATTTTTGTGGTCCTCCCCAACTGTGCCCTGAACTATCCTGTTCTCCACCTACTCTGGCTCTACTTAAATCTTGTTTTCTGGTCCACAGTGTTGCAACCCTGCTCCACATTTGCCTACAGAACTGGTAGTGATAGAAATAAATAAATCCAGGAATTGCAAATGATTATTATGGCTGAGTCATGTCCCAGCTGGGGGAGCCCTCATGTTAGGAGGCCCAAGAAGCCCCAACTGTACACAAAGTCCTGGCCAGGTTCCACCTAGGGATGAGGAGATTGGATCCTGCAACAAGCCTGAGGGGGGCCATCTATGCCTGGGGTGAGTTCAGCTACTGACAACAAGGTCAAATGTGTCCCAAGTCTTCCAAGATAAAGGCACTGCCTTAAAGAGCAGACAGAAACCTGCTCCATCAGAGAATTGGCAAGGACCACACAGGAGTAAATAATAATAATATTTTTTTAAAATTTATATCCCGCCCTCCCCAGCTGAAGCCGGGCTCAGGGCGGCTAACAACAATAAAATAGTACAACATTCTAAAATCAGTTCATTATAAAATCAGTTCAAATCAGATTAATGGCAACCATTGGGCTAGAGTTCTGTGAGGATTGCCAAAGGAGGGGGTCAGGCTGCGCCCTGACCAAAGGCCTGGTGGAACAGCTCTGTCTTGCAGGCCCTGCGGAAAGATGTCAAGTCCCGCAGGGCCCTAGTCTCTTGTGACAGAGTGTTCCGCCAGATTGGAGCCACAGCCGAAAAAGCCCTGGCTCTAGTTGAGGCCGGCCTAACCTCTCTGTGGCCTGGGACCTTCAGGATGCTTTTGTTTGAAAACATGTATGTTGTGGGACATACCAGGGGAGGTGGTCCCGTAGGTACGAGGTTCCTAGGCCATAAGTCTCCTCAGGGGTAAGACCATCCTCTCAATGAGACCTCTTGAAAGAAGGGTGTTGCCAGAAGTCGGCCAGAGATGCCAGCTTGTGAGGACGATTGTGGGGGCCAACGGCACGTATGTGATGTGACATTGTGATGTCACAGGTCTGACGTAAGGAAGTTGGGAGGAGCTGGGGGCAGAGCTGAACTCAATGGCCTCCTCTTGCAAGTGCCACCAGTCAGTGGGAATGAGCATGCAGGTGCCCAGACTGTCCATTCAGCTTTGCCCAAGATTATCCATTTTTGCAAGGTCCATATAGTTAAAGCTATGGTTTTCCCAGTAGTGATATATGGAAGTGAGAGCTGGACCACAAGAAAGGCTGATCGCCGAAGAATTGATGCTTTTGAATTATGGTGCTGGAGGAGACACTTGAGAGTCCCATGGACTACAAGAAGATAAAACCTCTCCATTCTGAAGGAAGTCAGCCCTGAGTGCTCACTGGAAGGACAGATCCTGAAGCTGAGACTCCAATACTTTGGCCACCTCATGAGAAGAGAAGACTCCCTGGAAAAGACCCTGATGTTGGGAAAGATGGAGGGCACAAGGAGAAGGGGACGACAGAGGATGAGATGGTGGGACAGTGTCTTCGAAGCTACAAACATGAGTCTGACCAAGCTACGGGAGGCAGTGGAAGACAGGAGTGCCTGGCGTGCTCTGGTCCATGGGGTCACGAAGAGTCGGACACGACTAAACGACTAAACAACAACAATCCATTTTTGCAAAGGATCAGGTTGCCAGATACTCATTGAGTGCCTGAAAGTGTGAAAGCAGCAAGGATCCAAATCTGTCTTAATTTTTCCAGGTAAATTAACAGGGCTTACATGGAAATGAGCCTGTGTCCTGTGGCTACCTCTCTCAGGGAAAACCCTGCAAATTATAATATTCTGTGTTCGCATATTCGAGCAAATGAAATTCTACCCACTCCAAAAGAAAATTACTAAAGGAAGGCAGAAAACTAACGAGGCTAGTTTTAAAACGGAGAGAGGTGATAGCCCAGGTTGCATCTGTTCATGACAGCAAATCATGTTTTAATGATCTTGTTCACACAGGAAAGCTATAAGCACTGGTTCCTGCATGGATCACTGCTTGTGAAAATAGTATCAAGCTATCTGTATTTGCAAGGCCTCCACTGAAGTGATTCCATTGGCTGGTGTCCTGGTTTGGAACATGTTTGAATGAGACTCCTTTTTTTCCACTAAAAGAGATTGAAACAGGACTGTGTGTTAAGTTCTGTTAATGGAAAATTGGGGACGGTGCGGCGATAATAGTCCTTCTTCCATATGTTACCTTCAATTAATATTTGTTCATTACTTTTATACCTCTCCAAAACAACAACAACAAACCCCAAGGTGGTTATAATCAAATCCACAATAGAAAACATCCAGCTCATTTTTTTAAAAAGCAACATCACATACCCTCCAACATTTCTCTGATGGAAATAGGGATGTCCTAGTCCATAATAACAATGATAATTGTTATTATTTATTCCCTGCCCATCTGACTGGGTTGCCCCGGCCATTCTGGGTGGCTTCCAACACAAATAAAAACATAAAACATTTAAAAAAAATTCAATATACAGGACTGCCTTCAGAAGTCTTCTTAAGGTTGAATAGTTACTTATCTCCTTGGCTTGGCGGCGGGGGGGTGTGTGTCGCATAACTCCATACCCTCCAACATTTCTTTGATGAAAATAGGGACGTCTTAAGGAAAAGTGGGACATTCAGGATCACATTAGAAGCTGGGACGACTTCTGTAAATCCGGGACTGTCCCTGGAAAATAGGGGTGCTTGGAGGGTCTGACATGACCACTCACCTTCCGGGGTGGGCGACATTGCGAGCGCTTTTAGCATCCTTGCTAGGGGGCGGGGGTTGACACCCCCTCTCTGCCAGCCCCAGCTGCGTCACCTCCGCCCAGCGAATCCATGTTGGCAGGGGGTGTGGCCATGAGTAATTTAAACCGTGGTGTGACCAGAGGCTTCCCTCTCTTGCCGCCCCGCCTGATCTCCATACCCTCCCACTCTCTTTTTAAGCTTTGGTTTGACGTGACCTTGCTATGGACAAATGTCAGCCGCCTTGTTGTTGGGGCCAGGCAGGATTTTTCCCACTTGGCGAATTGGCACCAGCCATTTGGTTTTTGCCTACCTACAACTTTGTAAGGTTAGGCATTGGGTAAGCCGTTGTTTAGGGATGCGGGTGGCGCTGTGGGTTAAACCACAGAGCTTAGGACTTGCCGTTCAGAAGGTCGGTGGTTCGAATCCCCATGACGGGGTGAGCTCCCGTTGCTCGGTCCCTGCTCCTGCCAACCTAGCAGTTCGAAAGCACGTCAAAGTGCAAGTAGATAAATAGGTACCACTCTGGCAGGAAGGTAAACGGCTTTTCCGTGCGCTGGTGTGGTTCGCCAGAAGCGGCTTAGTCATGCTGGCCACATGACCCGGAAGCTGTACGCCGGCTCCCTTGGCCAATAAAGCGAGATGAGCACCGCAACCCCAGAGTTGGCCACAACTGGACCTAATGGTCAGGGGTCCCTTTACCTTTACACCTTTGTTTAATGTAGGGGAGGTTGTAGCCAATGCCTGCCCCTCCTCAGTAAGGGCATCCTGTTAAAGGGATTCAGGGGTGTGGATCCTATCCGAAGCCCATGCCATTATCCCAAAGGGGACTCTTTGGGGTGCCCCTATTTGATGTAAGTCAGAGGGCTCCCCCTTCTTGTGGTTTATCCTTAGTTTGACTCCCTGCAGATGGGTGGGAGTCGAGATATAGCCTGGTTTCACCCAATGCCTAAGCCAAACCACTCACATCTATAAAATAAAGTTGTAGCCTGTTTTAGCCCATAATCCAAAATACTCGGGTTGGTGTGCGTATTAATCAGTGGGGAACTAAGGGGCATGGGGCCTTGGGACGCAACACAGTAAAAAACATAAACAACTCAATAACAGCAAATGAAGAGTGTAACCAGTAAGGAAACATAACTAAAAGTAAAAATGCAGGTGGAAAAGGAGCAGAGACAAACAAATCAACTTGTAGGCCAAATGCCCATTTAAATAAAAAGGCGTTTGTCTGGTGGCAGAGGGCCATTCAGCAGATGGTAATGCGACTCTCCAAAGTCTTGACACAGCCACTGAGACACCATAGAATCAGATGGAATGAGGTTTTGAAACCCACATCCTTTCACGTGGAACAAGATTTTTCAACTGCTGCTTAGAGTCAAAAGGGTTGGTTGCCTATAAACTGTTGTTGTTTAGTCGTTCAGTCGTGTCCGACTCTTCGTGACCCCATGGACCAGAGCATGCCAGGCCCTCCTGTCATCCACTGCCTCCCGCACCTTGGTCAAACTCATGCTGGTAGCTTCGAGAACACTGTCCAACCATCTCATCCTCTGCCGTCCCCTTCTCCTTGTGCCCTCCATCTTTCCCAACATCAGGGTCTTTTCCAAGGAGTCTTCTCTTCTCATGAGGTGGCCAGAGTATTGGCGCCTCAGCTTCACAATCTGTCCTTCCAGTGAGCACTCAGGGCTGGTTTCCTTCAAAATGGGTAGGTTTGATCTTTTTGCAGTCCATGGGACTCTCAAAAGTCTGCTCCAGCACCAGCACCATAATTTTTTTGTTGTTGTTGTTTGCTCGTTTAGTCGTGTCTGACTCTTCATGACCCCATGGACCAGAGCACAACAGGCACCATAACTACTCTGCCCAAATGGATGGCTGTGCTCTCCCACAATATCAACATAGGAAGCTACCTTAAACTGAGTGTGTTGTCTTTATTGGCTGGCATCAGCTCTCCAGAATATCTCCCAGTGCTTGCTGGAGATCCTGGGGATATGATCTAGGCCCTTCTAGATGCAAAGCACTAATCTGTGGTCCTTTCCCCAACCAAGTGGACTGGGAACGTCCAGCAGGTTTTAATATACTGTCCACCTGGGTGCCAGCAGTGAGAACAGCTCTTCACTGATACTATCTCCACATTCATGCATTCTAAGCATATGAAATTTCAGCCACCTGGGACAATAAGTGGCGGCTGCTATCGTGCAACCCCAATGCAAATTTGCCATTGAACAGTTCCTTGCACTTTAAGCTATGTTTGTGCCTTGATTGTTTGCTATATTCTTTTTTACAACTAGAAAAGTGATCTTGCTCTGAGGATTGGGGTGTGTGTGCGTGGAAAGTAAAAAAAAACCAACCCAAACTGAAGAATGTTGACAAATTAAATATTGATCTGGTTCTGCATGCTGAGAAAAACAACAAAACGAAAAACCCAAAGCGAAAGAAAAAGACGGAGAGTGCAATGATTCATTTGCTCGTGTGCTGGAGGTGATGCCAGAAGCATTAATGAGTTTAACTGTTTGAGTGGTCCACTTGGGGTGCTGTCAGATAAAAAATGCCTCGAGAGCCTTGGAATAGAATTGGACTCGAGAGGAGCCCATCCCTTATGGTTGACACATGAACGGCAGTCTCCCTTGAGCTGAATTATACAGGCCAGAGTCAGATGTTATATATGGGGACAGGGAAGAAGGATTTGATGGTCCAACGTATTCTGAGATGAACGTCTTATCATTCCGTGAACAGGAGCTTACTCTGATTATGCTGGAGGCATGCTCATGGCATAGACTGAAACTATGATCCCTATGTTTTTGAATTCTGGTGCTGGAGGAGACTCTTGAGAGTCCCATGGACTGCAAGAAGATCAAACTTATCCATTCTTAAGGAAATCAGCCCTGAGTGCTCACTGGAAGGACAGATCCTGAAGCTGAGGCTCCAATACTTTGGCCACCTCATGAGAAGAGAAGACTCCCTGGAAAAGACCCTGATGTTGGGAAAGATGGGGGGCACAAGGAGAAGGGGACGACAGAGGACGAGATGGTTGTATGGTGTTCTTGAGGCTACCAACATGAGTTTGACCAAACTGTGGGAGGCAGTGGAAGACAGGAGTGCCTGGCGTGCTCTGGTCCATGGGGTCACGAAGAGTCAGACACAACTAAACGACTAAACAACAACAACAATGATTCCTAACAGCATTTAGAACACAGGAAGCTGCCTTATATTGACTCAAACCATTGGCCCATCTTGCTCAGTAATGCCTGCATGGATGACCAGCAGTTCCCCAGGGTTTCAGGCATGAGTCTTTGTGATTCAAGGACCTGCCACCTGCTTGGGAATAAGAAAGACACATGGACATGGTATATTAGGTTAATGGGCTAAAAAAGGCCACAACTTTATTGATTACAGCATGTGAGAGGTATTGGCTTAGGCATTGGGTAAAACAACAGAGCGTGACTCCACCCCCTCGGGGAGGGGTGAGTCTATCAAGGGTTAACTACCAGTGGGAGGAGCCTGTTGATGCCAATACAACTGAAAGCTCCGCCTGATGTCACCGGGGGTAGTGCCATGGCCCTAGCCACCGGCAAGGGCATCGGACAGGATCCATGACTGCCGGATTCCTTTACTGGAATACCTATAAAGAGGAGGGGTAGGCGATGGCCACACCCTGCCCTCTAATCCACAAACATATTCCAACGCCTAACCGCCAATACCAAAAGTTGTGACGATTTGCTATGAGGTAGGTGAAAAACCAGGGATGCGGGTGGCACTGTGGGTTAAACCACAGAGCCTAGGACTTGCTGATCAGAAGGTCAGTGGTTTGAAACCCCGCAATGGGATGAGCTCCTGTTGCTCAGTCCCTGCTCCTGCCAACCTAGCAGTTCGAAAGCACGTTCGAAAGTGCAAGTAGATAAATAGGTACCACTCCGGCGGGAAGGTAAACAGTGTTTCCGTGTGCTGCTCTGGTTCTCCAGAAGTGGCTTAGTCATGTTGGCCACATGACTCGGAAGCTGTATGCCAGCTCCCTTGGCCAATAAAGCGAGATGAGCGCCTCAACCCCAGAGTCATTCGCGACTGGACCTAATGGTCAGGGGTCCTCTTTACCCTTTACCTTTAGGCGAAAAACCAAGTGGCTGGTGCCAATTTGCCAGTTGGATAAAAATTCCTACCAGGCCCCTTGGTCAACCAAGGCGACCAACCATAGGTCCATAGCAATGTCAAGAACCAAGCAATGAACTAAAGGGAGGGTGGGTGGGTGATCCGACGAAAACCAGTAGAAGGATGAATGGGAAGCGCTGCCGTGGCCATGTTTGAGCGGCTAAACCCCGCCGCAAGCCTCAACATGATTGGTGGGCTGCCTGGGGGCGTGGCATGGTAGCGAAATGCCCCCTGCCAAGGCGGGAAATGGCTCCCACTCATAACTCCTCCCCTCTGTAAGGAGCAGAGGCTTTCCTGTTTCAGGAGCATGCTGGTAAGTAATCAAACAGTTCAAAGTTGGATCTTCATTAGCAAAAATACAATCCCCACAAACCTGGCTGAGTGTCAGTCCTAATGAGCACAGCAGCTCATCCCCAGTGATCTTACTTCATGAAAACCAGCTGCCAAGACTGAAGGTCTCCACCTCCTCACAACCATCTAAGTTCCTGCCTCTCCAGGGCTTTCCCCAGGCAATCAGAGACTGAGACTGCATGCAGCCTGCTGCTGCTCTGCCCATTTCAGCCCTCTTCTGGTTCTGGGAGACCAGGGGGAATGGAAGCTTGTTGCAGCTGGTGGTGAAGGAGGCACCGGTGACTCTTCACCAGCCAGACTCATTTCTGCCTCTTGGCCTCCCTCCTTGCCTGCTTTAGCTTCTGCCTCTGATTCTGAACTTATTTCTGCCACAGACTCTCCCAGCTCACTAAGCCCTGTTACCTCCTCCTCTTCTGACGCCTCTCCCCCATCTTTTCTTTCTTCTCCCTCTGCCCACTCATCATTGTCCCACCACCACTCCTCTTCCCTTGGTGGTTCCTTAGCCGGTTCCTCCCACCATTCTTCTGCATCCAACCAATCCACGACCCTTCCCAACCCTACCTGGAGATGCTGAGGCTTGAACCTGGGACTGTATCCACGCAAAGCAGATGTTCTACCATTGAGCTACCACCCTTCCCTAAAAGGGAACATAGGAGTCACTCCAGGGTTTTAGGCAGAGGCATTTGCCAGCCATATCTGTCAGGAGCTCGTCCTACACTCAAGTAGGACCCTGGCAGAGACACATGCCCGACTGGCATGTTCCTTCCCTCTTGGTTGATCGTTCGGGAACTTCATAAGCTTTCTTCTGCCTGAACATCACGGCGACTGATGCCAACTGACACCGGCACATTTAGGGATACACAGAGTTTGTGCAGTTCGTGTGACAGAACTCAGCATTTTGGCTAATCTACTTTATTTAAACACACACGGAGCACTGCAACATGGCTCCCTCTCTAGCATCAGACAGCAAAGAAAAAGAACTAAGGACAATAGTCCCACTTCACGGAACACAGTAATACAAACATCCTGTCTCCCTCACTTCCCACTCTGTGGAGTCAAAACATACACCGTCATGTGATAGACAACAATCCCATGACCGCAGTCACGGAGCAGGAATTCTAACAATATCTGGAGACACCAGGGATTGAACCTGAGACCTTCTGCATGTAAGACAGATGTGATACACCTGAGCCATGGTCCTTTATTCTACAGTGGGGCTGCTTCACACAAGGTATTTTCTTTTGGAAAAATCCCATGTAGAGTCACAAAATAGATCCTTGCATTAACTTCACCCAAGGCCAGTTTACACCAGTGTACAAGAACAGCTGAAATATAGGCAAACAGATACAAACACACAATTTATATCTGCAAAATATATCTTCTTTCTTCTCCAACATGTGGTATTTAAATTTGTATTTATTTTTGAAAGTACAATATGCACATTGAAAAAATATTTTTTGATTTGTGCTTTGAACTGAGGACAGCATTGGATCATTTGAAGAAAGGCAGGATCTGATGGAGAGCTACGCTCTGAAAAAAAATAAGGAGATGATGGTTAGCAAGAAAAATAAGGAGATGGTGGCTAGCAAGGAGTGAGAGTATAAAAACTAAAGCCCTGAATGACTGTTTCCCCACTCCAGTTTTGCAAGGAGTTAAAGTAGAAAAAGGAAAAAGAAAGCAAAATATATAAAACATTTTGAAAGGCAGAGGAAAAACAATGTGACAGTAAAATCTTTATTATTATAAAGACAGTAATCTTTATTATTATTCATTATTATCATTATTATAAAGATTACAGAACTAGATAATATATATGTAAATGGATGAACTTATTGTTTCCCTCAAATATACATTGATTCATGTGTTGTTATGGTTTCAAAAATACATTCCAAATATCATTACATTTGTCCATACATAATCGTTGTCTGAAAGTGATCCGTTCATCGGTTGCAAGGGTTGCCATGTCATCTATTCGTTGATCAAAAGAGGTCATATTTTTGTCCTTCCAATGTATCAATATCAATCTGTTTTGCAGATGTAAGGGCACAGAGAATCCATTTACGGTGACGCTTCCCTTTTCTTTCCTGAATACAATTTGCAGTTCTTGTGTGCCAGATGTCTGCTGCAGAAGGTCAGTTAAACACCCAGTTGTTCCCAAAACTCAGCTTCCTTTCCTTGCTGTAAAACTCTCATCTTGCCAGATACACTGGCTGAAATAAAGTGTTGCTGATTGTCTGGATGCTACTGTAGACAGCAGGGCAATGACACAGCATGGGGAGCCTGTCAGTTTGTTCACAGGCTTATTATCATCTATGTGTGCTTGCCAGAACCTCTCCAAACATGGGTAGAATCTCAATTCTGCCTTCCAGAGATTTCGCTTCTATTGATGTGGCATTTAAAAACAAAGCAAATCTGCTCCACTTCACTGTGGGGAGGAGTTGCGGTGGACTGTGTGGTCACCCACTCTCCTCTGGGGGTGGGAGACAAAGTCCTGTGTTGCCCAGGGGATCCCAGCCGCGTCAGCGACCAGCCAGCCAATCTGCTGGCTGGTAGGGGCGTGGCCGGGACCATTGAAATGAGAGTGGATTTCATGTTCTTTATTCAGCTCATAGTGGTGAGGAGGGAATGACAGTCTCCTCAAAGTATCTGCTTTATATACATTATTTACACAATGGGCTGCACGTGATTGGCTAATTCCGGAATTCTCCTGTAGGCCAATCAGGTAGTGGATTCACTTCTATCTGGAGCTGGATTGGGTGGCTCCTGCCAACCAATCATACTGCTGCATTGTTCTAGGACCAATCAGACCGCTGCATTCTGAATCCTATTGTTCTAGGACCAATCAGACTGTTGCATTTTGGATCCTATTGTTCTAGGACCAATCAGACTGCTGCATTTTGGATCCTATTGTTCTAGGACCAATCAGACTGCTGCAGCCTGAAGATGACGAAAGCACCAGCCTGAAGATGACGAGTGAGACCTCGTCGAAACGTCGCCTAGACACCCCAACTTTTACACGGGAAGACACCCGAGGACACCAAAACCTGCATTCCTGTACCCGTGAAAATCTACGAAAGCATATATATATATATATATATATATATATATATATATATATATATATATAAAAAATTTGGATGATATGCAAAGTAGCAGAGTAGCTTACAACTAGGAAGCTAAATAACTCTTCTAGGTGATTGTAAGCTTCTTTATAAAGACTATACAATGTCCAGATGGTTGGATAGTGTTCTTGAAGCTACCAGCATGAGTTTGACCAAACTGTGGGAGGCAGTGGAAGACAGGAGTGCCTGGCGTGCTCTGGTCCAGGGGGTCACGAAGAGTTGGGCATGACTAAACAACAACAACAACAACAACATAAAATTAGTGAAATGTATAAACTTGAAAAGAATGAATGAATAAGATGACTAGTCTATAGATTATACAGCTCTACTGGTGACCAGACCTGCATTAGACACACCTGGTTTTAACATGTTTATTATACTTACATATTCATTACATTTATATCCAATCTTTTGGCCCTAGGAGTTCAATTTGGCATGTACGGTTCTCCCCATTTTATCCTCACATCTACCCTGTGACATTGTTTAGCCCGAGAGAGAGAGAGAGAGAGAGAGAGCATGACTAGCTCACAGTCACCCAACAAGCATCAAGCATCATGGCCGACTGGGGACATGAACCCTGTCCTCTGATGTCCTAGTCTGACACTTTAACCAGTACACCAGACAGCCTTGTTTCAAAGATCCAGTGTGGTATAGTAACTGGAGGGTATTGTGGTTGAGCGTTGGATAAGGTTCTGGGTCCTGGTCCTTTGGCCATGGTGGTTTGGGGCCTGTCCTAGTATCTCAGCCTGACCTCACAGGGCTGGTGTGAAGATGCAAATGTAAGGAGAAAAACCTCTTATACCATCCCCAGCTCCTCGGGGGAGGGGAAAAAAAAAGAACGGGCAAAATTGAAATATAAGAACGAAAGAAAAGCTTCGCATTATGGGGTCCTTGAAATCCTTCAGAGGCAAAGTGTTCTGTTTCGGTGTAGAATGTTGGCACAGTATGGTTTATATTTCTCTTTCTGTCTTTCAGATTCAGGGCTTTTTTTTCATATGAAAAAATAATAATAAAATGTGTTTTTAAGCTTTCTCACTTAACGCTTGGGTGCCTTTGGAATTGCTTTATTCACCGAGAACAATGCCTGTCTTGCTTGAAATATCTGCTTAAAATTGCTTTGGAAACGGCTGCCTTGAAGGCCAGCCTCCATTAGGAATTAGTTCTTTCTTTCTTTTTAATAGTTGAGCCAGCTAAACACAGGTTAGCATTCTGTAGGAGACAGGACCAGATAGATCCAGCTCGCACAGGTCAGCAGCTAGCCCTGGGGAAGTTCAAACACATTGTACTGGAAATCTGATTCTTCTTGGGTGAGCTTATGTAACTGATTCCTGCAGCTACAGGCTCCTCTTCTATCGATATCCTCATTTATCTTTGATATTCCTGACACCTGTATGACCCGCTGAGGGCATCCTTCCTCTGAATATTCACAGCCACATCTCCTTTTCCTAGAAAACCCATTGCTATCCTCTTCCTGCTGCTACACTCACTCAAAAAAAGAGAGGAGTTTGTAATTTCAAGATCTGTCAAGTGAAGGGCTCGTGGTACAGGTTAATGGTGGCATTTAAAAGCCATGGACATCCTGCTGGGATTTCGCTTGGGTTTCCTTCCAATGGATTGAGAGGATAGTAATGTAATCCGTATAGTAATGTAAGGTCCGTATAGTAAAAGCCATGGTTTTCCCAGTAGTGATGTATGGAAGTGAGAGCTGAACCAGAAAGAAGGCTGATTGCCGAAGAATTGATGCTTTTGAATTATGGTGCTGGAGGAGACTCTTGAGAGTCCCATGGACTGCAAGAAGATCAAACCTCTCCATTCTGAAGGAAATCAGCCCTGAGTGCTCACTGGAAGGACAGATCCTAAAGCTGAGGCTCCAATACTTTGGCCACCTCATGAGAAGAGAAGGCTCCCTGGAAAAGACCCTGATGTTGGGAAAGATGGAGGGCACAAGGGGAAGGGGACGACAGAGGACGAGATGGTTGGATAGTGTTCTCGAAGCTACAAACATGAGTCTGACCAAACTGTGGGAGACAGTGGAAGACAGAAGTGCCTGGTGTGCTCTGGTCCATGGGGTCACGAAGAGTCAGACACAACTAAACGACTAAACAATAACAACAACAATGTAATCCATGCATCTCAAACAGAGGACAAGAGCTTAGGAGTTAGGATAGGAGCTGAATTGAACCATGGACACAGTTCACACAATCAGGGCCTGCAATGAAATGTTGCAGTGTGGAGCAATCCTGTTCACTGTTGCCACCTGTGCTGTCTTCCATTCGATGTTCCCAATAGCCCGTGAACATTCTGTGGCCACGGAGCATGCTCAGTCCTCACGCCTATGTCACTTCCCCTCACCTCGGGAGGAATTTGGCAAGTAGATTTATACTGGACTGTCCAAACATCATTTGGCTAAACTGGTTGTTCTGTGGTGCTTCCTGAGTGTTGCTGCTTTATTGCCATTTGGAGGAATAATCTTGCATGACAATCTAATGTAAGTGGGACATATAAAACAGCAGCAACAACAACTGACACATTTGTGTTTTTATGATGTTAGCTGCTCTGAGCCTGGCCTCGGCCGGGGAGGGCAGGATACAAATAAAATATTATTATTATTATTATTATTATTATTATTATTATTATTATTATTGGTTACAGGATTTCAGCAGGATGTTACAGGACATGCAGTGTTTGGAAAAGAAGCAGTAGGTCTTCCTCAAAACTTTTGGAGGTGCAAACAGTATTAATAATAAATAATAAAAATAAAAATAAGTATTGAAAGCAGGATCACATATAGCTTCCCTGATACCATTGTGAATACGAATCATCATGAATGTGTAATGAAAAGGATGCCTTCGGGGGCCTGCAAGGGATTTCTTCCCTTTGTTCATTTATTTACAATTATGAATGAAATAGCCGCTGCTCAGCCAGACTGATGTTTACCTAGCTAGCTCTGCCACTTGAGGCAAGAAGGAAACAAAGAAAAAAAAACGAGAGGTCAGAGAGCAGACATTATAAATAATTAGGCCCTGTTGAAACGATTCAAGTGACAAAAGTCTTCTGGAGAAAAAAATATCTGAATGTGGAATGTGTCCTACATCTGGGAATATAGTAGCCATAAAGGGCAGTGTGTTTGAACCTCTTACAAACTTAAAAAAAGAGAAAGCAGAATACAAGCAGGATGATGCTATTATTGATAATAGCTAACATTTGTATAGCATTTTCAAGTGTTCAACCTGTTTCGCATGTCTTATCCAGCCGTAATCTTTACAAGAACTTGTATTCTATGACCGTCCACATTTCAAATGGGTACTGGGGCCGGGATAGACAGGAGCTGTTGTTTAGTCGTTTAGTCGTGTCTGACTCTTCGTGACCCCATGGACCAGAGCACGCCAGGCAATCTGGTCTTCCACTGCCTCCCACAGTTTGGTCAAACTCATGCTGGTAGCTTCGAGAACACTATCCAACCATCTCGTCCTCTGTCGTCCCCTTCTCCTTGTGCCCTCCATCTTTCCCAACATCAGGGTCTTTTCCAGGGAGTCTTCTCATCCTGGGGAAAAGTTCGCAACCTCAGGTACTACTTCCGGGTTAGAGGAGTTTGTAACCCGAAGTGTTTGCAACTCAAAGTACCACCGTACAGTGGTACCTTGGGTTAAGTACTTAATTCGTTCCGGAGGTCTGTTCTTAACCTGAAACTGTTCTTAGCCTGAAGCACTACTTTAGCTAATGGGGCCTCCCGCTGCCACCGCGCCACCGGAGCACGATTTCTGTTCTCATCCTGAAGCAAAGTTCTTAACCCGAGGTACTATTTCTGGGTTAGCAGAGTCTGTAACCTGAAGCGTCTGTAACCTGAAGCATATGTATCCCGAGGTACCACTGTATAGCGTTGGAAGGGGCCACAAGGCTAATCTAGTCCAACTGTCAGGCTGTTGCCGGCAACTCCTGGCTGGTTGCCCAGGAATATAAAAAGACAAAGGAATGTTTCTTACCACCCACTTTTTATTCAGTATTTATAAAATCCAGTCTCTTGGATAATGGCATTGCCCTGAGTGAATCTCCACACCCCATCTCTCCCATTTCCTCATTCCTCATTCTCATCAGCTCTCCTACAGATGCTGCTAGGTGCCCTCTGTCTTTGAGCTCTTTGCTCTCCTACTTTCAAGGCTCACCAGGTTCTGGGAGAGGTGTCTGGAATGCTTTCTAAAGACACTGTGTCCATCAGCTGTTGCCCCTCTAGTGCTTCCTCCTCCTCCTCTCACATTATTTCCCAATTTCTTCCCTCATCTGCATCTGAGCTGCGGCCTCCCTCTAACCCTTATTGTAATTCTAAACTGTCTTCCTCTTCCTCCTCCCTGGAAGCTGGGGAGATGGTCTCCCCCATTCCTCCTCTGCCCGGTCCCTGGCACCAGCTCCCTGAAAAGCAGGAATATTCTGTCCAATGTGGGGCTTGAAGCCACAACCCTGTGATTAAGAGACTTGTGCTCTACTGACTGAGCTATCCTCTCCTGATCAGAAGGAAGCCTCTAAGCATACTCAACAGATCATAGTTTGATTTGATTTGCAGACAGGGCCGTCTTTAGCAGATGTGGCGCCGTGGTGCAAATATTCGCACAGCGCCCCCAAATTACCACGGATAGTGTTGGGGTGGTCATAGCGGCTGTGGCGTTTGCCCGTTCATTTAGAAAATGTTTAAACAGAGGGGAGATGTAGGGTTAAAAATATAGACCAATAGGAAAGCCGGAGCAGAGCCTACCTGTGTATAAAAGGGCTTAGCCCGAGGTTTGAGTGAGTTGTTGGTGGGTAGTTGGTTGGTTTTAGTGGGTTGGCTGGTTGGGAAAAGCAGTTGGAGAAGCAGTTGGTAGGCAGTTGGTAATAGAGAGACAGTTAGGGCAGTGGGTTCTTGAGTGAGGTGAGGTAGAAGAGATAGAGAGAGGAAAATAAGACTAAGAAAGTAAAGAGCAACAACGTTTGGAATGCCGTAAAAGTTTGTTTGTGTCTGAAATAAAATACACTCTTCCTAATTAATTGAGATCTTACTGAGACTGAAGTGATTTTACCAGGGAGGACCTGGTTGGTGGCAGCGGATTAGTGGTGTACGGGTCAATAGTCCGTGAGACGACCGGGGGCTCCGTACGAACGCCACAGCGGCGTACTGCCAGCCATTGGGAGGGGCGCAACTTTCCTCCATGCCATTGTGGGAGAGCGATCACCACAGAGGCTTGGGAGGGAAGCTGCGAGCCTGCCAGCCTTATGATTGGCGGGGTGAAGCTGGCGGGCGTGCAGGGAAAGGGAAGGCCACCGGCAAAGCCGTGCAGCTCCCACACTTGCTGGGGCACCCCTGAGAGGCCTGGCGCAACGCACCACTAAGCCCTATGGGAAAGACGGCTCTGTTTGCAAATCTGTAGGGTGGTCACATATGGGGTCATTGGGAGTAGTGTTGGCGGGTGGGTCTCCATGCATCCCTACACAGTTTGCACCCTCACATATTCACCAAAACACCTGCAGAACACTTAAGACCGTACATCATGGGTGTTGTCGTTTAGTCGTGTCCGACTCTTTGTGACCCCATGGACCAGAGCACACCAGGCACTTCTGTCTTCCACTGCCTCCCGCAGTTTGGTCACACTCATGCTGGTAGCTTCGAGAACACTGTCCAACCATCTCGTCCTCTGCCGTCCCCGTCTCCTTGTGCCCTCCATCTTCTCCAACATCAGGGTCTTTTCCAGGGAGTCTTCTCTTCTCATGAGGTGGCCACAGTATTGGAGCCTCAACTTCAGGATCTGTCCTTCCAGTGAGCACTCAGGGTTGATTTCCTTAAGAATGGAGAGGTTTGATCTTCTTGCAGTCCACGGGACTCTCAAGAGTCTCCTCCAGCACCATAATTCAAAAGCATCAATTCTTTGGCGATCAGCCTTCTTTATGGTCCAGCTTTCACTTCCATACATCACTACTGGGAAAACCATAGCTTTTACTATACGGACCTTTGTTGGCAAGGTGATGTCTCTGCTTTTTAAGATGCTGTCTAGGTCTGTCATTGCTTTTCTCACATCATGGGTACTGGATATTTTATGCCACTCATGTCCCTGTGCATTGTTGGCACCACTGAAGTTGAAGATCCTGAAAGCTAAATTCTACATGGCTGCTGCAACAGCACCTGACTAATGGAAGCAATATCAGATCTGAAGGGGGGAGGGAAGTATATGCCCTGCAAATGGGTATGATTTGCGCAAAGCACAAGCCCTGGATGTGGCGAGACAGAAGTGGAACAGCTCCTCAGAATCCCGAGAGGAAAATATAGGTTTCCTTGAAAGCACAGCCTCAAGGAGCCAGTCACGTGGCAGCCTTTCAGTTCTTGCTCCTCGCAAAACAGCAAGCGCCTGTTCGGAATAGACAAGATGTGGCGTGTCACCTCTGATTAGTGAGATGCCAAAGCGTCGCTACACGACTGCCAGGGTGGCCGCTTGGTGCAACGAGAAGCTGAAAGGAGCCATAATAATGTCAAAGTGACACAAGCCGAAAGCGCTATACATGAGGAGCCACATTGTGAGAACAGTTTCTGAAGATCTTGGGTCCAGAACTATTATGTGACCCTCTTAAAACCCTAATTGTGGACATAAAGGGTGGTGTCCATGATCATGGGGGTCGTGGGTTCAACAACCTCCTGGCCTGCACTCCTGAAGCTGCCACTACCAGGGCCAGCCCTAGCTGGTGATGGTGACTTCTCAGTGAAGTACCTTCAGGCTTGAACTGTCTCCACCCACCTAGTCCAGCTACTGGAGCTTTCTGCAGAAGATGGCATTTGAGAACTTCCCTGTTCCAGCTGATCCTTGTTTGAGCAACAAGGTCTTCCTGAACTCTGCTGTGTTCCTATAAAATTCGTTGCGGGCTGCTGATTTGTCATATGGTACTGGCATACTCTTTGATTGTGGCTACTGGATGACCCAACAGCTCCTGGTTCCTGGCTCACTTCAGACTGCTACCTGTGGCCCAGTCCTAATGTCCAAAGAGGTTGTGCATCTCCCAGAAGTGTGAATGATGCATGACACAGATGTGCTGGCTGTGGTTGACGGGAGCTTTCGTCCAAAACATTTGGAGGAAACCAACTTGGTGAAGGTCAATGTATGAGCTGAATCCACATTTCTTACCTTTAATGTGAGGAAATCTACACATTTATGTGTTCTAGCTAGAGTCTGGTACAGTTATAGGTCAAGCTGAGAGTCAGGGCAGTTTGGGAGACCAAGGTTCAAATCTCCACTCAGCCATGAAGCTCACAGGGTGACTTTGTTTTTGTTTTTTAAATTATTTTCTATTCGGTTTTTCCAGTTAATATTTACATTCAAACTCACAAACAAATGGGGGGGGGGAATACAAGATTCTTTCAAATCTGTAGACTTCCCTCTACCCTTCCGTGGGTTCCATATTTATCATTTTCTGCTGCATTTTTTGAGTCACCCAGTTAACTGATTATCCATTACATCCAAAGTCTCTGTTACATTACAAGTGTTATTTAAGTCCTGTTAAAGTGTTCAGTTGTTCACAGTGTTCTTTCAAGTACAATATAAATTTCCCCCCATTCTTTATTTAAACTTTGCTCTTCCTGATTTCTGATTTATCGCGGTCATTTTCGCCATCTCAGCATAGTCCATCAGCTTGGTCTGCCATTCCTCCCTGGTAGGGACCTCGTCGTCTTTCCATCTCTGGCTACAAGCATTCTGGTGGCTGTTGTTGCGTACATAAACAGTCTTTCCTGCTCTTTTAGTACTTCTGCGCCTACAATTGCTAATTTTAAAAAAAGCTTCTGGGTGTGTTTTTTTAAACAAAGATTATTTTAAACAATTTTTTTAGTTCATTATGTATCATTTCTCAGAATACTTTCATTACCGTACATTTCCACCACATGTGATAAAAGGTGCCTTCTTTCTCTTTACATTTCCAGTAGATATTTGAACTTGTTCTATAAGCTGACAGGGTGACTTTGGATCATTCACCATCTCTCTTAACCCAACTGACCTCACAGGGTTGTTGTGAGGAAAAAATAGGGAGAGGAAGAACCATGTATGCACCCTGAAGCTACTTGGAGGAGAGTTGGGATAAAGGGGACGCAGGTGGCGCTGTGGGTTAAACCACAGAGCCTAGGATTTGCCGATCAGAAGGTTGGCGGTTCGAATCCCCACAACTGGGTGATCTCCCGTTGCTCGGTCCCTGCTCCTGGCAACCTAGCAGTTCGAAACCACGTCGAAGTGCAAGTAGATAAATAGGTACCACTCTGGCGGGAAGGTAAACGGTGTTTCCGTGCACTGCTCTGGTTCGCCAGAGGCGGCTTAGTCATGCTGGCCACATGACCCGGAAGCTGTACGCCGGCTCCCTCGGCCAAGAAAGCGAGATGAGTGCCGCAACCCCAGAGTTGGCCACGACTGGACCTAATGGTCAGGGGTCCTTTACCTAATGATAAATAAATGTAATGATAAACAGAAAAAGTTTTCTATGGAAATCATGAGCTCTAAAGACCTGGAGGCAGCAGCAAAGATAAATTTCTGGTGGGCTTTTTTGGCGGTTAATGTGTGTTTGAGTTTGTTCTCAGTACAAATTGCTTTAGTTACCATCCTCCATCCTTATGTAAAGATTACATATTACATTACCCACAACAACTCCTTCCTCGCAAAGCAGGGAGAGCAGGAGGCATGGTCCGTTATTGCAGCATTAACATTCGCCATTTCTTCATCTGCAGGAGCACATGTTGCGGTGGGGGTTAGCAAGACACCCTCTGTTGCTGGGTGGGAAAAGAGTTTGGCCATCATTAACAGGGGGTTGGCTGTTATTGGGGAGGTTTATATGTTGCCATTTCGTGATTGACAACCCTAGCTTTTATATGCCCTGCACGCAGCATTGAGCTTCCTCTTTTCGCTACGTGCATCGGATCACCCGCCCTCCCTCCCTATTTTCAGGTTGTTCGCTTGACCTTGCTATGCCTGTCATGGGGTCGTCTGCTTTTGGGGCAGGGGCCCGGTAGGAATTTTGTCCATTTGGCTGATTGGCTGGAGCCATTTGGTTTTTGCCTACTGCGTAGCAAATCGTCACAACTTGTAAGGTTGCGGTTAGGCATTGGTTTGGGAATTGGTTGGTGGAGGGGTATGGATTTGGCTGTGCCTGCCCCTTCAAAATGCTGCTGCTTCAAGGTTTGTCCATTAAAGGAACCCAGGGGCTCGCCTTGCTTTTGTCCAAACCCCTGTCAAGGGGCTAGGGCCACGCAAGAGTCCCTGGGAGCATTTGGGGAGAGGGGAGGCATGGTTCCCAGTCCCATCTCTCTCCCCAAAATGTTTTCCCTTTCTGACTTTGCGTGCGTATGAATGACAGTCTGTCCCTGTCAGATAGTCGCAACCAATGCCTAAGCAACCACTCACGTTGCTTGTAATTTTAATAAAGTTGTGACCAAAATTATGCCAAAAACCTTAAACTTAAATCATGTGTTAATTGTGTTTTATTGGGGGTGTCTTGGGGACCTCGACACGCAACCAACCATAGTTCTGCAGTTAACCATAATTAACTGCGTGTCCAAGTTCTGGTAATAATAATAATAATTATTATAATTTTTATTTATACCCCGCCCTCCCCAGCCAAGGCCGGGCTCAGGGCGGCTAACAACCAATAATAAAAACAAGTTGAATGAATACAACTTAAAATCAAGATTAAAATACAACAATTAAAATATTGAAACATTAAAATATTAAAATGCAGCCTCATCACAGGAGGAGAAAGGAAAAAGGAAAAAGAAAGAGGGGGAGGGAATCAAATTGGCTCCAAGCCAAAGGCCAGGTGGAACAACTCTGTCTTACAGGCCCTGCGGAAAGAAATCAGATCCTACAGGGCCCTGGTCTCATGAGGCAGAGAGTTCCACCAGGCCGGAGCCAATGTTGAAAAGGCCCTGGCTCTGGTTGAAGCCAATCTAACTTCCTTAGGGCCCGGGACCACTAGGGTGTTGCTATTTATGGACCTTGAGGCTCTCCATGGGGCATACTGGGAGAGGCGGCCCCGTAGGTATGAGGGTCCTAGGCCGTGAAGGGCTTTAAAGATCAAAAGCAGCACCTTAAATCTGACCCTGTACTCCACTGGGAGCCAGTGCAGCTGGAAAAGCACTGGGTGAATATGCTCCCATGGCAGAGACCCCGTGAGGAGCCTCGCTGCAGCATTCTGGTAGATTTCCTTCCCTTGCCATCTTGCCCTGGGATGCTGGAGTGAGAGGACTTTCTGTTCTATTAACAAGGCCTTTCTCTGAGCTGCTAAAACTGTTGGCTCAAAAGTGCTTGTGTGCCCTTGTGACACACAGCTGCTTGTTACGCAGCTCCAAAATAAACACTTCAGGAAAAATTTGGAAGGGTGAGTCATGCACGAATGCCTGCAACTGTCTCCGAGATGGCATTTTGACATTTTTGGGCACCGGAAGACAATGTGCTTGTTCTGCAGAGTGCTTCCCACACAGGTCACTGTGGGTGGAGGTGACCCACTGACAGCTATTTTAAGCAGGTTACAGTAAAATCTATACAAAACTTTAAGCCGGTTCCGAACAGGAGACCTTCCATGCCCTTGATCTGAATGGGCTTGCTGAACGCTATAGAAAATTAGTTCAGAAATGTCCAAAGTTAGCCACCCTCGGCAGCAGGTAACATAATATAGGATTGTTCAGCATCAATGATGCTAATATTTATAATCCATAGCTTGGGACCAACATCTGGTTTTGGCAGGGCTGGCCCAAGACATTTTGGCACCTGAAGTGAACCACAAAATGGCATGCGCTCACACACAGTCGGGGAAGAAGGGGCAAATGAAGATCTACACCAGGAACAAGGAGGAAATAAAGATCTATGTATGGAACAAGGGTGGGAGGAGACGAACAGTGCCACCTATTTGCTGAGAGCCCACTGTAGAGGTGTCTTGGAGGGGGCAGCTGTTGAGCAGTAGTGGGTGATTTATTCCTTGGAGGCTGAATCTGCTGCCCTTGTGGATTCTGCCACCTGAGGCAATTGACTCACCTTGCCTCATGAGTGGACCGGCCCTGGATGCTCTGCTCTGCATCTTAGTTACATGCAGAACATCTTGTTGGAGGAACACAGACTGAACACTACTGGCCTAAGGGGGGGGGGGAATCCTGTGTGGTGAAAGCAATATCCCAGTTTCAAAGTACCGTACATTTAAAAACAACAATGCATATACAGGCACTCCTCTCATATACACAGCAGCATCCGATAGGGTATATTCAGGGGCCTTTTCAGGCAAAGTGAGGCATAGCCTTGCAAAGGATCTGCACACACAAAACCTCCTGTTTGTCATATACAATGATACCAATGCATTGCCAATGACTTAGAGCAGTGGTTCTCAACCTTGGGTCCCCAGTTGTTTTTGGCCTACAACTCCCATGATCCCTAGCTCACAGGACCAGTGGTCAGGGATGATGGGAGTTGTAGTCCCAAAACATCTGGGAACCCAAGGTTGAGAAAGGCTGACTTAGAGGTTTCTGTCCATCTTCTCTGCTTAGCCTGTCATAAGCTTGGCCCCACACCTGGGTGGAGAGTTAGAGGTGGGATAGCATACAACAGCAGTAATCCTAATCATGACAAAAGCTGGTGTAGTGTAATGGTTAGAGTGTTGGACTACTATCTGAAAGACCAAGGTTCAAATCCCCACTCACCCATGAAGCTCACTGCATGACATTGCAGTAATTGCTATAATTTTTTTAAAAAAAATTATTCAAAATTAAAACAAAACATATTATCCAAAAACATATCATCCTTGTCCCCTGTAATGGTTGTAAGGGGTTACTTGTGCGTAAATTGCCTGCTAGTTGTGTACGATTGCCTGGTTCACCATGCCTTGGCTGACAGCCCACACACCGTGGCCGGTCAGTCGCTTGCAGAATCTGTCAGTGGGCGTTTCTTGAACCTTTTCCAGCATAAGAGCTGTTTGACCCCAAGTCTCCTCCTATTTTCCCTGTGCGGAACTCGTCTGCGCAAGTAAGGGGAAGGCAGGGGTGTGCCAGCGCTCTCTCCACTAGTCTCTGATGCAGGGTCTTGGAGACCAGTCTCAACTGGTGTTGTGCTGGAGACCCTTCTCTTCTGGTGTTGCGCTGAATTCCTTCCCCCCTGCTGGTCCCCTCTCCGGCATCGCTCTGGAGCCCTGCCTCCGCCTCTCGCTCTGATGTCAGTTCCCTGACATCCCCCACCCATTTTTCCTCCCTCCCCCCTCCCACACAAAGCCCACCCACCCCCACCCCACCTAGAGAAGAAGAGACAGAGGAGATATGATAGCCATCTTCAAATATCACATGGGCTGTCACATGGAAGAGGGAACAAGCTTGTTTTCTCCTGCTCTGGAGGGTAGGACTTGAACCAATGGCTTCAGGTTACAAGAAAGGACATTCCAATTAAACATCAGGGAAAACGTTCTGACAGTAAGAGCTGTTGAACAGTTGAACGGACTCCCTAAGGAGGTTGTGGCCTCTCCTTCCTTGAAAGTTTCTAAGCAGAGGTTGGATGGCCATATGTCATGGAAGCTTTATCTGAGATACCTGCATTGGAGGATATTGGACTAGATTACCCTTGGGGTTCCTTCCAACTCCACAATTCCATGATTCTAATACTAGGACATGGATGGTGCTGTGGGTTAAACCACAGAGCCTAGGACTTGCCGATCAGAAGGTCAGCGGTTCGAATCCCCGCAACGGGGTGAGCTCCCGTTGCTTGGTCCCTGCTCCTGCCAACCTAGCAGTTCAAAAGCACATCAAAGTGCAAGTAGATAAATAGGTACCGCTCCGGCGGGAAGGTAATCGGCGTTTCTGTGCACTGCTCTGGTTCGCCAGAAGCGGCTTAGTCATTCTGGCCACATGACCCAGAAGCTGTACGCTAGCTCCCTCGGCCAGTAAAGCGAGATGAGCGTCGCAACCCCAGAGTTGGCCACGACTGGACCTAATGGTTAGGGGTCCCTTTACCTTTAATACTTGGGTGTGGTTCCTAATGCAGTCCCACGAAGCAAGTGAAAATAGCACTGAAACCTCCTAGGCTCCACCTATGTGAATTCCTAGGCTTGTCTAGGTTCCACCAGCCTCCATTGAAGTATGCTAATACTTGATTGGCAGGTATCTTTCTGAGATCTCAGGCTGGTAAGGAGGTCAATTTGTGCCACCAGTGCTTATGAGCATCTGTTAGCAGCCAAGATGAAATGAGCAGGTGGCCTTTGTTTTGTGCTGCTGTTTGGTTGTGACATCTGTGCTAATGCTGTTGACTGCACTGGAGGCACCTGAGATTTACTGACGCCACCATGTTGCCGGCACCAGTTTTTGGCTGGCTGGCTTTAATTACAATGGCCACGCTTTCTGCAGCTGACTTCACATCCCTTCACATTATGCCCTTCCAGTAATTGCGGCTTTTCTCCTCTCCCTTTGGCTTTTAATTTGCAGCCCATCAAAATGTTAACCAACGTGCTGTGCTTCACTCTGTAAGGTCAATTCCTTACTAAACTTGTCCTCTGCCCGGTATTTGTCTTGAAGTTTGAAAGACTGTACCCTCCGCTCCAGAAAGACTATTTTCCTGCACTCTGGGGGAGAGAAATGGTGCCTGTGTTATCAGAATGGAAAGCTGTCAGACTGGGCACATTAACCCCCAGAAGGAGTGTTGTTGTTGTTGTTTAGTCATGTCCGACTCTTCGTGACCCCATGGACCAGAGCACGCCAGGCACTCCTGTCTTCCACTGCCTCCCGCAGTTTGGTCAAACTCATGTTAGCTTCGAGAACACTGTCCAACCATCTTGTCCTCTGTTGTCCCCTTCTCCTTGTGCCCTCCATCTTTCCCAGCATCTGGGTCTTTTCCAGGGAGTCTTCTCTTCTCATGAGGTGGCCAAAGTATTGGAGCCTCAGCTTCAGGATCTGTCCTTCCAGTGAGCACTCAGGGCTGATTTCCTTCAGAACGGAGAGGTTTGATCTTCTTGCAGTCCATGGGACTCTCAAGAGTCTCCTTCAGCACCAACATTCAAAAGCATCAATTCTTTGCCGATCAACCTTCTTTATGGTCCAGCTCTCACTTCCAAAGCAAGGAGTATGAGTGCCTTAAAGGAACCTCACTGTTGGTTGGATGGACTTAACAGGCTTTCATAGTAATAGGAATAGCAGCATTTCTTACCTGCATTAGATGTGACTGCAGGCAAGTCCAGATGAACAGAAGCTTGTAGTGAAGGTCAGAGAAGCTGTAAAGAATATGAGAGAAGTTGTGGACCACCTTAAAATAATGCATAACCCTAACAGCTGAGGATGCTTCTATAGATCAGTACCTGGCATGATCACTTATCTATCTAGTGCAACATGTTCATTTCATTGCCTTCTGTCGTCACTCTCTGCCTCTACAACGAAATAAATTCTGACGTGTATTTCAAAACACGTGTCCCATGACATCAGAAGCTGCCTTCAGTGGAGAGCAGAATCTGGGTCCCGCGATAAACACCATAGCTCCACACCCAACAGTGTCAAGGTACCTGTTCCTTTCTCCCTGGTCTTCCCCCATACCATCATGGCTTCTGCCATTGCTGGGGTCACTGGTCTTATCATTGCATGGATGGGCCTTTTGTTATCCCTTGTGGCTGCTGTTAGCAACAATCAATAATGATAATAATTAGTAATGTGTATATCATGTGTATAATCACTACCTTCTCTCCCTCTTTTAACAAGTTTTATTGGTTTTTCAAACAAATGCAAATATAATAACCATTAAACACTTATCCAGCATTACATCTAATGGTGTTTTATCTATGGTCTCTAGACATACACTTATGCATTCAACATTCCAACATATTACTTGACGTAACCCCTCCACTGAGAATATTGAGCAGTTAGTATAAGGAGGTCTTGATTTTGATCATTAGCATACTTCAAGAAAGGGGTCCACGTTTCTAAGAAGGTGTCTCTATTCATTATGCCTTTAATTGCCCTCCTGTGTTTGGTGAGACACTCAGACATTGCTATTTCCCCAGATATTATTTTCCCATATGTTCAGGGGTATTACAGTCTGGTTCTTCCATTACTGAGCTATCGCTAATCGTGCTGTGGTCAGTAAGAAGCCTACTAGTTTGCTGGAGTACAGGGTAGGGTCTATGTCCAAAATTAGGAGGGCTGAGGCAGGATTTTGTTATAGATATTGAACTGGACCTTTCTTCCAGCCTATGTGTAGCCTCATAACATCACTGAGACTCTTAAGAAGCGTCTATGCAGCACAGTATTATGTCTATTATTTTGGGAGTAAGTCCCATGGAGCTCAATGACACTGCTTACTCCCAGGAAAGTGTGCTTAGGATTGCAATATTTATTTGTATTTTATTTGCACGCTTGGGGGGCGGAAAGACTCTAAATGCTTTAGTTCCAGCTTCTTCTTTTAACTGCGTGGGGTGGACTTGCATGGTGTAATGTAATGGCGCACAGTCCTGATGTCACATCTGTGTGATATAAGATATGGCTAGTGCCAGAAAAATGTGATATAGCTTTTCATTTCCACTGCCCTTCAGTGTGCAGCAAGGGCAGTTTGGTGTAATGCAGAATTATGGTGGCACAACAAAGCAGTACTGTATATATAAAGAGTTTTCCTTCTGACATTATGTTTATAAATCACTTTTCAATACTGAGTGCTACTTGTAAATGTTGAGGCTCAGAGGCTACTCTCTCTGTATCTAGACATCCCAGGTGGACAATAACAGAGCACATCATTTTCTATAATTAATTTGTGACAAACTGCCCAAAATTAAAACAAACAAACAAACAAACACGACCATGACTACTTATCGGCCCTTTTATTCAAAGGGATTTTATTTCAGATTCTTCAAGTCTAAAATGTGGCCTGCTTTAGACTGTGTCCTTTAAAACCAGTGGCTTGAGCCCAGCTTCCTTTGTGCTGACAGATGCGCTGGCCAGAAAATCGAATGCTGATTTAGTAGCCTGTCTTCCCCCTCTCCACCATGCTTCAGAGAGCATGTCTGCCTTTTTATATATATAAACAACCACCCCACATAGCACGACTATTTGTTATCTTGAAAGTTGGCGTGGCACCTTATTTATTTACTGGTTTGTGCTTAAACAACAGCAACAACAGAAAGCCCACCGTCAAACTTTGCAAAAGTAGAATAGCTGCTCTGGGGAGGAGCTCAGCTTGTGACATTGATTGGACTCAGCCAATCAGTGCTCTGCATGGTCAGTTTCCATTGCAAATAGGAAGAAATCAGAAGAATCAGCTTTTCGCGGAGTCATAGAATCATAGAATTGGAGACTGGTAGAATCCGAGACCAGGGAGAAGAGTCGGTAGAAGAAGATTGGAAGAAATTTAAAGACTATCTACAGAAACATTGTAAAATTAAGGAATGTTAGAAGGATGCTGGAATGAAGTTATGTGGTTTTCGCAGTAATGTCATAAAGGATTAATTAAAAATGGATTGTTAATAGGTGAGAATGCAAAGTTAGAATATATTAAGATAAATTATTAAGATAAAAGCAAAGATGGAAAGGATTTGCTGAAATAACTAATTGAACTAGAACACAAAAAAGGGAGGTGTGAGGAGGTCAAGGAAACAAGCAAATGAAAGATAAGACATGGAAAGATTGACTTGTTTTTAATTGTTTTTATTTTTCTGTATTTTGTTTTTTCTGTTTTCTTTTTCTTTTCTTTATTTTTGTAATTTTTTGAAACTTCAATAAATATTTTTTTTTAAAAAAAATAGAATCATAGAATTGGAAGAGACCCCGAGAGTGATCTAGTCCAAGCCCCCGTAATGCAGGAATATGCAGCTATACCATACGGGGATCAAACCTGCAACCGTGGTGTGATCTGCACCATGTTCTAACCAACTGAGCTATTCGGTAGGTAGGTCAATCCTGAAGAGAAGGCTGTATAGTTATCTTCGGGCATTATATCCCCCCCCCCAATTTTTTAATTCATTTTATAACACAACTAGAAAACACAAACAGAAAAACAAACAATACAAACAAATTCTTGTCTTATCCTTATTTTTTCTAAACATTGTTAGGTGGGCTTCCCCAAGTCCCCCCTATCTGACTTTCATTTTACCTCATCTTTAGCAGTTTACATATATCATAATTTCTAACCATTTTTTTTTATCATGCTTACTTTAACCATAAAAATCTTCACATTTTATTACTTACAAATAATACTATTTTAAAATACACTATCTTCTACTTCTAACCCCACAGCCTAAATCCACTTCCAAAGCTATTCTAAGATTTAAATATTAACATATTTTTTTCAAATATTCCTTAAACTTCTTCCAGTCTTCTTCCACCATCTCTTCTCTCTGGTCTCGGAGTCTCCCGGTCAGTTCGGCAAGTTCCATATAGTCCATCATCTTCATCTGCCATTCTTCGATAGTTGGTAAATCTTGTTTCTTCCAATTTCTCACTAATAATATTCTCGCAGCTGTTGTGGCATACAGAAAAAAGGAACATCCTTTTTGGGGATTTTACCCCCTATCTTCAGGCATTATAGGGCAAGGACGGGGAACCTGTGACTCTCCATATGTTGTTGGACCTGAACTCCCATCAGCCCCGGTCAACATGGTGTCAGCATCGCCCTTGAGCCAGTGCCACTAACTGGACTCACACACTTCAAACCCGACTGGGCTAGGCGAGCTGGGTAGCACTTCCAGAGACCACCTTCTGCACAGGAACAGGTCAAAGTGCTGTGGACTCACAGCTTAGTGTTGTGAGCACCGGATTCACTCCCACAAGAAGACAGTCGTCGCACAGCAGAGTATAGCAGAGTACAGCAGAGCATAAACGACTCAGAGAGCAGCTATGTAGAATATCTTCTTTATTCTATCTACAACTATAATACACAACTATATACAGAGCTAAATGAAAAAGCTGAACAGCACTGAGTGTCTGCAACTGCTCTTAGCAGCAACCTTATCTCTACACACGATCTCTAACACTCAGTCTCTCTCTCTCTCTCTCCGGCACACTGACTGACTGACTCTTTGATGTGGTGCTGGAGCAGAATAAGTAGAGAGCAGAACACTGCCCCTCCTCTCTGGAGAATCAGTAGACTCATCAGGAGATTCTTGGATATGGGAGGGGTGAAATCTCCTCACATGGATGGTGGGGTTCAGAATCCAACAACTTTCGGAGGATAAACATGTTGCCTATCTCTGTTCTAGGAGCATCAAAGTAAGCCATTTCCCTGCTCTGAATGTATAGAGACGTGTATAAGTGCAGAGAGAATAACATGCAAATTGCATCATTATTTTTTTTTTAAATAATTTCTATTGAATGATTTTATGTTACAAAAAAATAAATACAACCATACTACCACTAAATATAATTAAGAAATGAAAACTACATACATCAATATTTAGTTTGTTATTTACCGTCTTATTTCCTCCCAAATATTCCTTTCAAAAACACACATATGTATAGACACACACACAAAATGATAATAATGAAAGTAAATATTTCCCCCCCCTTTTATCTTACAAAATCTTTTCTTCAACTTTGACTTCCTGTCAAGTCCCTTTGCATATATTATATCTTACAATCGAATGTATACAAAACAATAAACCTTTCTATATAAATTTTCCAATAAATTCTGAAAACATAATAAATCATTAATTGTTGTCCACCTCCTTTTAGTTCCTTTATCACTCGAATGCTAGCACGGAGTCAAAACTATTATTGTATTTTTGAACATACCTTCTATAACCATCCCATTTCCCCGCAATTTTTTGCTTTGAGTTTCCTCTGAGTTTGCTAGTCAATTTAGGTGTCTCCACCAATTCCTGTATTTTGATTTGCCAATCTGTTATTTTTGGAGGCAAATTGCATCATCTTAAGGGAAATGGTTTACAAATATGTGTATATCAGACTGTTTATTGGGAGATACGTTTACTAAAATGCTGAAAATTTTTCATGAGGCTTGTTATGTGCTGATGCACATCCGATGGACCCTTGGCTGCAGATTGATCTAGTAGTCAGTGTGGTGTAGTGGTTAAGTGTGGTAGTCTCGTAATCTGGTGAACCGGGTTCGATTCCCCGCTCCTCCACATGCAGCTGCTGGGTGACCTTGGGCCAGTCACACTTCTCTGAAGTCTCTCAGCCCCACTCACCTCACAGAGTGTTTGTTGTGGGGGAGGAAGGGAAAGGAGAATGTTAACCGCTTTGAGACTCTTTTGGGTAGTGATAAAACGGGATATCAAATCCAAACTCTTCTTCTTCTTCTAGTGATGGAAGAGTAAATCCATTTCCGTTTCTCAGTTTTCGAGTCTTAGGAAGTTCAGTTCTCAACATTTCCACATCAGTTTGTGATTCCTCCCTTTCTAAGCCTCATGAAAATTCATTGGCATTCTTGTGTGAATTTCTCCTAATATACCCATTTTGAACGCAATTTTGCAAAGCAATTTTCCTCTTTATAACGCATTTCATATGTTTCCCCCCATTAGTGTACTATGCATTCATTTTACCCTAATGTGGCGTTGTGGGTTAAACCACAGAGCCTAGGACTTGCCGATCAGAAGTTTGGTGGTTCGAATCCCCGCGACGGGGTGAGCTCCCATTGCTCGGTCCCTGCTCCTGCCAACCTAGCAGTTCGAAAACACGTCAAAGTGCAAGTAAATAAATAGGTACCGCTCCGGCGGGAAGGTAAATGGCATTTCCGTGCGCTGCTCTGGTTCGCCAGAAGTGGCTTAGTCATGCTGGCCACATGATCCGGAAGCTGTACGCCGGCTCCCTCGGCCAATAAAGCGAGATGAGCGCCGCAACCCCAGAGTCGGTCACGACTGGACCTAACGGTCAGGGGTCCCTTTACCTTACGCATTTTGTACACACCACTTGGCTAGAAAGGCAAAATCTAGAGTAGCGGGGGTTTCAAAGGACAGCTGTGTTTCGGATTGCACCCTGTTTTTCAGGAAGTTCGAATTGGAAAAGTTAAGTGCGAATTGAATTGATTTTGTCCCCTTGTTCCTAGGCACAACTCTTCATCTCCCTGAGAACCATACTGAGAACCAAAACAAGGCTATTCTTTTATCGCTTGTTTGTGCAGAGGATGAACGCCACTCGAGCCTCTCTCCAAAGATCATTTCCCGCACAACCTCTGAGCAGCCACCAATATTAATCACTGCATTTCTCTTTCATGTATGCGGCCCAGACACCTTTGCTGCGAGCGAACAACGGCTCGGCGGCTGTGCTTTTGGTCTCTTCAATTCTCCTAGCGCTGCCGCTCCTCATTTGAAATTCATCTCCTCTATTTTTGTTTCCTTTTATCTCAGATCCCTCCCCCCGCACCACTTTCCCCCTCACCAGGAGTGATACCGCCAGAGGGTGAGTTGGCTGGTAATATTGCTTCTTCTTTCAGACTTTTCAAGGACTAATGAACTTCTTAAGATTGTGGTGAACTTGCTCCTCAGCACTGTTGACCTGCTTTCTAAAGAAGCTGAATTGTTATTCGGACCCAATTGATCAAAAGGAAGCTTTTAATCTTCTTAACATTCCCCCGCACCCCTGAAGTTGGAACATTAATATTCTGTTTATATATACTCAACTTTGGGTTTTTCAGGGTACATTTGAAATTTTAAGGCTTTGTAGAGCTGAAATGCATACTCAAAGTCAAATCCGAATCTGATGAATGTCGTTAATTCATCCACTGTAGAGTTGAATGGTGCTTCTGTAGCAGCACTTGTGGATGCAAATTATTATTATTATTATTAATTAATTGAGTAATTGTACCCCACCCATCTGGCTGGGTTTCCCCAGCCACTCTGGGCGGCTTCCAACAAAGATTAAAAATACATTAAAATGTCACACATTAAAAACTTCCCTAAACAGCGCAGCCTTCAGATGTCTTCTAAATGTCAGGTAGTTGTTTATCTCTTTGACATCTGATGGGAGGGAGTTCCACAGGGCAGCAGCTGCAGTGGTACCTATTCATCTACTTGCACTGGTGTGTTTTTGAACTGCTAGGTTGGCAGGAGCTGGGACAGAGCAACGGGAGCTCACAACATCGTCACAGGGATTCGAACCGCCGACCTTCCGATCGGCAAGCCTAAGAGGCTCAGAAGTTTAGACCACAGCGCCACCTGGAGAGCTCTCTGCCAAGAACAAAGCAAGGGGGTTCATTGCAATGAACTGGAGAACTTTTCCCCACTTTATGCGGTGGACGTGCAACCAGGTGGGAGATACCTGCAGGCCAGGAGAGGGGTGGCTTGCTTCCAGGTGGTGAGGACAAACTTGTACATTTATTATTTTTTTAAAGTACAAAAACGTTTTCTGAATTTACAGAATTTTTTATTTTTATTTTATCTGCTGGGGAAGGAAGTCGCTTTAATCTCAGCCTCCACATTTCCCCTTGTCGTTTTCAAGAGCTTCATGAGCACTCATGAGTGACATCCAGCCTATGGTGATGTGCATATTCTGGAAAGAATTCAAAACAATTAAAGCAAAATAAACCCTTTTTAGAAGGCAGGCGTTGTGCAGGCAACGGCAGGGGAGGGAAACTGTGTCCGTTGTCAGAGACGTTTGTCAGTAGGTGCCCTTGATAACTCCAGCTGGAGGGAAGAATCAGATCAAGTGCCTAATCCTGTTCAGTGACGTTTGCTCCCAAGTATGGGAGCAGAGGATTAAGCATGGCCACTGCAATCCTGTGCATGTTTACTCAGAAGCAAGTCCCACCATGTCCCAGTGTTGTTGTTTAGTCGTTTAGTCGTATCCGACTCTTTGTGACCCCCTGGACCAGAGCACGCCAGGCACTCCTGTCTTCCACTGCCTCCTGCAGTTTGGTCAAATTCATGCTGGTAGCTTTGAGAACACTGTCCAACCATCTCGTCCTCCGTCATCCCCTTCTCCTTGTGCCCTCCATCTTTCCCAACATCAGGGTCTTTTCCAGGGAGCCTTCTCTTCTCATGAGGTGGCCAAAGTATTGGAGCCTCAGCTTCACGATCTGTCCTTCCAGTGAGCACTCAGGGCTGATTTCCTTCAGAATGGATAGGTTGGATCTTCTTGCAGTCCATGGGACTCTCAAGAGTCTCCTCCAGCACCAGAATTCAAAAGCATCAATTCTTCGGCGATCAGCCTTCTTTATGGTCCAGCTATCACTTCCATTACACTGTCCCACACTGTCCTTACACTGTCCCAGTATAGGGCTGGGCAAATCTGTCAGTTTTCAGTTTTCCCAGCTTCTCATTTTTTCCAACTTTTAAGTTTCTGCATCAATCATATATGCAACAACATTGGAATGGGTATTTCTCCCAGTATTCACATCTATTTATGCAATTCTCCTGAATACAATGCAATTTTGTACATTATTGTCAAGAATATCTGTATTTTAAAGGTAAAGGTAAAGGGACCCCTGATCATTAAGTCCAGTTGCAGACGACTCTGGGGTTACGACACTCATCTCACTTTACTGGCCAAGGGAGTTGGCGTTTGTCCCCAGACAGCTTTCGGGTCATGTGGCCAGCATGACTAAGCCACTTCTGGCAAACCAGAGCAGCGCACAGAAACGCCATTCACCTTCCCACAGAAGTGGTACCTATTTATCTACTTGCACTTTGACATGCTTTCAAACTGCTAGGTTGGCAGGAGCAGGGACTGAACAATGGGAGCTCACCCCGTCGCGGGGATTCGAACCGCCAACCTTCTGATCGGCAAGTCCTAGGCTCTGTGGTTTAGACCACAATGCCACCAGCACTGTCTTTTATTTTCCCCTAATAAACACTTTGAGGGCATTGGAGAAGTCCATCACAAAATTCGGAGAAGGGTGAATTTTGAATATGTCTTTCTTTCAATAGTTCATGCATTGTTTGGGAAATTGTGGCTATAATAGACTAGCATTAAAATGTCAACAGAACCAAATTTCTCTCCCTTCCCTAATGAGGAGTATACCCTGAACTGTGTTTAGAACTGCTGTTTACATTAGCAATGCTGGAATGTGGCATGCTTTTTGCATTGTCTATCATGGAGACCCAATCTGGACCTCAGCATTCTCCAGCCAGAGACTCTCCAGAGGCTGCTGATGGTGGACTACAAACACCATCATCACTGACCATTTACCTTGCTGGTTGAGGCTGTTGGGAGTTGTAGTCCAAAACAGCAGGAGGGCACCAGACTGGGGAAAACTGAATCATATATTGTGTTTTAATTCTGTAACCCAGTCTGTGTCAGGCTTCAGGGTATTGGCTTCCTCCCCTGTAGCAATAGATAAGCATAACAAAGGAAAAGGAGTCTTCTTACCAGTTAGAAACTTTAATAATCACTGCGAGAGAACAAAGAACCCATCTCCTAGAAATGGCGGTGCTCCCAGTTAAGGATCCCACCCCCTTCTGTCCCAATTAATCTACGTCACTTCTACGTCTTGTAATCTGAGCATGTACCCTCTGTGCTTTCTGTTCTGCCACTTTCTGAGCTCTCTGTGACTTTGGAGTAGGGGGTTGGGGTGAATGCTGTCCAGAGACTGTGAATCTGTTAACCCTCTCTCTTCTAGTGTTTCTTCTCCTAGCTGTTCCCCGTCCAGTATTACCCAGCTTCTGCCTTCTGAACTATGCCCCTCTGCAAACCACTGTCCCAAATCTATACAGGTGCTCCACTCTCAGCCCTGTCAGAGGAAGCTGAGGTTGCCTCTGGGTCCGGTAACCCTCCAGCCTCTCCTGAGCTGCAGAGGCTCAGGGCAGAGAGGCGGAGGGAACTAAGTTCCCGCAGGAGGAGTGCTTGCCTCCAGGCCAGGAGAGGCGAGTCACCAGAGGATTGGGGCAGCCCTATGCCTCGGGGCAGATAAAAGCTGGCCAGCCCCAGTCCCAAGTTGCAGGAGCAACATTGTTGGTTGCTAGTTCCTGCCTGAACCCTGTCTTGCTTTTCTGCCAGAGCTCCTGACCCACCCAGGCTCCCTGCCTGCAAGCCTGTTCATGACTTCACCCGACTCCCTGCCCTGCCCCCAGCTTCAGCTACTACGGACTGCCTCCATGTTGCGCCTTTGACCACAGACTGGACTTGGACCTCGCCTCTCGAGTAACCCACAGGACCAGCACACTCAGTGCAGCTCTCCTCAGCACGGTCCCTGACATCCTGGGACCTTTGGGTGAAGGGCAGTTAATTAATAATAGTAGTGTTACAAAAGTTGGGTGCCACCCCCACTCTCTGCTGAGCAATAGCAAAGTCCGAGGGGGTCCCAGGCCCTCAACCAGGGTCTGCTTTACTTTGGAGAATTCAGACATGGTGGAGCCTGTCGTAGCTTTAGGAAATATGGTTTATTCACGTATTTACACCTTTCGTCTGCATGGAGGAAGTAATGATCTTGCAAGCATGCTCATTTCAAGAGGGGCTCAGCCCCCACAGCAATGTAGCCCTGGATTCTAAGTCATCTCTCCCAACCAGGCTGTCTAAGATGGATCCTGTCGGAATCTCCATTCGACCGAGCTGATGAAGCTCATCTTCCGGAGTCACCCTCCGACGTGATTAACGACCTGAGCCTTTGTTGAGGCTCCAGGCACATTCTCTTTCAGCAGAGAATCAAAGCAGCACGCGGAAGTGATGAGATTTATGGCTACATCGCTGTGCTTTATTTTCTAGCTATGCAGACAGAAAAATGCATCCTCTCTCTGTGAAAGCAGAGAGCAACTAAAACAAAGGAACGGGAAACCAGTAACATCACATCCGTCTCCTGTCTTCAGTGAGACTTCCAACAGTCTGGAATCCCAGGAATGTAAACAGAGTCCTGTGACTCCAAGAGCACTGCACCATGGCAACATGCAGAAACTAACATCCTCCCCCTTTCTGTGAACACCACCGGGCAGTGTGCCAGTACAATATCAGTACAAACCCAGTTTCTGTACACAGGTACAGTGTTGATCCTTCGGAACAACCTTGGACAATAAATCAGCAGGAATTTCATTACCTGGCATGTAGGACACCATTACGATTCCTTTCTGAACACATTCTCTAGCATGTTGCAGCTTCAATTGCAAGTGCTTCGTGCTTTGCTTACAACCTTCAGAAGTCAGCAAAGCCAAACATGCTTTGTTGTCCTGTTAAACCTGGATTGGACACTTTACAGGAATTCTTATATCTTTTCACAATTGTAACAACCATTCACAATCCACAAGTGAATAAGACAGTGCATTCAGTTCAGCTTCACAAGTACTTAAGCTAACTGTTGTTTGCTTCTTACACGACCAATCAAATAGACCCTGGCGGTACATGTAGCAAACTCCAGACATGCTTTTCCTGTTTGTAGTGTCACTTCCAAAACTCGCATCAGCAAATATCTCAAGACCACCAGACTTCTGATTGTTAAATCTCAGTCTGTAGTGGATAGTGCCTTTCAAATAGCGTGCTATGTGTTTCAGAGCTTTCCAATCCTTAACAGTAGGATTGTTGACATGTCTGCTTAGCAAATTAGTGCTAACTGCAATGTCAGGTCATCTGGCAATGAAGTTTAGTTTGCCTAGCACACTTCTGTATAGTGTAGGGTCAGAAAATGCTTCTTCAGTGTCATCTACCTGATAACCTGTTGTCATTGGTGTGTCTACAGGGTTAGCATCCATCAGGTTTAGTTTGCTTAACACATCAGCAATTTTCTGTGACTGGTGTACTAAAATATTACCATCTTGGTCTCTCTCTATTTCCAGAGATAGGTAGTCGGTTACCTCACCAATATCTTTCATGTCAAAGTGCTCCTTCAGTTGAGCTAGGGTGCTATTGTACATCTTGACATCCTTCCAAAATAAAAGAATATAATCAACATAAAATAAGCAATACAGCTTCCTCTGCCCTTCCTCTTGACAAATAAGCATGGATCGGCTTTACCTTGCTGAAAACCTAGAGAAAACAACACATCAGTGAGTTTAGAGTGCCAGCATCGTGCACTTTGCTTGAGACCATATAGGGACCTTTTCAAAGAACAAACAAATCCCTGTTTTACCTGTATGCCATCAGGTGTAACACTCTTTCGTCTTCTCCCCAGAACACCTTGCTATAAAGCTCTCTTTTCCTGTCACCTCAAACCCAGCTACCCTGGAAACCTTCCAAACCCCCAGTCTCTGTTCACACCTCGGATCAAGGCGAGAGGACAGTTCTTTTGCATTGCCAATGGCTCTCAGTGGCCCTGTGTGGTTTCTCAATGGCCCTAGCTTGGCCAGGTCATTTTGCGTTAAGGCTATCTCATGAATTCCTCTGCAGCTTTTATTTCTCCCTTCTCCCATAATCAAAACCCTACCATTTATTAATATCTAGGGTTTACTGGGTGTCCCTCCTCCCATAATCTAGAACACCAGTAACACTAATAAGTGCAACGGCAAACTAAGTATGTAGAGTGGGCCGAGGGACCCACAGATGACAGGGAAGATGAGACACGAAACACAACATCAGGGAATGCTGCAAAGGTCAGGAGCCAGTCAGACGAATATGTGTGCTTTTTATCTTGTTACAGGAAGAATAACTGCTGGCTGCAGAGTGAATAGGAATCCCCACTAGCAGAATTTCTGTTGTACAGCTATGGCTACACAGCCTCGAACAATTCTGCATCCATCAAACAATGCTCTCAAATGATTCACATGGGGAGCAGTAAGCGTTAGGGGAGACCATTGCGAATCCAGTGCGGATGGATCCTGCATAATGGGAGGAAGAACTCCAACGTCCCAGAGAATGCTGGCAGTGGGGAGGAGGGGGGAGACAACTACAATTAAAAAAGAATCAAATCACCTTGTTGGCTTTGTTTGATTCCCCAAGCTCATCTCCATCTCGGATTCAAACAAGCATTTAGGAAGCAAGTGGGGCACAGAGAGTCACATGGCAACTCAGACTGCCTTGATTTCCCTTGAAACAGAGATCGAAATGTTTGTACTGCAAAGACATGTCTACCTTGTGGGCAGTTTGGCTGGGGATCTTTTCTCCCAGGGTGTTATGTACTGAGTTGAATAGGATCCAAAAGGCAGCAGTCTAATTGGTCCTAGAACAATAGGCTTCAGAATGCAGCAGTCTGATTGGTCCTAGAACAATAGGCTTCAGAATGCAGCAGTCTGATTGGTCCTAGAACAATAGGCTTCAGAATGCAGCAGTCTGATTGGTCCTAGAACAATAGGCTTCAGAATGCAGCAGTCTGATTGGTCCTAGAACAATAGGCTTCAGAATGCAGCAGTCTGATTGGTCCTAGAATAATAGGCTTCAGAATGCAGCAGTCTGATTGGTCGACAGGAGCCACCCAATCCAGCTCCAGGTGGAAGGGAATCCGCAACCTGATTGGCCTATAGGAGAATCCCGGAATTAGCCAATCACGTGGGGCTAATTCTGGGAGACATTCTGAGGGAACTTCCATTCCTCCTCACCACGATGAGCTGAATAAAGAGCATGAAATCCACTCTTGTATATACACTCTGTGTATATTTCACAGCCCAAGTCTTGCAGCTGCAATCCTGGGTGCCTATGGACAGCCTGTTAGCTCCTCCTCCAAAAGGGAATATAATACCTGCCTCTTGGGCGAAGGAAAAAAATATTGCATTGCTTGGACAGTGGAATGCAAGAGACGCTTGTGCAGTTTTTCCAAAGAGAAAGGAGGCAATGATTGTGTAGTTTGTTCTGTGGGATCTTCCCTCCGTTGGCTGTGTGTTGGCTTAAAATTGAAGTTGTTAAGGTTTGCCTGGCTGAGTTTCCCGACTCTGGATGACAGCTATTGAAAGAGTCCTCCTTCCCAACTGTGAATGTTGCTGTATTTAAAGTAGGCAGTCATTATTACTGAATAATTATGCATTACTAGTGCAGGGAGGCAGTCAGTTTGAACAGCTTCACTTTCTGTGGTGGAAAGGGATGAAATCTTGTCAAGTTGCTTCCCAATGCATTTTCAACAATGGCAGGCGAGCTTCTGACGTTACAGCCCGACTTTCTTGAGGGTCTGACGGTCAGGGAATTTCCACAATGGAAAGTTCAGGACAGTGGCTGACTTTGGGCTCTCAAATTTCAGCCGCATCCTGTGAGACGTTAAAATTTGACGACGCCTTACATCTCGTGCTGTCATGGGACAGGAGTCAGCTTCACCTGCTGAACAGAAGCCTGAAAGGGGAGAAGACAGAGTGATTCCACCTGCAGCTGATCAGCTTTTGAGGACACAGAGGAGGAGATCATGAGAACCAACTGGCTTCTGCCCATAGCTGTCAACTCACAGATTTGAAAATAAGGGACCAGCAGCCTTGAAAATAAGGGACCAGCAGCCAAAATAAGGGACCAGCAGCCTCACCTGTTCCAGGCACTCCAGTCTTCCTGTCCTCCTGCAGTCTGGTCAAACTCATGCTGGTAGCTTTGAGAACACTGTCCAACCAACTTTGTAAGCAGAGGTTCAACTGAATAGAATCTGAATCACATGCACCACAAGGCCTATGCAGCCTCAACTTAAGATGGCTCCCCGGCCTGATTTTGCACTGCAAAGTTTGCAGCAGCACGTGCAACAAAATGGCGTCCAGCATTCAAAACCCCCCTCAGCTTGCATTAAGTAGCCACACACAATGCATGCAAGCTCCACTCCCCAGTCGTTCTTAGACTTCTTATTGGGTGAGCAACACAGCCAAGCAACACAGTTGGAGCCTCCCTCCACCCTGGCCGTCAGGGAGGGAGGGAGAGGAGCTGCTTCATTTGAAATTTAAGAGACATTTAAGGGACATCCATCAATAAGGGACAGCAGCAGGACAAGGCGCTGGAATAAGAGACTGTTCCTTCAAATAAGGGACACTTGACAACTATGCTTCTGCCTTCTTAAGCAGAGTTTCCAGCAGCAGCCAGATGGTGGAAACAACACTTGTGGTTTGTGGCCCTATCTTGCACTTCCTGCTCATCTTGACCCTTGACCATTGGGTTCCCTGACCTCTGGACTGTCTGACCATGTGGATTGCTGTTTGCACAACCTTAGAATGGGACCTGACTTTGGATTCTGCCTCTGCCTCCAGAGACTGCTGGTAGGCTGACCTCCCACTCCACTGAGCTTTGCTTGCTGTTGCTCAGCACAATACTATGATATGAGCTCTGTTCTACAGCATTCTTGGGGTGTTCCCTGCAGCGTGGTGGCCCAAGTGGCCTCTCCAGTTGCATTCCCTTAAACCCATCTCTGGTCAGGAGCTCAGTGTTGGGTGTCCTGAGAATTCAACTTTGGAACCCTGAGCCATTGGATTCATAGAGAATGGAGCTAAGAGGTATTTCAGCTAGGGCAATCACACAACAGTTCTGAATTTTCTTGACCCATGAAGTTGGATGGCACTAGTAAACCCTTTGGGGGGCTTTGTCTGGTCTAAAGGTTCCTAGCTCCACCTTTCTTCAGTCTGAACACCAGTGATGGTTGATGCCTATTGGGAGAAGACCAGTGGTGTAGCATGGGTTGCTGGTGCTCAAGACAGGGTAAGTGTCCCCATCCCAGTGGACTGGGCAGCTGTGGAGGAGACGCGAGGCACATTATAATAATATAATAATAATTTATTATTTATACCCCGCCCATCTGGCTGAGTTTCCCCAGCCACTCTGGGCGGCTCCCAATCAGTGTTAAAAACAGTACAGCATTACATATTAAAAACTTCCCTGAACAGGGCTGCCTTAAGATGTTTTCTGAATGTCAGGTAATTCTTTATCTCTTTGACATCTGATGGGAGGGCGTTCCACAGGGCGGGCGCCACTACCGAGAAGGCCCTCTGCCTGGTTCCCTGTAGCTTTGCTTCTCGCAATGAGGGAACCGCCAGAAGGCCCTCGGCGCTGGACCTCAGTGTCCGGGCTGAACGATGGGGGTGGAGACGCTCCTTCAGGTATACAGGACCGAGGCCGTTTAGGGCTTTAAAGGTCAGCACCAACACTTTGAATCGTGCTCGGAAACGTACTGGGAGCCAGTGCAGATCTCTCAGAACCGGTGTTATGTGGTCCCGGCGGCCACTCCCAGTCACCAGTCTAGCTGCCGCATTCTGGATTAATTGCAGTTTCCGGGTCACCTTCAAAGGTAGCCCCACGTAGAGCGCGTTGCAGTAGTCCAAGCGTGAGATAACTAGAGCATGCACCACTCTGGCGAGACAGTCCGCGGGGAGGTAGGGTCTTAGCCTGCGTACCAGGTGGAGCTGGTAGACAGCTGCCCTGGACACAGAGTTAACCTGCGCCTCCATGGACAGCTGTGAGTCCAAAATGACTCCCAGGCTGCGCACCTGGTCCTTCAGGGGCACAGTTACCCCATTCAGGACCAGGGAATCCTCCACACCTGCCCGCCTCCTGTCCCCCAAAAACAGTACTTCTGTCTTGTCAGGATTCAACCTCAATCTGTTAGCCGCCATCCAACCTCCAACCGCCTCCAGGCACTCACACAGGACCTTCACCGCCCTCACTGGTTCTGATTTAAAGGAGAGGTAGAGCTGGCAGCTAGTGCTGCGACTGCTGGTGGCGGTGCGCCTTCTCAGCTTGGCAACTCTGCCACCTCCTGGCTCGACCAGGGGCATCACTTCCCTGGCCACGAAGAGGCGGCAAAAAAGGCCCAGTCCTCCCCATGGCTCCGGAAAGTGGTAGGAGCTTGGCCTGATGTGGGGACACCTGGTTGCGCCCCTCCCAGAATTTTGTGCCCGGGGGTACCGACCCTCTGGCTCCGCCATGTTACACCACTGGGAGAGGTGAGACAGAAGATGGAGCCAGAGTCAATGACAGATACAGTCAACTTAAACTAGTTTTGTCCTCCCTTTCTGCTGAGTGCTGAGTTCGACAGGGAGCAACAAGGAAGAGGAAGCCGACAGGCCTTGCTACCCTCAGGACTAGATAAGAAGGGAGCAGGTGAGGATAGGCTGAGGTTGGTGGGGCAGTGCCCCATTTGCCTTAATAGGCCAGCTTCCATTGCCGGACACCTCTCTTGCCACTGAGGTCCAGCTCCGAGAACCTTCTGGTAGTTCCCTCACTGCGAGAAGTGAGGTTACAGGGAACCAGGCAGAGGGCCTTCTCGGTGGTGGCGCCCGCCCTGTGGAACGCCCTCCCATCAGATGTCAAGGAAATAAACAACTGCCTGACTTTTAGAAGACAACTGAAGGCAGCCCTGTTTAGGGAAGTTTTTAATGTTTGATCGTGTTTTCAATATTCAGTTGGGAGCTGCCCAGAGTGGCTGGGGAGGCCCGGCCAGATATGTGGGGTATAAGTAATAAATCATCATCATCATCATCATCATCCTCCTCCTCATCATCATTACCTCTTTGACTTCAGGTCACCCAAGGTATGCTTCTGCTTCTGGGCCTGAGAGCCCGGTACTCAAGCTTGCCTGAATATCACACTGACAAATCCTCTCTGCTTTAAAACCTGGAAGATGTACTCTCTCTAATCCCTGAGGCAAAGAGAGCATGACTTGCTGAGATAGGATTTAAATGGCAAGCTGCAAGGCCACCCCTTATCACTTCCCTGGCCAACCTGTGCCTGTCTATCACTCTTTACATGCCATTGGCCAGCAGCGGCTGGGATTTTTCACTCTGCCCAATCCTGTTCCCAGGCTCCGCGCAGGCAGGAGATGAACAATCCCATTTGAAGCATCCTTCATGCTGAAGCAAGGCCCTTCCCCCTGACGTCCAGCAGGATAGCATCACAGCAGAGTGTCTTGGATCTGACCACTCTCCAAGTCATCAGACTTCTTTTCGACCCACACATTTGCTCAGGTTGATGATGACTGCACCATCCTTTGTACAAATGCCAGGACACTGAAGGACGACAAATCCAGCAAGACTGAAATAATAAACAAATGAACCATTTAAAAAACCCTCAAAACGATCCAGCAGAATAAACTCCTCGGTAAAACTACCTGTGCTGAAAATGACTTTGTAGCTAACAACTCGCCAAGGAATTCCATACAGGCAGTGCTTTATTCTGGGCGTACACATACTCCTAAAAAAATTGTGAATCTTTGTACTTTTGTCCATCAACTGTATTTATTTTCCCCGATTTGAACTATAAAATGGTGATTTTCTTGAGTCCAAATGAGAGTACCCCCAAACTTTTTTTGTATATAGAAAAAAGCACTGCATACAGGCAAATCTGTGGGTTAAACCACAGAGCCTAGGACTTGCCGATCAGAAGGTTGGCAGTTCGAATCCCCATGACGGGGTGAGCTCCTGTTGCTCAGTCCCTGCTCCTGCCAACCTAGCAGTTCAAAAGCACGTCAAAGTGCAAGTAGATCAATAGGTACCACTCCAGCGGGAAGGTAAACGGCGTTTCCGTGTGCTGCTCTGATTCGCCAGAAGTGACTTAGTCATGCTGGCCACATGACCCGGAAGCTGTACGCCAGCTGCCTCGGCCAATAAAGCAAGATGAGCGCCGCAACCCCAGAGTCGGCCACGACTGGACCTAATGGTCAGGGCTCCCTTTACCTTACAGGCAAATCAGATCCCAGCTTTGCCAATTGGCACAGAGTTGGCACAGGGCTGGCACAGATTATCTCCCCAAACCTTGATTAATTCTAACTTTGATTGGTCCCAGGAATTCTGGGTGTCTCGTACCCCACAAACTCATAACAATATCTGTTATGGAATTTACGGGGGGGGGACATCTTTAAAGTTGTTAAATGCTACAAATATTATGGATAAATGTATCCTTTTGACTTGACAGCTCAGGGAAGTTACCTAGCTTTAACAATCATATAAAATCATCTCCTTTGTCAGTTTCCTCCATTTCAACACTATTTTGCCCTTGGAAAAACGACTCTTTTCCCTGTCACCTCCCCAAGCCTGAGGACATGTATACACACCTCCTACCCCAGGAAGTTCCCAGAGGTGACAATTGCTGAGCTGATTGTTGGCCAAGGAAAGCCCAATCCCATCACCAGACTTGCCAAGGGGTCCAGACATGCAAAGCAAGTTCTATTGCACTTTGGGACTTCAGAGGTGTTTGCCATGCTAATCTTATACCTGGGTCTTGCCCTGACATGTCTGCTTATGCTATTCTTGTACCAAGGACTTGTCTGGACATGTTTGCCAAGGTTAAACTAGTGTAACCCCTGTCTACGCCTCCCCCTTTGTGACATGTCGGTGATGTAGCAATGATGTATCAATGATGCTATACGCACTGTATTCTGGGATATGGTGGGAAAGTTTTAAAAGTCCTTGTCACCCCATCCTCAGGGTTCAAACTTCCTCTTTGAACCTGTTTTTATTGATTTTCCAAAATTTTAAACAAACAAACAAACAAACAAACAAACATAAATCATAACTGAATTTGGTCCAATCTTAGTAACATTGTTAAATGACTTCCTCAAATTCCCTTGACTGAATTTCATTATATATCATTGTAACAGTTTTCCAAGATAAAATCTCATTAAATTTACTTAATCCTCTTAACATCTTTATCTCTTTTCATCTTAAATTTAAACATGTTGTTCTATAATTTCACATATTCAGATCCTTAGCCTATCTATTATTTTGCAAGTGTTTCTATTTAATTTATCTTAGCGTATTGGGATAAATAGTCTTTGAAATTCTTCAATTCTTCCTGGTACTCCTTCTCCTTCTGGTCATGGATTCTTCCGGTCAGGTCGGCTAGCTCTGAAAAATCCCTCATCTTCATCTGCCATTCCTCCACTGTTGGTACTTCTTCTGTTTTCCAATTCTTGGCTAATAAAATTTGAGCTTCAGTTGTGGCATACAAAAACAATCTAACAACTTTTTTTGGCAATTCCAAGCCTGTTATTCCAAGTAGAAAGGCCTCTGGTTTCTTAACAAATGTATATTTCAACATTTTTTCCAATTCATTATAAATCTTCTCCCAAAAGTCTTTCACCTTGGGACAGGTCCACCACATGTGATAAAAGGTACCCTCCTTTTCTTTACATTTCCAGCATAGATCATCACTATTGTGATAAATCTTTGCTAATTTTACAGGGGTTAAGTACCGTCTATACATCATTTTCATAATGTTTTCCTTTAACACTGTACATGCAGTGAACTTGACCCCTTTCTTCCACAATAAACTTTGGTCTACAGCTATTTGCTCCAGCTGGTGGCTGGACTCCTTCCTTTATTCCGCAGGCTCTGCCCGACGAGCTGGGTGACTGAGCAGCCTCGCACCTAGATTTTTCCGTAACAGATACTGTTCATGGCTGAAAGTTGCAGAGCTTAGTCTGAGAGAGAGAGATGTCTGCTCATCTTCACCTAATTCTCAGGTGATTTTGCAGAAACCTTGCTGATGTGGGCATTCTAGAGGACGCAATGCAAGGCAGAAGGGACCCGGGCAGAAGGAGAAGACTGACTTTTGGCCAAACCTTATCGTACTCTGCAGATCTTCTTTCAAAGGAGACACAAACATAGCTATCTAGGTGGTCCTGAGAGAGTGTTGCGCTCTGATAATTAGAAAAGCTTTGAAAGCAGAAGCCACAGGGGCTTCTGAGATGAGCAGTGAATGGCCTTCTCCCATGATACCAGCATCCCGCTTCTTTCTGGGTACTCGCTGAGCCAGAATCCAATAAAACAGCCTAGGAGACCCTTAATATTGGAGTAAAGAGAATAGTGACCTTCTCTGTTTGTAATTATCTTTTCTCATAAGAGCCGCACACTGAACTTAATAAAACACACGATAAAGGCAAGTGATGTGTTCAGATAAAAAGAACTTGATGAAACTCAAAACCCCTCCCTAGAAGTTGCCTTCCAATTGCTTAAAAAAACCCAAACCAAACCTGGATTTCTTTTATAGCTTTTTTTTTTTTAAGAAAAGAAAACCAAAACTTCCGATATCCTCTCAGTCGGCAGTGGCGTTGCTTGCCGAGATGACAGTGATAAATAATTTAAAATGCTTAGTATTCACATAGCAGTTTTCTGACACCATCAAAGTGCTTCATTCAGATTGAGAAACTGCCGAATTACAACTCATCAAGAAGTTCATGCTATCACTTGCAGATTGAATTGGCACTATATGTGTTAATTGGCAGGACATCTGCGCTATCAACACAACTGTGTTTTGAGAATGGCCGCATAATAATTTAATTAGCACCATCTGCACTTTTCTACATATCATTTTCCCCATACATGCGCGCTCTCTCTCTCTCTCTCTCTCTCTCTCTGTTTATATATATGTTTGTTTGGATGTGTGCAGATATAAACCTGCACCTTCAGCTGAAACTTCGTGTATCTAGTGATATGGTTTGCATACCCTGAGATGAAAATAGGGACATTTCTCATCCCCCCCGCCCACAACTGACCCTCCTCGACCCCCAATTTTTTGCCCCACCACAACATTTCCTATCAGAAGAAGGGTGAGTGCCATCTCCATTGCACCAACATGTGTTTCTTGGTAGTGGCGCCCACCCTGTGGAATGCCCTCCCATCAGATGTTAAGTAGATGAGAAATTATATAACATTTAGGAAATATCTGAAGGCTGTTTAGGGAAGCTTTTTATGGTTTAATGTTTATGTTTTTATATGTGCTGGAAGCTGCCCAGAGAGGCTGGGGCAACCCGGTCAGATGGCCAGGATATTATTATTATTATTATTATTATTATTATTATTATTTATTAATTTTATTATTAATAATTTTAAACGTGGGTTTTTTGTTGTTTTTGCATTGAAAGATGTGGGACGTGCCTGTTGGACTTGCATTCGACTGAGTGACTCCTCCGGTTGAGGCCTCCGGAATCACTTCTGGCGGTGACTAATGACCTGAGCCTCTGATAAGGCTCCAAGCACGTTCCCTGATTATGCAGAGTATCCAGCACACAGGGAAGGACGAGATATATGAGCTACATCACAAAGAGTTTTATTCCTAACTACGCAGACAGAAAAGAAATAAACATGCTCTCTCTGTGAAAGCAGAGAGCAACTGAACAACAGAGGAACAGGAAACATGTAACATCACATCCGTCTCCTGTCTTCCGTGAGACTTCCAACAGTCTGGAATCCCTGGAATGTAAACAGAGTCTAGTGACTCCAAGAACACTGCACAGTGGCAACACACAGAAACCAACAGTGCCTGGGATATGAAGAGCAGGGGGTGCCCTGATTGCAGTGGTTCAGGGTAGAGGGAGGTTGGTGGTGGGGCACATGACACAGGCAGTTAGTGCCAAGTGCCAGTCCCTCTTCCAACCTGGGGAATTGCGGTCGTCTTATCAGCCACTCTTCAAGTCTGTGGCTGCTGTTGCTGAATGCCAGATCGGCTCGGAGTAAGACCTTCCTCATCCATGATTTGATCATGGACGAGAAGGCTGATCTGGTCTGTATCACTGAGACCCAGGTGGGTGAGAAAGGTGGAGTTAATCTCACCCAGCTATGTCCTGGGTACTCGGTGTATCTGGGTACTTGGTGCAGCATCAGGGCAGGCTTGAGGGTCAGGGAGGGGGACTTGCTGGGACCTATAATGATTCTCTCTCCCATGGCTCTCTATTTCCAGTTGTGGGAGGAGAAATTGAACCTCCGGCCTTTCACAAAACAGATTCTGAGCTTTGCCTCTTCCCCTAGCTCTTTCCCCTAGCTCCAACGCGGGTGGCGCTTTGGTCTAAACCACAGAGCCTAGGGCATGCCAGTCAGAAGTTCGTGGTTTAAATCCCCACAATGGGGTAAGCTCCCGTTGCTCGGTCCCTGCTCCTGCCCACCTAGCAGTTCGAAAGCACACCGGTGCAAGTAGATAAATAGGTACCACTGTGGTGGGAAGGTAAACGGCGTTTCCGTGCGCCGCTCTGGTTCGCCAGAAGTGGCTTAGTCATGCTGGCCACATGACCCAGAAGCTGTACGCCGGCTCCCTCGCCCAATAAAGCGAGATGAGCGCCGCAACCCCAGAGTCGGTCACGACTGGACCTAATGGTCAGGGGTCCCTTTACCTTTTATTATTAAGGTAGCTTCCTATGTAGAATATTGTCAATCTAATATGTAATTGTATCACCACATGGGCAAACAGGGAACTACGGATGCAAGAAGGCACCGTTTTTCTGTTCCGCTGCCATTCCTCTTCCTCCAAAAACTATGCTATTTGTCTCACTGTCCACAGCAGTGAAATTAGGCCATTTATCTACTCAATTATGAATTATATGGCCATTATGTAATGTAGCAGTTAAAGTGTCGCACAGAAACGACTTAGTCATGCTGGCCACATGACCCGGAAAAACTGTCTGTGGACGAACACCGGCTCCCTCGGCCAGTAAAGCGAGATGAGCGCTGCAACCCCAGAGTCAGCCGCAACTGGAGCTAACGGTCAGGGGTACCTTTACCTTTACCTAGCTCCTGTAGGCAAAGTTGGACAACAGGACTGAAGATCTGAAAAATCTCTTATTTGCTTGCAGCATAGATACATTGCCTACCTCTGCAGCCATTAGGCGAAATTAGACATCGTTCTCCATCTTCTCTGCATTGCCTTTAAACGGCTTCCTTTGCTTACCAACCAGCCACAATCTCCTTTTCTTCAGGCTCCAGATACTTGGTTCCTTTAATCATTCTGCATTTGACATGCTTTATAAAACATTTACTGCTCCCTCGAATTCCCTCCAGTTTGTTGTTAAGTTCTAAATGTGGCGCACCAACACGGGGCATGTGTCTTCTTCACCTGCTATAGCTGGAAGTGGAGGGAAAGGAGGAGCTGAGTTGCTGTTCGCAATATCTTGGCTATGAACAGCGCTATGTTAATGCATCCCAATATAGCAGTGCTTTTTTCTTTTTTTTATTGAGCACCTTGGGCTTTTAGCACTTTTTATATGGAGAAAAAAAAGATTTCCATTTGGAAGTCTCATCATAAAAATGTGAAACTGTTTAAACTTCTCTTAGAAAGGAAAAAGGAACCAGTCCTCCAACAGCATCACTCAGAATAACTGGGATGGGGGCCTTTAGGGTGAACGGGAAAGTGCCCCACCACCTCAGTCTGCTCTCAGCCAGACCCCCACACGCCTGCAGTGGCATGCGATGAAATTTTTCATAGGGGAAAAACAACAACTTATTATTTATACCCCGCCCATCTGGCTGGGTTTCCTCAGCCATTCTGAGTGGCTTCCAACAAAATATTAAAATACAATAGTCCGTCAAACATTAAAAGCTTCCCTAAACAGGGCTGCCTTCAGATGTCTTCTAAAAGTCTGGTAGTTGTTTTCCTCTTTGACAGCTGGTGGGAGGGCGTTCCACAGGGCGGGCGCCACTACCAAGAAGGCCCTCTGCCTGGTTCCCTGTAACTTCGCTTCTCACAGGAAGGGAACCGCCAGAAGGCCCTCAGTGCTGGACCTCAGTGTCCGGGCAGAATGATGGGGGTGGAGATGCTCCTTCAGGTACACTGGACTGAGGCCATTTAGGGCTTTAAAGGTCAGCACCAACACTTTGAATTGTGCCCGGAAATGTACTAGGAGCCAGTGTAGGTCTTTCAAGACCGGTGTCATGTGGTCCCAGTGGCTGCTCCCAGTCACCAGTCTAGCTGCTGCATTCTGGATTAGTTGTAGTTTCCGGGTCACCTTCAAAGGTAGCTCCACATAGAGTGCATTGCAGTAGTCCAAGCGGAAGATAACCAGAGCATGCACTACTCTGGCGAGACAGTCCGCGGGCAGGTAGGGTCTCAGCCTGCGTACAGCTGCCCTGGAAACACCTACCCTGGACACAGAATTAACCTGCGCCTCCATGGACAGCTGTGAGTTGTGCTCATTTCTATATTTAGGGTGTCTACATTCTGCATGGGCTGGTTTCATGGCAACATGTGCAAATGGCTTTAGATGCCTATTGGGTCCATAAATTACCATAATAGCATATATTCAACACAAAAAACAGTGACAAATTGTTGTTGGCAAAGGACAGCTGGACATATAAAGGGCCCCATTACCTTCAGTAGCTTAGGGCCTCATCCAACCTAAATCCAGCCCTGGTCGCATTGCCCTCCCACCACAGACGCTACCACACAGGAAAAGGAAGAATATGTTCTATCATATGTGGTGGACTTGTAAAAGAGTATTGGGGAAAAAATTATAATGAAGTTAAAAAAAAGTGTTTTAAAGTACTTTCCCCACAAAACCCCAGAGTCCTTTTTGCTGGGGATAATTCAGAGGGAAATTCCCAGGTGTCAAAAAGGTTATTTATGTATGCCACCACTACGGCCTGTGTTTTGTTAGCCCACAAATGGAAAACGAACAAGGTCCCAGCTAAAGAAGAATGGCAATTTAAACTGATGGAATAGGCGCATGTAGCAAACTTAACATATAGTATGAGAGAACAAGAAGAACATACGTTTAAAGAAGATTGGAAAAAGTTTATTGAATATATGGGGTGGTGGTGAATTGTGTACACTTGAAAACGTTGGCAGCATTAAGATAAATTCGGCAGTGTTAATAAGTTTTGACGGATGTAATAATGGAATACTGTAAAATATGCAGGGATTAATGGTATGCAAAATGAACCACGGAAAAAGAAGAAGGGAAGACATTGCTATTTTAAGGTGGTTTAAATGAATATTCTAAAATGTAAAACAGAAAGATTTAATAAAAAATTATACAAAAAGAAAAAGGAAAGAGACGAAAAGAAAGGAAGAGGACCACACAGTGGCGTAGCGTGGGTTGTCAGGACCCGGGGCAAGGCAAGTAATTTGCGCCCCCTAACCCGTGGATTTGCGCCCCCTAACCCGTGGATTTGCGCCCCCAGATGTTGCGCCCGGTGCAGCCGGCCCCCCCCTGCACCACGCTACGCCACTGGAACCACAAAGGACCAATGACATAAATGCTGAGGAACTCTCTGGCTGTGCAATTGCTGGAGGTATTTAGGGAGTGAAGCACTTTCTCAACCCCTTGTCTGATCATACCTGCTTTTAGGAACAGCACCCCCCCTTCCCCCTAGCCGGCCAGGTCTTGCTCTCGTGCGTATTTTGGATCTAAAATCACCTAATTGCACCCCTGGAGTCTGGACAATACATGCCAAGTTAGAGGGGAAGAGGAGGAACATGGCGACTGTTAAGTTGTGGGTGAACATATCAGACGACACAGCAATTCTTCAAACAGCTCTTGTTTATTCAAAGGCTAGAACAGAACTGAACTGAGGAGCTCAGTCAGCCTGCTTATATAGAGCTCCAGAACAAGGTAACTGTTGCAACTTTCTAAAACAATCCAATCACTGAACGTCACTTTAGATCCTTCATTTGCATAACTATCTACAGTATCCCCCTGCTGGCCCAGGGTGAGAACTTCAATACATAACAGCGACCCTGCACCTCCTGAGAGATCCCTGTCACTTTTAACGTCATGTCAAGAACAGCAGCTCAAGTCGCCAGAGTCTTGCTGGCACAGAAATGGAAACAGGAATAGATGTCCACGAAAGAAGAATGGAGGATGAAACTGATGGAATACACAGAAATGGACAGATTGACAGGGAGAATTAGGAACCAACGTGACCAGAGATTCTCCGAGGACTGGAAGAAATTTACAGAGTATATCAAAAATTTCTGTGATGAGCAAATAATGTTCGTTGGCTTTCAAGAAGCTCTGTGAAATTACTGTTAGAAATATTGTTTTAAAAATATGATGTGATTAAGAGTATTTGAGTGCAATATAATATTGGGGAATGTGAGACGAGGATAAAAAAAATAAACAGAAAATTATCAGACAAGCTGAGGGAAGTTCTGGAAAAAAGGGTTTAAGTTAAAAATGGATGTATAATTTTGTAAAAATGTCTTTTTTGATGGAAAATCTAATAAAAAATATTTATAAAAAAAAAGAATAGCAGCTCAAGTCAGTGGGAATCAGGGAGAGGCGCTTCTCTTGATCATGAGTCCCACCGACTCTCAAAATGCATGCTCACAGCATACACAACTGTCTCTCTAGGAGGGAATCAGGGTGCTTTTTGGCGGGCCATCTTGCCTGCCCCCCAGGACAATTGGGGGTGGAGGAGAATCAACCAGCTACCACTACGTGCAGTTACTTCTCCTGAACTAAGGGGGGAAAGTGTGCACTTTAATTTACCAGGCGAAAACAGAGGGGCCTGCGCCACTGTGTGCCTGCATTCTTACTTAAAACCTGCCCAGGGATGGCACTGCGTGTCAATCACGTCTTCCTTAGTCTCAGCGTTGCCCTTGTAGAACAGAGAGGAAGACAAGGGCGGATCGACACTAGTCATTTATAACGTTAAAAATGTGTTATTAAAGTGTAACACCAGAGGGCGCTGCAGAGCAGCGAGCCACTGGGAGTTGGAAACTGCCATTAAGCATTATAAAGGTAAAGGTCAAGGGACCCCTGACCATTAGGTCCAGTCATGGCCAACTCTGGGGTTGCGGCGCTCATCTCGCTTTATTGGCCGAGGGAGCCGGCGTACAGCTTCTGGGTCATGTGACCAGCATGACTAAGCTGCTTCTGGCGATCCAGAGCAGCGCACGGAAACGCCGTTTACCTTCCCGCCGGAGTGGTACCTATTTATCTACTTGCACTTTGACGTGCTTTCGAACTGCTAGGTTGGCAGGAATTAAGCATTATAGAACGTTATATTTCAGAACATTTAGAAGACCAGTGTAGATCCAGCCAAAGGACAAAGCCAGAATTAGTTGGTGCTTCCTCCTGGTGTCTCTGGCTCCACCTGCTGGTAGCCTCCCTACCTTCCATCCCATTGGTCTCAATGGGCCACCGCTGGGTACAACTCAAGTATGTCTGAATGTTTGTTGGCCTATACGGAAGGAGAGGGCCATGGAGCAAATTGCATCCACTTCTTCATGGGCTCCAAATATGTGCTATCTGCCAGAAAACAGCAGTTCTGCACCCATATCTTGCATTATTTACACTGGTGGGGCAGGAAGGTGTCATTTGCCTTGCGTTGCCCATTTCATGACGGTGGCCAATGAATTATGCAAATGTGATGCATGCTCTAAAAGCTCGGGAAACCAAAGTCAAATCCCTGACAAAATGGCTTTTTTTCTTTAAATATATATGAATTTCAGAAACAGCAAAGAGCTTGTGGTGCCTTAAAGATTAACAGGCTAAGGCCTAAAAGGTTTTCGTGGGGAAGAGTTCACATCATCCGCTGCATGAAATTTTATCCTTGGAAGATAGATTAGATAGATAGATAGATGATAGATAGATAGATAGATAGATAGATAGATAGATAGATAGATGATGATAGATAGATAGATAGATAGATAGATAGATAGATAGATAGATAGATGATAGATAGATGATAGATAATGTGTTTGTGTGGTGAGGGAAAGAGGAAGGAAGGAAGGAAGGAAGGAAGGAAGGAAGGAAGGAAGGAAGGAAGGAAGGAAGGAAGGGAAAGAAAGAAAGAAAGAAAGAAAGAAAGAAAGAAAGAAAGAAAGAAAGAAAGAAAGAAAGAAAGAAAGAAAGAAAGAAAGAAAGAATATTATGGGGCAAAATGGCAAATAAATGCAAAAAAGTGTGATAATTCTTTGCAACAATTCACAATGGCAATAATTCCAGTCACTCTCCCAATTCGTTAGGCCTAATTAAAGATTTGAGCACATTTGGGACTTTGGCAGGAAAGAATTCTGCTGCTATTTGTCATTTATATAGCACTCCTAATTAACTAAGTTCTTTGCAACCTTTGCTCGACTTGCCCCTGTGACAGATTTTGTAAAAAATAATGATCCTATTTTACAGAAACAGAACTGAGAGCGAAGGTAAGCGGTAACAGGCTGCATGGGATGGCAATGGCTTGAGAAGGCAGCAAAAGTTCCAGCCGTTTCCAACAGGCTTGATATGTCACAGAATCATAGATTTCTAGAGTTGGAAGGGACCTCGAGGGCCATGTAGTCCAGCATGCAGGTGTTCATGGTTGCCTTCACAATTGGTTCAATGGCTGCTGCATGCCTAGATGATACAAGGCCAAGATATCATGGCCTGTGCTTAAATCAAAATGGAGTAGGCAGCAGAATCATAGAGTCCCAGGTTTGAACCCCCATCCACGATCTCCACGTGCCGTTAGGGATGTCCTCTGTCTGAAACCCTAGTTTGCTTCTGGCAGTCAGTGTAGATGATGCTCAGTTCCGTGGATCAGAACAAGGCAGCTTCTTATGACCTTATTGTGGGAATGTTCAGGGTGGCAGGAGAGGATATATTGTTTGTTAATATCCTTCTTAACTTGCGCTAAGGGACACGGGTGGCGCTTTGGTCTAAACCACAGAGCCTAGGACTTGCCGATCATAAGGTCGGCGGTTCGAATCCCCGCAACGGGGTGAGCTCCCGTTGCTCGGTCCCAGCTCCTGCCCACCTAGCAGTTCAAAAGCACATCAAGTGCAAGTAGATAAATAGCTACCACTCTGGCGGGAAGGTAAACGGCATTTCCATGCACTGCTCTGGTTTTGCCAGAAGCGGTTTGTCATGCTGGGCACATGATCCAGAAGCTGTCTGTGGACAAACGCCGGCTCTCTCGGCCTATAGAACGAGATCAGTGCGCAACCCCAGAGTCGTCTGCGACTGGACCTAATGGTCAGGGGTACCTTTATTTTTAACTTGTGCTAGCAAGTTCCTTAACTTAGCAGGGTTTACATTCCCCTTCTCACGCACAACAGATAACTGGTTGCAGGCTCGTGTGAGCCTCTCACTATTCTACAATTCAATCTGTCTCAGATTGAATTGTACATTCCTGGTAAGTTCCCTTGAATCCCTCTTAAAAAGAATAAAGACGCCACAATCTTATTTAAATACGATAAAAGAAGTTTACTCACATCAGTTCACAGTTGCATTCCTGAAGACAGACTTAGTTACAAATATGTACATGTGGACCTACCCCATATGGGAGAATAATCCCAGTGCTTCTGCTAGCTGAGAGCTAGCAGAGCAGTCCTAGCTAGAAGCTGGTCAAACAAAGAAAGTAGTCAAAAAGAGGGAGGTGTGCTGTGTGACTTGTTATTTTGTTACCTGGACAGGTTAGGTCATGCCCACCTTCTATCACATGCAAAAGGAAGGATGCTCCAGCCAGGAAGAACAGGAAGTTTTGACTGGCTGTACCAAACATTCCCCTGCATATCTTCTCTAGGAATGTTGTACTGAACTGCCTCTCATGGATCACATCCCACACTTATGACTCCAGGCATGCCTTCTCTGGTACCTTATTTCAGAGAAGCTTAGAGGATGATGATATGAGAGCACTAGTAGAGCAGCAAATTCAGAAGTGCATGGTTTCTTCATCATAGTCACAACCATGCCCTCTCACAGCCACACTTCTTCTTTTATAAACAGTGGTACCTCGGGTTACATACGCTTCAGGTTACAGACTCCGCTAACCCAGAAATAGTACCTCGGGTTAAGAACTTTGCTTCAGGATGAGAACAGAAATCGTGCAGCGGCGGCGCAGAGGCAGCAGGAGGCCCCATTAGCTAAAGTGGTGCTTCAGGTTAAGAACAGTTTCAGGTTAAGAATGGACCTCCAGAATGAATTAAGTTCTTAACCCAAGGTACCACTGTAATCATTTTTATTGGTTTTTGCACATATTTTATAACATAATAACAGATTGGTATATTACATAGCAACAGCCTAAGATTTCCATCCTCCTCAACTAATAGTTTTCTAACTTACTCTCTGATATTGCATTTTGTTATTATAATTATTTCTATTAAGTCTGTATCAAAAATAAACAAATTAGAAGTTATTCTTCGCAAGAATTTACAAAATTAACCTTACAAAACTTCTTGTAACCCTACTAGCAATGTCAGTTGTTTACAATTGTCTTTCAAATACACCAGAAATTTATTCCAGTCTTTCAGGAAACTCTGATCTTGCTGGTTCCAAATTTTCCTAGTTAATTTTGCCAACTCGGCATAACCCATCAGTTTAATCTGCCACTCTTCTTTTGTTGGTATCTCTTGCTGCTTCCATCGTTGGGCTAATAATAGGGAAGAGACTGTTTTTATATGCAACAGCAGCAGCAAGAATATTATTAGCCACACGTCTTCTAAGATTATACAACCTTCTAAGATTATACAATAATCTTATAATCATACAGTAATAATATTCAGGGATGTATGGCGATGATGAATGCAGATCTCCATCAGTTAGGTCGACTACTTTCTGTGCATATACCTGGGCAAGTGATTTGGAGTGTTCCAATATCATATTTCAGAGCGACTGAATGTGTGTTTTCTTCAGTGAAGTTCCACTCTACAGTGGTGCCCCGCAAGATGAACGCCTCGCAAGACGGAAAACCCGCTAGACGAAACGGTTTTCTGTTTTGGAGGCGCTTCGCAAAACGAATTTCCCTATGGGCTTGCTTCGCAAGATGAAAATGTCTTGCAAGTTCCTGCGGGTTTTTTCCCCTTCCCCCCCTTTTCCTAAGCCGCTAAGCCGCTTAACAGCTGATCGCTAAAAGCCGCTAAACCGCTAATAGCGCTAATCCGCTAAGCTGTCAATGGGCTTGCTTCGCAAGACGAAAAAACCGCTATACGAAGAGCCTCACAGAACGGATTAATTTCGTCTTGCGAGGCACCACTGTATGAAACAGAACTTGTACACAATTTTCTTGAAACTGAAGCACTTTGCATTTGCAGTGTTCCTAAATGCCTAGCTTTGGAGCATTCAGCAGCTGAAAATCTGCATGTGTGAATGTATTTGTGTTCTCTCAGATGCAGCAGTGAAGACAGATAGCAGATTGTAACGTTTATTTTATAATCAGTGGGCAGTTTAGTATTTACTATGGTCCAATGTGTTAGCTGCTTCCCACATCACACGCACTATTGTTGCTCATTTGGTTTCCTGCCCGAAAGGTCCTTTCCAGGAGAATGCTCTTGGGCTCAGCGAAATCACACTTTCGGCCTTGTGAAGTCTGCAGTTCTCCACAGACTATCTAGATTTCTGATAAATGAAATTAGTTTTGCAGACCCTGAAAACTGGCAGCACTCAGCCTTAGATGCTGCACGAATGACCTTTTGCTGGACATAATCCAAGAAATCTAAAACATTAAGAGCATTTCCTGAGTGGCATGCACAAGACACGCCTGCGGTGTGTATGCACAACTTTTACAGATCATGAGCTTGGAAGTGGAGAAGCAGATAGTCCCAGGGACATGATCTGTGGCATTCATCACCAGACATGCGCAGAGCTCGTCTAAGGTCCAGGGCAGATGTCTTGTTAGAATAAAGTTATAAACTCGAAACAAAAAACCAGCCAGTCCCCCGAGCCCCCAACCCAGGCAGCTTAGCCCACTGAGGCCCGGGGTGAGTGTGTCTGTCTGCCCACCTACTGCCCAAAGCTATCCATCACAAAACTGATGCAGTTAAGTTTCAAAATGTATTCACCTTCATCAGCTAATTTTTAAGGGGTCGTGTAAGTTTGAGGAATTTGTATAAATATATCCTGTTGCTTTCTTGTTTTCTCAGAGATTGCAGCTAAGTGTGGGTAGATCAACATGACCCCTTAAAAATTAGATGATGAAGGTGAATATATCAAAACAGGGCCCTGTCTTGGCTTCTGATCCATAATTGACTTCTGACTTCTGCTCAGTGATTGAAACTAAGATCTTCACATCAAATCTGACTATGGACTAACATGAACTTATCTCTGCTCATAAACCTTTATCTCTAAGACTGTAATGAATTATTGTGTTATACATATCCTTATGAGTTTGAGTTTGTAATCTCTGTTTGAGTTTGTAATCTCTGTTTGAGTTTGTAATCCTTGTCAGAATACATACCGTATTTTTTTGCTCTCTAAGACGCACTTTTCCCCTCCTAAAAAGTCAGGGGAAACGTGTGTTCGTCTTATGGAGCGAATGCAGGCTGCGCAGCTTTCGCTGAAGCCAGGAGAGCAAGAGGGATCGGTGAGCACTGATCCCTCTTGATCTCCTGGATCCCTTCACTGGAGAGGCACTGCGCAGCTTTCCTTCTCTGTGCAGCGTCCCTTCAGCGAACCGGGAGGAGAAACGGAGCCCCTTCTGTTTGTCCTCCCGCTTTGCTGGAGAGGCGCTGAGCAGAGAGGGAGAGAATTCCCCCCCCCCCCTTGTTCTCATCCTCTAAAACTAGGTGCGTCTTATGGTCGGGTGTGTCTTATAGAGCGAAAAACACAGTGCTTTTGAATGGATTATTTATTTATTTATAATTGACTATTGATTTGTGAGTAGGGACCATTCCCACTATTGAAACTTATATTGGCCAGAGTTCTTGGTGTGCTTTTTTCTTGTTATCTCAGTGGTGGTTGGTGCCCATTGGGATTGATAGGGCAGGAAGTAAGGAGCTCAAACAGGATATGGAGCAAGAGCCAGTGGTAAGGCAGAACCACGTAATCCCCATGCTGAGTTCTGAAAGTGGCTGCCAGGACTATATAACACCGGTCCTAAAGGATCTTCACTGGCTCCCAGTACATTTCCGAGCACATTTCAAAGTGTTGGTGCTGACCTTTAAAGCCCTAAACAGCCTCAGCCCAGTATAACTGAAGGAGTGTCTCCATCCCTATCGTTCAGCCCAGACACAGAGGTCATCCTCCAAGGGTCTTCTGGCGGTTCCCTCCCTGCGAGAAGTGAAGTTACAGGGAGCCACACAGAGGCCCTTCTCGGTAGTGGCACCCTCCCTGAGGAACACCCTCCCTTCAGATGTCAAGGAGATAAAGAACTACAGTCAAACATCAGTTGTCGAACGTGATCTGTTCCGGAAGACCGTTTGACTTCCGAAACTTTCAACAACCGAGGGCGGCTTCTGATTGGTTGCAAGAGCTTCTTGCACTCAAGTGGAAGCCGTGTCGGATGTTCAGGTTCTGAAAAATGTTCAAAAACTGGAGCATTTACTTTTGGGTTTTCTTTGTTCGGGAGCCAAATTGTTCAAAAATGGAGCCATTCAAGAACTGAGATTTGACTGTACAGTGGTACCTTGGGTTAAGTACTTAATTCATTTCGGAGGTTCTTAACCTGAAACTGTTCTTAACCTGAGGTACCACTTTAGCTAATGGGGCCTCCTGCTGCCGCCGCGTGATTTCTGTTCTCATCCTGAAGCAAAGTTCTTAACCCGAGCTACTATTTCTGGGTTAGTGGAGTTTGTAACCTGAAGCGTATGTAACCTGAAGTGTATGTAACCCGAGGTACCACTGTACACAACTTTTAGAAGACATCTGAAGACCTGTATTGGGAATATGCTTAATTGTTTTTATATTTTCCTGGAAGCCGCCCAGAGTGGCTGGAAAAACCAGCAGCCAGATGGGCATGGAATTACTACTACTACTACTACTACTACTACTACTACTACTACTACAGGGGCACTCCCTGGATTTGTTGTATGAAAAAAGGTATGCAAGTAGAAGTTGGTGGGGCAGTGCCCCATTTGCCCTAATGAACCAGCTTCCCCTGTTTTATCTTCACGACGTGGGTTCCTTGCACAAGAGGGATGCTGCGTATCTGTGAGCTAAACCCAGTCCTAAGGCAGCAAGCCGTTCCCCCTTCCTTCAGAAATTATGTATTAGTGCCTGCATTATGGATGAATAAGACCACATTTCTCCCTGTGACAGAAGTCAGCCTGAGAAGGAGCTCCCTGCTAGTTTTCATGGTTAATTTAAACTTCTTGTGCCTACTTTCCTTAGTCCCTGTTAGGGACAGATAGTGTCTGAAAACCTCCCGACATTTTGTGTTGGGACCCGAGCTTTCAGAAACAATTAAATTTCATGTAACATTTATTTGAGACTGGCAGTGGCATTAGTGGGAAGGCAGAGAGAGCGATGCTGGGGGTTCGGCTTGAACAGAGCTGGAAGCAGCTGATGGGCAGGGTTCGTTTCCATTGAATTATCCTCTCGCTTTTCTCATTTGCCTTTTCCCCCCTGTGAAGGATAGCATGTCCCCAGGCAAGCAATTGTACTGCCATTATGAATAGTTCGTGGAACGGACTAGATTGGTATGCCACACTTGTCTGAAAGGCAGGGAGAATCTGGGAACCTGGTAGAAAAAAGAAATACTTTAGTACCATGCTGTAATGGTTATGTGGGGTTACTTGTGCATAAATTGCCTTAGGTTTAGTTAGATTGCTTGCTCCACCATCCTTAGGGTCAGAGCTCGCGCTCCGTGACCTGTTAGTCACTTGCAGAATCTGTCAGTGGGCGTCTCTTGAACCTCTTCCAGCATAAAAGCTGTTTGACCCCAAGTCTCCTCCTATGTTCCCTGCGCGGAACGCGTCTGTGCAAGTGAGGGGAAGGCAGGGGCGTGCCAGCGCTCTCTCCACTAGATTCGGGTGAAGGGTCTTGGAGCCCTGTCACCAATTCCTCCATCTCCCTCTCTTCCCTATTGGTGTTACACTGAATTCCTTCCCCCCTGCTGGTCCCCTCTCCGGCATCTCTCCGGAGCCCTGCCTCCGCTTCTCTCTCTGATGTCAGTTCCCTGACACATGCCTCCAGCCCACTTATGACATTGGGGAATTTGGGACAGTAAAGGGGACTTGTGAAAGCCTCAGGCTCTTGGGGATCAATTTAGCATTTATATAGCACTTTTTAGAGTGTTCAACATACTTTACATAGCTTGTTGTTTAGTCGTTTAGTCGTGTCCGACTCTTCGTGACCCCCTGGACCAGAGCACGCCAGACACTCTGTCTTCCACCGCCTCCCACAGTTTGGTCCAACTCATGCTGGTAACTTTGAGAACACTGTCCAACCATCTCGTCCTCTGTCGTCCCCTTCTCCTTGTGCCCTCCATCTTTCCCAACATAGCTTAGCTTGGGTAAGCTTTACAACAACCATGTAAAGGTACAGTAGGTTGCTAGTAGGAGACTGAAGCTGAGAAAGATTGTCTTGGCTGAGGCCACCTATTTAATTATTTGATGGGGAAGCGAGGAAGAGGAAAGGGTGGTTATTTTAAAAAGTTGTGTGAGGTACTTTGGAGTAGTTACAAAAGCAGTTCCACATACTTTTGTTAAAGTGTAATGAACAAGTAGCTCAAAGTGCTTTTTAAGTAACAAGTGTACTTATAAAGTCGCTATTCTCTATGGAATATACATATGGAAAGCAAATAGTTTATTAAAGCTCTAGCTGGGAACAGTGGGCAGGAAGTATAAGAGGAAATACATGATAAATGGCAAGTAGGAACCATTCCTTACTTATATTCAGAATTTGTTTTTAATCTTTAGACACATTTTGACTAAACTGATGTTAAAATATGTTCAGATTAGCACTCGATCTTGCTTTGAAGCACTGATGGGTCAGATGATAATCAAGGACTACTCAAACTGGATTATGCCATTTCTTTGGAATTGCTAACTAGGGAAATTCAAAGAAAATCTTAATTATGCAATCCCACTCCAAACACCAATGGCAATAAAGGTAACGGTAAAGGGACCCCTGACAGATGACTCTGGGGTTGCGGCGCTCATCTCGCTTTGCTGGCCAGGGGAGCCGATGTTGTCTGCAGACAGCTTCCGGGTCATGTGGCCAGCATGACTAAGCCACTTCTGGCAAACCAGAGCAGCGCACGGAAACGCCATTTACCTTCCCGCTGGAGTGGTACCTATTTATCTACTTGGACTTTGACGTGCTTTCGAACTGCTAGGTTGGCAAGAGCTGACCTGATCAGCAAGTCCTAGGCTCTGTGTTTAGACCATGGCGCCACCAGCATCCCACCAATGGTAGTAGACATGACTCAATGCTCCTTCTAAAATGTTATCTATGTACTTAAAGGAACATTTCACCAAAGTGTATATATTTTCCAGTAGGGCTTGACCTTTTATGAAGTACATTTGATTTATAATCAGGTTCTCTTGGCTTGTTAGAGATCAGTGCACTGCAAATCTTATGCACATCTAGTGTTTCTGCCTCATAATTAAAATGGAGGGAAATACCATATGTACTTAAGGCCTGGCAGGGTATGAGCTACAATTGAGTGTTATTTTATGTGACTTACAGGGGAAGGTGGAGAGCAGTGATACGGAATTTGTTATTAACATCTAACGTGCAGCTAGAATAAATGTGACAGCTGATTGGAAATATGCCTCAGCTGCAAAAGTTCGAGATTGCTTAACCGGAATATGGCAAGTGGCAGAAATGATGAAGCTTACAAATTATATTAGAGCTCTGGAGGGTGTCTAATGACATAAACTCATAGAAATTGCCTTTTGTTTATCCAGCACAGAACAATAAGTATAATCATGTTTGCCCATTTTTGTTGCTGTCGTCGTCGTAAGCTGTAATTGTAAGCACTAGTTTTACCCATAAAGACTGAATGCAAATTATTTGATACATCGTAAAAAGGTGCCAAAGCGCTGCTCATCCCTAAGAGGAAAACAGAAGTGCCACACAATTTGGAGGCTCTGTTGGGTTGGGAGCAAAACCCATCCCTATGACTAGAAATAGGTGAGGTGAAACAGACAAAGGTAAAAAGGTAAAGGACCCCTGGACGGTTAAGTCCAGTCAAAGGTGACTATGGGATGCAGCACTCAGCTCGCTTTCAGGCCAAGGGAGTCCACAGACAGCTTTCCGGGTCATGTGGCCAGCATGACTAAACCGCTTCTGGCGCAACGGGACACCGTGACAGAAACCAGAGCGCTGTCAAATATGGCACAGTCAGTTGATAACGTTTAACCAGCAAGTGTGCTGACCCACATATACCCACTGCAACTCCTAACACTGTGTGATGCTGCCTCCATTAAGGACGACCCCTGAGAATACACGGTGTGTCTTTGTGCACCGGGATGAATCGGGCCCTTCATTCCTATATTATATATGCAGGTTCTATCTCTTTCCCAATGCGTGACAAGCATTTTGATAGTCTCTGGATAATACACATAAGGACCAAATGCCTGCTGGTTGGAAAATAAACACAGATGTTACCAGCCCTCTGAATTTTCTAACAGGTTACTGATTCTATGCGAAAACAAACAAACCCACACAAGAAACCTTGAGAGAAAGAGAGAGAGAGAGAAACAGTCTTAGGCTCAATTCTCCCCGAGATGGTAGACCTTTGTCGGGATAGTAATGACTGTGTGTTCTACTTTACAAAAACAATGACAGCCCGTAGAACACAGATGGGGAAAGGGTAGACTGGAATCTTCCTCTGACATTTAATTT